>NC_134568.1:83970058-84282247 GCF_050947875.1 Dermacentor variabilis
TCACAAGAAAATGGTACGAAAAAAGCAGACGACAGACATGGATTACTGCGGTGCGCCGAGTGAAGTAAACAACTGGCAAACGAAGCGAGCGCGTTCATTAATCACTCCTGAGTGTATGACGGTTTTTATATTTAACCCACATGAATTTAAAAATTACTCGGTACATAATTCTTTTATTCATATAAAAACTTTGAGTTGTTCGACGAGCGCTTGTCTTGTCTTCTTTCTCGTGTTTCGTTTGTGTGTGCGCTGCCAAAAAATGGAAACCACTTCTGTTGTATGCGCTAGCAGTGGCCGAAGTTCACGCGTGCCGAGAAATTGAATACATGCACGATGCATTGAACATGACCGGAGTTCATTCCCGCTTCACCACTGCATCGCTCGATCGACTTACTGGACGATACACTCCCGCGTCTTGGTCGCGACGGCATTGCTGAAGCAGGAATGATTACTAATACTTTCAACTTCCGTCTCTTGGGCACTGTTAAAAAATGGCCAAGCTGTCTACATTGCTGCCTCTATTCCATATTGTAGGGGACGTACTAGTTAAAGTTGTGTGCGCATGTCGTACTTGTGCTATGCAGCGATATATTTTTTTATTTCCGCACAGTGTCGATGGAAGTCCGTTGTCGCCATCAGAGACAACACGGATTTGTAGCAAACATTGTGAGACACTGCAAAAATGACTTTAGCTCGTATGTGCCGCATCGTATGTGCTGACGATTTTTCCAGCGGCACATACGATGTCGTTTACAATTACCTGCTCAGCGTCACTTACACGGTTAAACAGACGCTGCCCTTTTGCAGCCATAAAAATAATCGTCAATCGTATCGATCTTCTTAAAGGTAAATAGAAGCGTGTACAGTCTGTTTCACACTTAGGGGAAAACTCGGAACGTATTGCATCGCGATGCGGCAAGCAATGGAGTCGTGCGGTGGCAGCAGCTCGAGCAGGCGCAGGCGCTCGAGGGGCGGAGTCGTGATCTGCGTCGTCTGCTACGGCGGCGCGCGCTGGCCGCATTGTCGGGAAGCGTGCTACTGTCCGGGGCAGTTGCACCGATTTCATCGGTACTGCGGGAGCTGAGCTTATATTCTTTACTAAACGTTGTGCGAAGCCAAACTCCGAGGCAATGAAGGCATTGGCGATAATGGAGTTCCACAAACTTCTTTTGACAGCATGCTTGGTTTGTTCTTTCGAAAGGCCGGGGTACTGAGCGCGTGCACGTATATTTCTTCACTGTGTGTGCTACCGTAATAAGCAGTGACAAGACGCACCAAGATGTGCGCGGAACGTGCTCAGTCTTTGTTTGACTCGAAAGCAAAACAAAGCACTCAACAATGATAACTATGGGGGTCGAACACGATGAAACAAACGGATACGATTAAAGAAATGTTTTAGGTTAAGACAATGAGCCGGAAGTGATTTTTCTCGACAATCATTCACTACACCAGGCAGACCCTGCCCGCCGGCGGTGAATCGGACACGTCATGCTCGGAACTTCAGTTAGTATCTCGTCATGTCCCCAGCGGCAGCGATGACAGCGCTCATCGTGGAAGGCAGTGAAGTGTAGAATGACTTGATCAGGGATGTCTTCATTCGCAACACGTCTCAGTCGCTGACAATGGTGGATCGAAGCCTATCCTCGGGGGCGACTGACAGAGGGGATGTTGCGCCAGTGATACTTTCAACGAGCCCCAGACATTTTAAATGATGTGGGCGCGGGGATTGAGGCGGCCACTCCAAGAAAGTGACTGCGCGCTCTTCCGGCAGTTCTTGCACAACAGGAGCAGTGTGGATCGGCAACCTATCGCGTTAGAATATACAGTCGCCTTCCAGAAACGGGCCGTCAAGAATGTATGGAATCAGTACGTCGTCTATGACTGCCCTGCACCTTTCAGCGATGAACTTACCTTCGAGGCGTATCAGTGGGCGTCGCACAACACTTAGTAAAGAATACCGGCTCATTTCACGCAGTAATCATGAGATCGGCGCCCTGCAACTGACAGTAGAACGCTTCCCGACAATGCGGCCAGCGCGCGCCGCCGTAGCAGACGACGCCGTTCAAGATCCCGCCCCTCGAGCAGCTGCGCGAGCTGCTGCCGCCTCCTGACTCAAGCGCTCGCCGCATCGCGATGCAATGCGCTCCGAGTTTCCCTAAATGTGAAACAGACTGTAAATCGCCCTTCGAATGAAATGTCCACGCGCACACACGTAGGCACACACCGCGCGCGGCACGAAACGTGCCCAAACACGCGCAGTGCAGGAGGCAATCAAGGCGGTGCGAACGAGAGATGGGAGAGGGTTACCACCCGCTATTAGAATTTTGCTTCGCATGCGGCGCTCTCAACGCCGGCGCAGCAGCGCCGCTCTCGGTGCCGTTCTTGTCCATAGGTGAAATAAATGCGGCATAGCGGCTGGCACTTTCTGAAGGGGGAACTTGCCAGTATTCCCGCACGAAATCTATAGTTGAAATGTATTTAGCAGCGCTAATTCTTTCGATTTGTTCCTCAATGTTGGGTATCGGGTACAGCTGATCCCTAGTGATGGCATTTAACTTCCTGTAATCAACACACGGACGAGGGTCCTTATTAGGGGTTTCTACAAGTATTAGTGGTGACGTGTAGTCACTCTCAGCGGACTCAGTAACTCTAAAGTCTAGCATGTGTTGTATCTCTGCCTCCATAATTTCTCTGTCGTGGAGACACCCTGTAAGGCTTTGATCTTACGGGTTCGGTTGATGTCAGCTCTATTTCATGCGTTATTAGTTCGGTTCTACCTGGCCGATCGCTGAATCTGTCGAGATATTCCCCTATCAGCCCTCTTAGCTCGTCTAGCTGCTCGGGTGTAAGAGCGCGTGAGCTTACCGAATGTTTTAATACTTCTTCTAGGCTGATTTAAGAGTTGGAGGTCGCCTTATACTCATTATACTCAGCTTCAATAATTCCCATTTTAGCATTTCCTTGCGTACCTCCAGGCCCAGTTCCTCATCAACAATCAACAATTCGTCTCTCAGCAATGTCCTTAACTCCATGGTTGCTGCTTTACTGCCCTGATCCTGCTCGCTAAACCTACCTAGGTAAACACAACCTAGCTATCAATCAACAATCCAGCTTCCCTACTGTTCTAAACAGAACAAACACAAAATGAAGCCTAGAGAGTCAGAGCAAGAACCAAGCACTCACCGCATACACAGCACCACGTCGCAAAGTCCGTCTCACCGCTAAGGACGTTGTTGAAGGGAGAGACTTGTTCTCATCGAGAACGGTGAATATGGGATTTATTTACAGTACGTACATGAGAACGTTACAGTTCATCAGTCTAACATGGCTGAAAGAGGAATGCACACTGAGGAGCCGCCAACGGCTCTTTAAATACACTCTGTCCTCCCTTTATCCCTAGGTGAGGGAAAACAGCCGTTCCACTTTCGACCAAGGGGAGCGTCCAAAGTCAGGGCGTCCAAAGGGTTTACACACTCACTTCCGCACGGGTTTCATTGAACACACCGAGGTGAGAGGGTTTCTTGCAGACAGGGGTCTTGACCCGAGCAGGTGCCTCTTGATCCAAGAACTGACCGCTTAGTCAGTGGCCGCCGCGTCTGTCCATTGACCGACGACTTCTGGCGCCTATGAGAACGCAGCTGCAAAATATCTCTTTCCAGGAATTCCCCCGCTCCAAACAACCCGTGGTGGCTACGGCGAATCCACTAACAATACTTCGTCCGCCGACCGCGTTTAGTCACAGCGGCGCCGAGGGAGTGTTGATGCGGTACATTGTCGTCCCTACAAAACGAGTCGCTGCAGCAGGTGGGGAAGGGTTTCAAGGTTGCTGCTGGGAAGCTCGTCACCTCCGCAGCTGCAGCTGGCTGGAAAAATATTGTAGGTCGGTACCCTTGTAGGCAGTTCGTAACAATGCTGATTTCTTGCCTATGTATATTGCTGTATGTTCCCTATGTACACGTGGCAGGAGCTCAGTCAAGCTGCTACGAAGCAGTTTTTTTCTTGCCACCTTTTTCGTTCTATCGTGCTGTTGCATCTGGGTCGCAAGCCCCAAGGGTAGCGTTGGCCTGGCGGCCTGGGGCACAGCTGGAAGCATCCGAAGGTCCTGGCAAAGGATGAGTCGACTGCTAACAGAACAACTTGTTTATTATAGCATCGCAAAAGAGCGGCCGGTCAGGTCGACCGAAGTGGAGAGACGGGAGAGCACGTTACTCGACGGAAGAAATCGGAGCCTCTCCTTTGGCGTCCGGGGGCAGCTGCTTTTATACTCTCGGAGTCGAGGGCAAGAAGGAACGGCTCCGGATGGGGCGCACGTGACGGCGGCGCACGGACACATTGAGACGAGTAGTGGCGCATCCGCCGAGCCGGCGCCGGTCAGACCTCCTCGCTTCACAGTTGGGGAGCTCCTCTCCCCGGCTGACGCGCTTTGACAAGCGTGGCCATCAACATGTACACAACACACACACACACACACACACACACACACACACACACACACACACACACACACACACACACACACACACACACACACACACACACACACACACACGAAGACACGTGGCATTGAAACATGCCTGGACGCGCTTGGCAGGAAGCGTTGCGGAAGCGCTGAACGGGCCAAAATGTCCGCCGCTTCGAACGAAGCCCCGGCGTCCGTTGCATTCGCGCCGGCTATACCGCGCGTCGTAGGCGAAACGTAACAGTGCATACGAAAGACGAAAATAAAGACTGATTGATTGATGATTGGCATACAGGGTGCTTTTCTTTAAGCTGCACGAAATTTTTTAAAGATTGCCTATGACAGATAGCACAATTATAACCCTTGATCTGAATTACTCGATGAGGCGGACATTATTTCTACGAGAAATCAAGATGTCAAATTGAGTAATTAACGTAACTATGCTAATTATTTTTAAATTAATTATCTTAAGGCACATATTTCAATTGATGAATTATAGCAGCCGAGTTCGCGCGGCGTATCCACTTGAAACGAATTCTCTGGACCAGCACCAGTTCCGAGATATTAATCTTCATAGTGTCCGTCGAAATGCATTGGTGTTCCTGTTAATTTTGTGCTTCAATGAATAAAACAGCGGTTTCATAAAAAAGTAAATGTAACGCCCATGCATTTCGTCGGACACTTTGAAAATTAATATCTCGGAACTGGTGCTGTTCAGAGAATGTGTTCCAAGTGGATACGCCTTGCGAACTCACCTACTATAATCCGTAGATTTGAATATGTGCGGTGAAGTAATTAAGAAATGTTAATAAGCGTATTTATGTTAATTATTCAATTGAACATTTTGATTCCTTGTTGACGTAATGGCTGCCTCATCGAGTAATTAATATCAAGGGTTAGAATTGTGTTATCTTCCATAGACAATCTTTAAAAAATTTGGTGCAGCTAAAGAAGACAGCCTGTAGGTACGCACACACATTCGCGTATCACCTCTGTTAATAAATGTGTCCGTCACGTAAGACAATGAATGGCTCATACCCCCTTAAGCAATGGTTCATACCCCCGTAAACGCGGCCTCCCCATTACGACAACAGAAGTGAAATTCTACGCTGGAATGAAGAGCGGCAACGGAGCCAGCTGTGGAAGAAGATGACGTCGACGAACGCCTAAAATTTTAAGTCCTTTTTTGAAAAGGTTGTACATTCTTTTTTTCAAAAACATGTGTTCTTACCCTTGTGGCTCGGACGTCTTTGGGTCCGAGGTATGACAAGGGCAGTTCAAGGGCGCGTTACAGGTCCCCGAGCCAACAGGGGTATGTGCCATTGAGCTTGGACCCTCTCGGCACTATTACCAGGATCGGCTCATATGATCATAGTTCCTGAACACAGACACCAGGAAACCCCGAATCTGAGCCATATATAGCCTCGCTGTGAAAAGAAACGTGAAACAGATAAGCAAGACGCAGGAACAGCGGCGTCCGTTTAGATTATCTCTTCGAGGTCGGTATCACATGCAATCTGTATTGCCAGTTCACCCTTGCACTTGCGCACAAATAGCTTAATTACTATGCCAAGCATATTCATAGTGATTTTCAGTAGCCTTTGCCCTCATACACATGAGCTTTTTGTACTGCGCTTGTAAATTATCAAGAAAGTATACCGTAGACTTAGTTTCCCTCATACTTTGCTTCTTTGCTATTCATTGATTCTTCGTTACACGCGAAGAAAAACGAACCAGAACTGCCTGCGTTTTCCACGCTTAGTTGGCGGTCTATGAAGGCCTTCTACGTCCTATTTAGTCAAGTGAGCCAGTTCCAAGTCCTTTGCAATAGCATTGATCTTTTGGAACAGATTTTCGTTTTCACATTGCGCAAGTCCATGTACTTCCAAGTTATTCCTTCTACTATATTGTTACAGACTGTTTATTTGTTGTCGTTGTTCCACGACTACCCGATCTTTTCTTTAAAGCAGAATCTCAGATGACTGAAGCTTCATTTCTGCCAGCACATGATCGTACTGATCGGAAAGATGCTGGACAGACCTTTCCATACTTTCCACAGTCTCTGACTTTGACTTTGACTCTTCCAAGTCTTTGACTTGGAAAAGGAGATCTAGCTTCTGTTTGACATCTGGCAGTTCACAAAGCTTTTTGTTGATTTCTATTAGCATCTTTTCGGTGAACGACTGCTCGTTCTATGGCTGCTTTGTTACTTTTGGGGGCCTCAAGCAGCTGAAATTACACATGTTTGACATCTTCCGCCTTTTTCAGTAGTGTCTGCCATTGCTTTGCAGGTAGCCTTCGTACCAGAACAGGCGCCTAAATGATAACCATACCCACATTCTGAACAGATAAGGCATGGACCATCTGTTAAAAGTGACTGCTCACAAACCAGACATGTATCAGAAGTAGAATCAACCATTGCACCCGCGAAGGAAAATCATGCGGCACTGAAACAGCAGTACAGGCATAAGCGCAGGCATACGCGCCTGTGCTTATGCAGCTGTAGCGCACCACTACGTGCCACAATGGTCCGTTTACAAACTAACTAATGCTAACAGTTCCTTCACCGCCCGATTCATGGCCGATCCCCGAGAGTGGGTTGCGCCATTCCACTAGGGAACAAGAACAAGGCGGAATCAGGATTCCGACTGATTGAGCGGGCTCGTCTAAAGCTATAATTTGTGGACTTCAGGCACCAGCGTCTGTCTGTCTTTTTTTTTTTTTTTACCCACACAGTCAAAGTAAATCAGTAGCGGTATCACTGGAGTCGCTGCTGTCGGCTCTGTCTCTGGCCGCGCGTTTGCGTTTTGCGCAGCAAAGCCGTAGCGCCGTCTGCGTACTCATGGACGGCGCAACGTCACTGTGAGACCATGACGTCACCACTTTTCGATCTGAGGGCGGGCGATTTGGACATCGCTAGAGGTACGCGGACGCTTCAGAATGCATTTTCTCTTAAGACAAGTCTCTTCTTCGCACGAAACAAGCGTTTAGAGGTTTCTGGGATGGCATTTCAACAGTCCACGTTGACTTAATATTAACCTTTAGTGTCCCTTTAAACAATATTGAAACATCACAAGCCGTTAAAACATGCTGACCATGCCAATACTATAGGTAGCGGGAGAACTGCCCCTATGAAAATTAGTAGGGTGGTTGCATTGCACGAGACATGTCACCAAGCTACTATCCCTCGACCTTGGTAACGTGTTTTGCGTATTTTTGCAGTTCTTAGCGCGTCTGATGACATTAGCTTTATGGTGCATTCATCGGTACCTCGATAAAACTACCAAGATGCCTTTCCTACGTTGAGGAATTACAGGAATGGAAATGAACTGCCCGGCAATTCCCGGAGTGGGAATGAGCTGTTATTTTTTCATTCCGAGGAATTGAAAAGGATGAAATTGCGGCAAGTTCTAATTCCCCGGAATGGAACACTGGTACTTGCACTCTGCCGTAGTGAGGGCACAACTCGCATACGCAACTACTATACTTATTCAGAGATGCCCGGCTTTCGTTGGGCAAGTACAGCGCCAAGTCCGACCGCACTGGCATCCGTGTTTACCTCGATTGGAGCGGTAGGGCCGAAGTGACGTAGAATAGGCGGTGAAGTCAGGAGATGACGTAATGTTGCGAAAGCTTCATCACACGCCGGCGACATACCAGACAGATATCCATCGCCGGTGAGCAGCTTAGTCAGGGGTTCACAAAGGAGCGAAAGTATGAGCACAGACCAAAGAAGCTGCGAAGCGCTTTTGCGGTGGTAGGTTTCAGAAATTCAGCGGATCGTTTTCGGATCGAAGTTTCTGCGGATCGGGAAGGGGGCCGTCCTTCGAGACTGCGTCACTGCGTGGCCCAGTGTGGTGAGTTGGCGGGCTCCGAACCGGCACTTCTTGATGTTAAGCTGAAATCCTGCGCATGTCAAACAGCTCAGTACTTCGTAAAGACGACGGAGGTGACTGTCGAAATCAGGGGAGAAAACAACGACATGATCTAGGTAGCACAGGCATGTCTTACATTTTAACCCACGCAAGACACTGTCCATCATCCTTTAGAATGTTGCTGGGGCATTACATAGGAAAAGAATTCGGCTCCTTGCAAGCAGTACAGGGCATCATCGATGTGTGGCATAGGATATACAGCTTTGCGTGTAACTTTGTTTAACCGGCGGTAATCGACGCAGAAGCGGATCCAGTCTTTTTCTTTGACAAGAACAACTGGAGACGACCACGGACTGCAGGACGACTGAATGATGCCACGCTGAAGCATGCCGTCGACTTGTTCGGAGATCACACGACGCTCAGCAGGGGATACGCGGTAAGGGCGCTGTCACAGAGGCGCTTGGGAGCTGGTGTCAGTCGGGTGGAGAACAGGGTGCGTTCGGCCTATATAATGACGCCTTCTGGAAAGCAAACGAGCCATGAAACTGGTGTAGGAGTGCAAGAAGCTTCTCGCGGTGCGCCTCTGCAAGTTCGTTGTCGATGGCGGAGCCAAACTGTATACTTAAAGGTGGGCGATCAGGCGTACCCGTGGAAGGTGCCAGAGCACTAAGTTGCAAGTTGTCGCGTCGTCAAGGCAGAAGATGGAGGACACATCAAATGCCTGAACTGTACCTATACACTCTCCACGGAATAAGGTTGAGGGTACTGGCAACGAATTCGTAACAAACAAAAATGTAGCGCCGTTGGGCATGTCGAGAACGGCAAATGGCAACGCAAGATTCGTGCGGTGTTGAACGGTATCGAAGGGTATAAATAGAACTATGGAATCACCAACACCGGCACAGGACACGGAGACAAGGGCTGTACTACTGGGTGGTATGCCCGTACCGTACCCGACAAACAACTTTGCCAACGTAGGTTCAGACGATACGGAACACAACGCAGAGGACGCCACCTCGGCATGAGCACGAATAACAGCATCATGGCGAGAGAGAAAACCCCAACCGAGGATGACATCATGCGAACAGGCCGGTAGCACAAGGAACTCAATGGGATGCACAACATCTTGAATGATGACGATGGCTGTGCAGGCGGCTGAATATGGTGTGCGCTGGCGGTACCGAGAGGCATCCCTTTGACGTCGTGGTAACCTTCCTCAGCAAGCGGCAGAGTTTTATATCTGTCACTGAAACGGCAGCACTACTGTCCACAAGCGCAAGGGTACGAAAGCCATCCACAAAAACTTCAATGAGGTTTGCTGGAGAAATTCGAGGACTTGAATTATTCGACGTCGACGCAGTTCGTGCCTCGGGAACTGCAGCATCTAGTTTTCCGCGTCAGAAGGGCACGGTCGACGGCGCATAGGTGACAGAGAGCGACGTCGGGGTGATGAGGATCGGCGGCTAGCTAGGGCAGGCGTTCGGGCGAAGGGGATTGTTGTAGCCACGCTGTGCCGTCAACGCGTCTAGGATCGTAGGCACACGGGCGCATGGCATCAGTTTTACGTCTTCGCATTACGCGTGCGATCATCGCACGCGCAATACGAAAACGTGGGATCATTACCCACCTGCGGCAAGTTGTTTTTTCATCCACTTTCATTACCATTAATTTATCATTTCTTTAATTCAACTAGTAAGTACAAGTTCCCCTATGTTGTCCTTGGTGTGCACATTCACATGAAGAAAAACAAGTTGGCCAGCCTGGCAGCAAAATATGAATCCTTTATTTTCCTCCTAAGTTGGTGCCACATAAAACGCTTGGACATTACACCGGTTCTTCTGGCACAAGTTCCGTGAAGATTATTTCACAGCTTTCCTGAAAGTCAAGCTAGCCATACAAATAAAGAAACATGGTCGCACACTTATTGAATGGCCTCCACATTTAAGACATGCTTTTCTATAAATGTGCAGAACAGCACAACTTTAATTCATCAATTCGCAAGTTCTTTGAGATTTCGTCTCTTTTTCACTATCACTGAAAAAAAGAAGACGAAGAGAAAAAGAAAATGAGCCGGAAAGAAACTTTAAACAGCATGTCGTAAGCTAGACAGAAGAAAAGAAAAGACAGTGTCAAGCGCTGCAGCAGACTTGTGCCTGCTAAGAGTGGTGCAGCCAGAAATACCTTAAGGGATGTGGGCTTTTGCGGCAGTTAGCTGTGTCTTGCCCTTGGGAGAGGGGAAAATAGGGCAATTTACAAGATGGCTAGTGACATTTAAACAGGAGGAGGCAATGTGCCTGATTTGTTTTCAGTATGTCCAGGATAGATGACGCTATGAAAGCAGAAATAGAACCATGACATCACACCAGCAGGCTGATGATCCACATGTTCAACAGGGCTTACTGGCAAGAGAGCAGTGACACTTTTATCACAGTTATGTCCTCTTCACTGGGTGCTTAGCATAGAAAACATCAGCCCACCAGCATGATGTGATAGTTCAAAGCTTCCAGGCCTCTTTTATTATCTATGAGGCATTGGTTTGCCCCTAACAATGTCATTATTCAGACAAAGTGCTTAATGTCACTGCTATGAAGGATACAGCAGCCACACTAAGCCCATTTTGCTAATATGCACGTCAAGAACATGAATAGAAAAAAAAGATAATTTTTTAAGCCTATAAAGGGTGTCCTAGTTATAACAGGCACAAAAAAACACTGCTCTGTACAACAACAAAACAATAAAGCTTAATATTGCGCTAAAACTGAGATAAAGCTTGGTATTTTATATATAAAAATTAACTACCTTGCTTACATGCAGCAATTATTGCATTCACTGTAAAGTGAACAAAAAAACAATGAACAGAAAAAACATATGGCTGATGCATTCAGGCACCACTAATCACGTGGACAAAAGTTTGCAGTTGATAGACAATGCATAGCATGCTCTTCATTCAATCATCGTTGCAAAGGAGTTTTTTACTATAGTCAAAGGCGAAATCTTTGCTTTTGGCACGGAGATGTTGAAAAACAAATGGCAAAGGCTCCACAGATGGATATGTTTACTTTTGTGTTTGAAAACTTGAGCAAGCCGGTGTAAAAATAATATTACATCGAGAAACAGCAACACCGCTCACTGCCCTTCAAGCCCAGTCTTTATCGACCACATATACCTCAAAGCAGTGGTGCAGAGTCAATATTAAAACATTTTTGATAAGGTCAACTTAATCTTTTCTGAAAGTAGCCATTTAAAGAATACTTAATGATCCATACATAATACACTGCCTTATTCTGGCACATTATGCCAGCAGAAGTATGATGAACTGCATTGCATAATTCACACATTAAGCACAGATTCTTTTGACTATTCTACATGTAAAGACAAGTTGTGTGGTATCATTACTGACTGTGTGCATAATTCATTAAAAAAGTACTGCATTGATAACACAAACTAACAAGAAGCCATAAACACAGTGATTGTGTTGCACACCTTGTATTGCAATGCACATGTAAGATGTTTCCGATTTTAAAGTCTCATCAAAGGCACTCAGCCCATTCCCTTACTGGACTTCTTGTATATTTCTGTTTCCATTATGCTCTCCACATATAAGTTTTAATGTGCCAGCTGAGCAGGTTACACCTGAATTCATTCGTAAATCCGCCAAAAATGCAGCCTCCATGTTGTAATAAATGATTCTTTAGAAGTAGAAGCACAACTTGGAAGGTAGTCCGCATATAAGTCTCTTTTTGCCTAAACCTCCTTGCCTTTCAATACTGTCCACATCGCATGCAGTTAAGAAAGCTGTTGTCAAAGTGACTCCATATTAATTTTCAACCAGTAAACTTTGACCCAGACACAACTTTTGCTATGTGCAGTGAGCTACTAAGTATGAAAACAATCATAACATTTGTATAGTGGGATTCCAAGAGGCACAGTTGTGGTGATTACATAAATGGAAACATTAGCTTTGTGGCACATTCTCAACATTCTGAGGCAGTCACTATTCAAATGCAGGCTGATTAGACTGAATAATGCCAAAGTCATAGAAGCCATACAGCTTGTAACATCTGCATTCTTATTAACAAGACCAACAAAAGAATGGCATTTAAGTTCTAAGGTACTGTCAACATATAACAGGAGAAGCACAATAACAGACAGACAGCTTATTGCATAGTAGAGTACAGAAAAGCTATTCTCAACACTTCATGAAACAAGCAAACTATTCGGGCCAAAAATAATCAAATTTTTGGCATAGTATGCAGTAGCACTTATAGAGCAACCATCTAAACCACCATTCAGAAGCTGTGAAACAACATATTTAAATTTGGCTCTTTTCCTTTGCGCTTTTCATTTCTGCTTCAGCTGACCCTTTCACGATAGTCACATTTTGCCTTGCTACACAAATAAAAAAGAAAAAAAAAGCACTTTGCCATATGCACATTCTCTGCCCCAATTCATCGATTAGCACAATGAGGAGCTGCAGTTTCATGCAAACAGGCAGTCACTATTTAAAAATGTAAAATCAAAACAATGAGTTTAAACCAAAACCATGCATGCCACCAACAAGACATGGCTTAACAGCATGCAGTTCAAACACTAGTCTCCCTAAAGTTCTAAGGTTACTCATTTTGTACTGGCAAAGACAATATGTCTTCATTGCAGGTGTGAGTCCCACTGCACAAGAAGTGATAGTGAAATAGAATGATGAAAACTAAGTTAAAACCATGGGACTATTTGAAAAAAGCAAGCAATTTAGGTTTCAGAAATAATGCTGCCAGTTTTCTCACAAATGACTTCATATTTTCACTTTCAGGACAAATCGCAAAAGTAGAATGCTGGTGAACGTTTTGCGCATACAACAGATCTGTGTGATCCTGAACTGCTAGTTGTAGTCAATGCAGCTACTGCTACCCACATGTGGTCTAAATTGCCAATATAGCTGCATCTGTATACCTTCTACAGCTAGAATGACCAGCAGTGAGAGCTTCTACTACTGGCCTTCAAAACACGACTACCCATTCAACCAGTGTAACAAGCCCCAAGATCGGCCATTTCATTTCTTGACCGCTGTGCAGCAGTGTCACACTTCACTGACACTTGTCACAATGTGGTTGCAAACGAAGCCAGAGGAGCTGGCGTCACAGCGCCACAGCGCGACGCATCAACTTCCACAGCCAGATGCAAAGACAAGACGCAGTCTTTGGACATGATCATCAAAGACTAGAGTCAGGGCCCTTCTTGTGACACGTCGTGAGGTGCCCGGTAGGGAAGGACACTCTTCTTAATGGGGTGTTTTTCACTGGGGACCACAATCATTCGGCAGCTGCACGCACCACTCTTGTGTTTCTGTCCGAAAGTAGGTCACATATTTTACCGGGTTCCGAAGGAGGACAACGGGCGAAGAGCACTGGAGGCTGTAGTGACTGGCCCGCTTGGATGTTCCGGCGGTTGGCAAGAAAGAGTCCATTTGCAAAAACACACAAGGTTTGAAAAACTGAGTCCTTTCTGTCTTAAGTTTCAGAAGTTGGCATCCCACCCTGTCATGTCATCAGGCGGCGGACCATCCGTGTCTGGTGGGTATCGGTCAAAGTTGCTCGTGTCGGTCATATGCCGCACCTGTTAAGAAATATAGGTGACTCAACGTGGTACCATTC
Source organism: Dermacentor variabilis (assembly GCF_050947875.1). Lineage (NCBI taxonomy): Eukaryota > Metazoa > Arthropoda > Arachnida > Ixodida > Ixodidae > Dermacentor > Dermacentor variabilis. The sequence goes on from NC_134568.1 coordinate 83,984,041, forward strand.
AACTTTGACAAGGACTTGTGTTGTGGATTACACAAGTATTTAGAGCACAGCACAGAAAACACTCAATATTTGTTTTCGGTTTATAGAAGGAATTCTCTAGAAATTGACTTTTTACAAAATACAAAAAGAAAGTGCAGATCTAATGCACATGCTGGAATCTATGTGAAGCAAAGCTTTCACGAAGCAGCTCATTAAATGCCACACAAATTAATACAATGGCTACAACTGTGTTTGTTTTCATCCTATGTAATGTGCAATATTATACAATGTTATTTATGCCCCACACAGGCCAAACTTTAATGTAATGCAATGTTCATGTTTATGCATTACATTGTTCACAAGCTATGCTGAAATGCAAACACCAGTTCATGCAGATGCACTCCATGAAATGTTGATGCCACAATGTGACAAAGGGAATGTCTCTCCTCATGACATGATGTTTGTTGAGAGAACAATAGTGAAGAGAGGTGTACGCAGAGAGAAGTATGACACATATGTAAATACACACATTTAAAGCTTCTGTTCACCTTGTGTGAAAGTAGCCCATACACATCTGTGTGAATGGCCAAGTGTAGGCATATACCCAGTGGCCCAAGAATGTGGCAGGCCAAATATAAGAAATCTAAGAAATTCAAAGGATCTGTTCAATATTATGTACTATTCCATTAAGAGGTATGCGGGCTTCAGAGATACCTATGAGCCGACATTATATGTACAGGTCTTATTTGTGGTTTATTGTTTGATTGGCAGACCTCTGGTGGGTGCCACCCCACAAACACAACCCTTCACCCCTGTCAGTACACTGGTGCGAGGTGGCAGGTAAAGAAAGCTTTGCATTAAAGAAATATGTATTCTCTGTATGTATTAGATCACAGGAACAAAATGTTGGTTTCTCATTTTAAGTTGAGTCTGCATGAGAAAAATTACAAACACATTTTAAGTTAGGAAGCAAATGCCCATATACCTGTGGAATTATAGGTGGCTTCAATGTTCTGGTATGGAGGCCTTCCCAATTGAATCCATCAAACCACCTGGAAAGGAAAAAGAATCCTGCTATGTGCCATTCAACACATGATAGAGGTCACACCAGTGTCTACATTGCTTAATTCATCAGATGAATGAATTTGCATTACTGCATTTGCTTTTAGTTTCATATGAAACAATGTGACACTGTTAGGAACTACTATATTTGTATGCTAAAATTAAAGTGCTGGCACTTTAAAAAAAATATGCACTGTGACCAGGTGGCCAAAAGCAAGGCTGCCAAACTTACTTGTGTTTCATAATGTCCCTGATTCCTCCTTTACCATAGCCTAGCCTTTCATTTGGGTTGTCTCTGAAAGAAATTCACAGCTTTAGTTTTGCTGTTTCCTTGACTACATGTGTTGCAGATCATACTTGCTGCAGGCTTGACTAAAATAGGAGGCCCAAAGGTTTCTACATGTGAAGACAATATGAAATGCACATTTGCCAAAATAAAATAAACAATCATCAACATAAGTCACATGGTTTGCTGAAATAAAGCTTCACAGCACTCACCATAACATGATTCATTAATAAAACATATGCACGAGCATAAACAAAACTATCATAAACTATCAGATATTGTTGCAACAGAACTGCTGTTGCAACAGAACCCGTGTTGTCTTTATGTGTCTTCCTTTTATGAGTGTTCAATTGTGGCAAAAAACATGTCTTTTATCAGATATTGTTTGGGATATCACTGGCCTTAGCGAGATTAGAAGAAGTGAGGTTTATACAGTGCTGACTAATGGCCATGTCCTCTGCTATAGAGGTCTCCCAGATAAGAAGCAATGCGGAGTAGGATTCCTAATCCATAAGGACATAGCAGGCAACACTGACGAATTCTACAGCATTAATGAGAGGATAGCAGTAGTTGTAATCAAACTTAATAAGAGGTATAGATTAAAGGTAGTACAAGCCTGCGCCCCAACATCCAGTCACAATGATGATAAAGTAGATCATTTTTATGAAGATGTTGAATTAGTGATGAGAAAAGTGCAAACTCAGTATACTGTAGTAATGGGCAACTTCAATGCAAAAGTGGGGAAAAACAGGCTGGTGAACAAGCAATTGGCAACTCCAGCGTCGACTCTAGAAACGCTAGAGGAGAGATGCTGGTAGAATTCGCAGAAAGGAATAAGCTGGGAATAATGAACACCTTTTTCAGGAAACTTTTTCACAACAGAAAGTGGACTTGGAAAAGCCCTAATGGTGAAACAATAAATTAAATTGATTTCATACTTTCTGCCAATCCCAGCTTAGTGCAGGATGTAGAAGTTATAGGTATGGTAAAGTGCAGTGATCATACCTAAGTGAGGGCTAGGATTCACCTCAATTTGAAGAGAGAAAGAGTAAAATTGGTCAAGAAGAAACAGGTCAACCTAGAGGCAGTAAGAGTAAAGGCAGACAAATTCAGGCTGGTACTTGTAAACAAATATGCAGCCTTAGAAAAGAGAGATGAAGATGACATAGAGGTAATGAATCAAACCGTAACTAGGCTGGCTTCAGAGACAGCAACTGAAGTGGGAGGCAAGGCACCAAGGCAACCAGTAGGCAAGCTCTCCCAAGTAACAAAGGACCTAATAAAAAAACGAAAAAAAAATGAAAGTGTCCAACTCAAGAGGTCATATAGGATTCGCAGAATTGTCAAAACTAATCAACAAGGAGAAATAAGGGATATTCGAAATTATAACGTGAAACATACTGAGGAAGCAGTAAAAAATGGACGCAGCCTGAAAACAGTGAGAAGGAAACTAGGCATCGAACAAACTAAGATGTATGCACTGAAAGATAGGCAGGGTAATATCATCAGCAATCTCGAAGACATAGTAAAAGAAGAGGAAGAATTCTATACTGACCTGTACAGTACCCAAAGCAGCCACAATACCTACATTCGAAGTAGTAATGAACAGGTTATAAACAGAGACTCCTCCTATAACTAGCTTGCAAGACATGAAACGGGGAAAAGAGGCAGGAGAAGATGGAATCACAGTCGATATAGTCAAAGATGGAGGAGACATAATGTTTGAAAAACTGGTGGCTCTCTATACGAAGTGTCTATCAACTTCAAGGGTCCCAGAAAATGAGAAGAATGCAAACATTATTATGATTCAGAAAAAGGGAGACGTTAAAGAATTGAAAAATTATAGGACCATTAGGTTACTCCCAGTATTATATAAAATATTCACCAAGATAATTTGCAGTAGAATAAGGGCAACACTGAACAGTAGTCAATTAAGGGAACAGGCTGGCTTCAGGAAGGGATACTCTACAATGGATCACATCCATGTCCTCAATCAGGTAATTGAGAAATCTGCAGAGTACAATCAGCCTCTCTATATGGCTTTCATAGATTACGAAAATGTATTTGATTCAGTAGAGATACCAGCAGTCGTAGAAGCATCACATAATCAAGGAGTACAAAGCGCCTACGTAAATATATTGGAAAATATCCGCAGAGATTCACAGCTACCTTAATTCTACACAAGAAAAGTAGGAAGATACTTATAAAGAAAGGGGTCAGGTAAGGAGACATAATTTCTCCTTTGCTATTCACTGCGTGCTTGGAAAAGGTATTCAAGCTGTTAAACTGGGAAGGCTTAGCAGTAAGGATCGACGGCGAATATCTCAGCAACCTTCGGTTTGCAGATGACAGTGTTATATTCAGTAACACTGCAGACGAGTTACAACAAATGTCTGAGGACCTTAACAGAGAGAGTGTAAGAGTAGGGTTGAAGATTAATATGTAAAAGACAAACATAATGAACAATAGCCGGGCAAGGGAACAAGAGTTCAGGATCGCCAGTCAGCCTCTAGAGTATGTGAAGGAGTACATTTACCTAGGTCAATTAATCACAGGGGACCCTGATTATGAGAAGGAAATTCATAGAAGAATAAAAATGGTTTAGATCGCATAGGGCAGACATTGTCAGCTCCTGACTGGAAGCTTACCATTACCATTGAAAAGGAAGGTGTACAATCAGTGCATTTTACCAGTGCTGACATATGGGGCAGAGACTGACAAAAAAGCTTAAGAACAAGTTAAGGACCGCACAAAGAGCGATGGAACGAAGAATGCCAGGCATAACTTTAAGAGACAGAAAGAGAGCGATTTGCATCAGAGAGCAAACGGGTATAGACCATATTCCAATTGACATCAACAGGAAATAATGGAGCTGGGCAAGTCACGTAATGCGCAGATTAGATAACCGTTGGACCATTAGGGTGACAGAATGGGTACCAAGAGAAGGGAAGCGCAGTAGAGGACGGCAGAAGACTAGATGGTGCGACGAAATTAGGGAATTTGCGGGTGCTAGTTGGGATTGGTTGGCGCAGGACAGGGCTAATTGGAGATCGTAGGGAGAGGTCTTCGTCCTGCAGTGGACATAAATAGGCTTATGATGATGATGATGATGATGTGCTTCCGTCACGGTGGTTCATGATAGCGATAAGCAGACGCAGCGGCAGCACACACGGCTAAATGCTATGTTCATTTGTACACGGAACTTCTGTGGGAGCTGTAATCATGGTGGGCAAGCAGGCATGTCACGTGGTATCTTTATTTTGTGGGCATCTGCAGCAAGCGGAAAAACACCAATACTTAGTAGACAGAAAGTTAGAAAGTGTTTAATCAGACATTTTGCAAACTGCTCTACAATTTTCCGATTGGATTTTTTTGCCTAACTTCGTTGGTTCTGAAGTTGGTTAATTAATCTTGACTAATTATGCAATTAAGCCATACACAAGAAATAGTGTGACTTGTTACATACAATAGTCCACAACATGCATTTGGTCGCACTGTCTTAGGGTGCATCAGCATATTTTTAAACTCCGGCTGCAGTTAGCTAGGACACCGTGTATGTATGTATGTATGTATGTATGTATGTATGTATGTATGTATGTATGTATGTATGTATGTATGTATGTATGTATGTATGTATGTACGCACGTATGTATGTATGCACGTGCGTGTGTGTGTGCACATATGCATGTGCTGGAACTGCCTTCATCACACTAAGATGCTTGGCAAGGCCAAGAATCTTAGTTGAACAAGGGTGGTGACAGTCATGTGCAGTGCCTCGGGAAGGTGCAAGCAACTGTACGACAATGCCTGCTTTACTGCTTTTGCTCATGCCACACCAGCCGGTTAATCGCGATTAAACCATTCATCGAAAAATTGGAGAGTTAGAATTGCCCCACACAAGGCATTACTGGCAACAAAATCACCTCCCGCACTTGTCGCATGGGTGCTGCAGGGCTACAGTTGACCTGCCAAGGGTGGGGGGGGGAGGGGGGCGAGCCCCTCCTTAAAAAATGGAGTGGGTGCCGGGCCCCCCTAGGCCCCCCCCTGACTTTAAGCACTGGCCCTGTGCATTCAAGCAAACAGATATCATTGTTCCATGTGATACTGCTCACCCATGTATGAGTACATAAGCATGCACATCTGGATATGTGCACTGCATATCAGGTGCGTGCACACACATCTTTGTAGACATACATGCACATTGTACCGACTTATAATGCACCAATTATTCGAACAAAATGGTGGCACATACTTCATTATACAACTCGTCATCCTCAAGGCTTAACATTTTTCAGAGCTTACTACTACTACTGCTACTACTACTACTGGTTGTTGCTGCTGCTATAAATGTTCACTTTATGAAAGAAAATTATAGGAATGGTTAAGAAAGCATGGAAGACTATTAATATACTGGTTTGTCTGATGGTGCAAAACACACTAATATATACATGTCTATTACGTTTCATGTCACAAACTGCACAGAAATGAAAGAGGAAAAATGAAAGTTCAAATAATATCAATAAAAAAATAAAAACTGCAACTTTGCAAATGCTAAAACTTACCTCTAGGGCAAAGTGCAAAAGCAATATTAAAACACTGCTCACTTTTATTGCATCCTTTATAATTTTATGGTAGAAACAAAATTAACTTGATGGTAAACAAAGACACTTAATGACATCTTAAATCTACATTCCAAGCTTACTCACAAATACTACTTTTTCTTTTCGCTTTACTACCTATGCTTATCAACTCAAAAGTGTAAAATCAGTAGTATTAGATTTGTCATTCTTGGTGTGTCGTTATGCATTTATAAGTTTGTTGGCTACCGAGTACTGTTTTGTAAAATATATTGTCATGCTACCATGTATTCAGTAGACCTGCTACCCTGTGTTTGTTAAACTAGTATTGTTTTTCTAGTCCCTTGTACTACTCTAGATCATACTGTGTGACTTCTTATTAGAGGTGTAGAGGTATGCAAATGTTCAAAATTTTAAATATGAATAAAATAGCCTTGGCTATTCAATTCATATTTGATTGAAATACCGGATTGAAATACCGTATTTATTTGAATATAAGGAGAGTTATTTTTCCCAGAATTCTTAGCCTCCAAGTCACACCCCATCTTATGTGCTAGGCTGATAGATTCAGTTACTGGTTCATAAGGTGGCAGCAGCCTGACATTTCTAGTGATACAGATTTTAGACAGCAGAGCAAACTGTAGCAACTAATACACCTTGGCAGGTGAGGCAGTGGCATATTTTTTCGTGTATAACCTGCACCGAGAATTTGAATAATTTAGCAGTAAAGGCGGAGTGCGGGGCGTATGCGAATTTCGCCTTGAGATGCGACTTCATGGCAGCACGGATTTTTCCTCACAGTGCGGCTTTGCAGTGTGCCGCATGCTGCCATTAAGCCATACCATAGGGCAAAATTCACACGGTCATGAAGTCACACCCAAAGGCGACATTTGGATATAACCCACACCAATTATTCTGCAGGCTTCTAAATATACAGTATTCTAGGCAATCACCACAGAGTCCTAATAAGCCATCAGCTAATCTATATCAAATTGTATTAGTGTGCATACTTCATTTCTTTTTCTCGGGTCCCCAAACTGCACCCTCACCTTATACAATAGAATGTTGTTCATACGTTTTAGAAAAAATGCGCAAGAAAAAACGCACTAACCGGGAAAGCGTACGATTATAAGTAAGTAAACAAATTTGAGTCTCAACTATTGTTGACATCTACGTAATGCGAAGCGTGGTGCGGATCGCTGCGGCACGAGACGCCTACGCGTGTGGAGCTGGTGGTGGTCTGGCGGCCCGGGACACGTTTTGTTGTTCTATCGCATGGTGTTTTAAGAGGGTGATACTGGATGCCGCCCACCTTGCCACCGAAGCGAAATGTGATGCCCAAATCGCGCCGCCTGCAGCAGGGGGCAGCGCGTTTGGATCATCGCCTGCTAAAAGCGTGCAGTACGCTGCCAATCGCACCACGCGCGGTAAAACAGATAGGTAAAGATGCTTAACGCAATAGGTTTGACGGCTATAGCTGTGAATGTGGCATGCGACGACCCCGGCGGAGATTTGCTCGTATCGGAATAATAAATTGAGCGTGCCGTCGTTTGTGCCTTTGCGCGGGGAATGACCGCGATGGTGCTTCCGGCATGTGTTCCCGCCCGGCCGACGCCGCCGTACCTGACAGTCACTTCGTGCACGTGTCGCGCGGTCTTCTTATGCTCGGGTGTGTCAGGGGGCAAAGATTAATTAGTGTACGAGTGATGTGTTAATTGCAGAACGGGAAAAGTACAGCGACGTTACTGCCTCTCGTGTGAGGGCACCTCCACAGCGCTGTATGGGTGGAGGAAAGGGATAAAAAGAGTAGGGGAGAAAGAATGGTGGGGATAGGGGAGAGGAGCCAAGCGGTAAGGGACGCACTTGAGTTTAATTGTCCATGGGCTAATTGGTGGTGTGTGCGGGGTGTTTTCGCAACCATTTTTGGTCGCCTAAACACTGGCCCCTATTGGATCTTGTCGGCCTGTCTGATTGGTTGGAGTAGACCATTGGTGGAGAAGCCTGCGCCTCCTGCCAGTCCGCGGGTCCCTTGGATGCTGCAGAAACTTATTTGAGGAAGGGCTCTGAGTAGTTGGAGCAGTGAGCAAGGTGACAGCAGTTCATGGCGCCACTTCATCACGGGACTGTCCATTCTGCAGCCCGTTCATGGTCTTCTCGTGAAAACACGGCTGCGCATTCTAGGTTTCCAATTCGACCCAGACGGTCTGTATGCTGAAAACTGGCAGCAAGCAAAAGAGAAGTTTGAAACCAGGATTCAGAAATTCAGCTCATTTTCATGTCCATTGATGGCTCGAGCAACAATTCTTCGCTCACTTCTGTTTTCCTTACTTACATACGTACATTTCTGTTTTCCTTCCTTACATGTGTCTCCTGTTCCAACCCGAACCAAGCTAATCTTGGAAAGGGTCCTCTTTCGTTTCCGAACCAAGCTTATCTTGGAAAAAGTCCTCTTTCATTTCCTCCGGAAAGGGACAACTGGTTGTGTAGTTCGGCAGGTGCTTCAGTTGCCCAGGGATAAAGGTGGACTCGGAATTCCCGACCTGGGCATCGTGGCTACTGCACTACACGTCAGGTGGACCCAGGTCGCTCTTAACTCGGATATGCTCCTGACTCGAAACTTTACTTCCTTTTTTCTTAGCACCCAACTCCATGGGTGATCTCCATGGTTGTATACTTTAACCTCTTTTGTGTTAAGGCAATCCGAGGGTCTGTCAGGCTCGTGTCCTGTAAGACCGACATGGCTGTTTGTGTGTTGAGTGCAGTAGCTCAGTTGTGCTGCACCATAGCAGCCCCCTTGTCCGGGAAGGACCATTGGCCCGAACCAAAGCCCCCACCCAGTCAATCCGGGTAGACGGGGAGCGCCGGGGTCAATATAGCTAATGATGTTGGGTTGATGAGTGCATGTAAGTTCTGGGACGCAGTACCTCCGGGTGCCAAGTCCTCTTCCAATCTGACAACGGCACCAGGCTGGTCAGGCAGGCTGTCGACGACAGGTATGACATCGTTTTGCATGTAAATATGTGTACAGTGTAAACTTAAAGCAAATGCCGAGTTTACAAACCTAGTTACCCAAATGATACCTCTCGTCGTCTTCATACCTGCGGATCTGCACTTGCCCCTGCTGGAGCTCTTCACCCTTCATCGTCATTTTCCCTAGTGTGTTGATGCGTTAGAACACTAACAGCTGCATCACTTCGCTACATTATAAAATAAATATGATTTCATGATTAAGACTTGCTGAATATACCTGTCTATTTGAATAAAAGTGATAAGAATGCCTATTGGAGTCTACAAGGATAAAGATCAATGCAAGCAGTCACTGTTCCGAATGATTATACTGTTGGAGAGCCGCTGTTGTTCTGCAGAGAGGCCAGCTCCTTAGCAAATGCAGGAGGAACGTAACTTCTGCTCAATAATTTGCAATCGTTCAAAAAGATTGCCTGGTTTTTAGGTAGCCTGTGAATTTGTTGTCTGGATTTCTGTAGGGCAATTCATTACTATTTAGCCAGTTTCACCATGTTTGCATTTCTTTAAAACAATATGCTGTGCTGAAGCACACTATATTCCTTCAACAAACATACATTAGTAGTACATGCATCTTGTGACATGTTGTTTCTTTGTATTATTACTGTCATTGTCATAGTGCACAAGATACGATCACTTTTCAGTTGTTTCTCGTTTACAGTTTAGCTTTTCAGTAGACCAGACATTCAACTGTCCATGAGATTACACATACCAAATACAGTAATATAAATGAGCACTTTTACCAAAAGGACAGCACACAACTTTTATATTACATTCAGTGCAAAACGAATAAAATATTTGATATTTTATCCAATATTTGAATGCCAATTTTCTCGAATATTATTATTCAATTCGATTTGGAAATTTCTTCACTCAAACAACCTTATTTTTTATTCATTGTGTTCTGTTGTATTATGCTCAAAAGTTCTTGTGCCCTTCATGCAAAAATACTGTACAGGATTGGCAGCATGTTTAAACAAACAAACAAATGATAAAAATCATAATTTCTGGGTGGCCCGTAACTGCAATGATTGGCACGTCATGTTGTGATAAGTAGTGATGGCATTAAGGTTGCTTCAAACATCTCTAATATGGGGGCATTCATTAAAATTAGTATGCCTTTCCACATAACTTAAGAAAGCCATGAAAGAAAGAATGCATGAGGGCAATACATTAAATTGCAATTCTCACAGAACATGCTGAACGAGTGCAGGTACTGGGAAAGACGGACACACCCAAAGTACTTTATTGCAAACGGGACTAGCTACCTTGATTAGTTCAGTCTCTATGCAAAGTTAAGTTTAATTTACTGATACAACCAGTGAGTATAGTGAGTGCCAACACTCTAACTGCCCTTACCTGCACAACTTCTTGATAAGCGCTGTTGCATTGCGTGTGATGCACCGTGGGAAGTCTATAGCATCAATCCCTTTCAAAATGATGTTGTAGGTCTTCATGAAATCAGGGTCCGTAAATGGAGGTCTGCAACACAAGAACATATGCGTATTTTTGCTTGCTTCGGCCTCATAAACAATGTTCATGAGCCCTTGGTGTTCTCCTAGCAAGCAATTGCAAGATTGGTGAAAGCAATGCCTCCAATTACCAGCCAGCCCCACACAAATGCTTTCACTCTTGCAGCATGGTCACACACTTATTACACTAGTGAACAAATTTTAAATAGCAAAAGACTTAAGAAATGACGAATGGAAAGCAACTTAAAAATTGGACGGTGAATGCTTGTGTACACACGTAGGCAATGTGACTCAAAAGTTATTGCTGCCTTTGTTTTTTAGCAGCAAGATCTGCATGGGAACTTCTTGATTGCTTTTACTCTGGCAGCTAAGCAGTCAAACAAGAAACTGTACGGGTATAACCAATGCCACAGCAGGGAGGCTACTGAACTTGCTAAACTGCTCTATGTAGTATCTAATGCAACAACTCGCTGTAGCAATGGGCACCCTGTAAATATAGTACTAAACTCGAGTGTTACACAATTGAAAATGGCACGGATAGGTGTGCCATTCCTTCTGTCATATGCCCTCCTGTTGGCTTATTCAACTGATGCAAACTCAAAGTGATATTCCTAAAGTGAGCAATCAAGAATACAGCCCGTGAATTACTGATGGAAACAGGGAAAATTAAACTAATCAATTCACTGGGACATAAAGCACTGACCACTACGAGAGCAATAATCACTACCACAAAGCACTACCAAGTGCATAAAGGACATCTATTTGGTGCACAATAACATTTTGTTTACACTTTGAGCATGTACTACTAAGCTATTGCTAGGTGAGCAGTAACTGCCACCTCTTTCACCTCTGTCTAGTCTTGCACAACAGATGTTTATATCAGATCATGGGCACTGCTCCAGCTGACTGCCAAATTTGTCTTCATGCCAAAAAGTTTATCCAAAGCAAGGAAAAAAGAAGATACAAAATGGAATAACGCTTCAGTGCTGGTGCAAGTTGCAGATCATATTCAAATTGAAATTTGTGCTTTCTTTCTTGAGAAGGGGAGTAATGTAAATAATGTTACGAGACATTTTGTTTTACATAACAAATGATTCAAAGCACATGCTTCTTCTTTCTTTTTTTTTGCAATAATTATCAGTGAAAGCACATACCATAGGACAGGCAAAATGAGCCAAAATAAACATGAAAAATTTGCCACCAAAAGCCTATTTCCTTATTTACTGACTAGGCAAATCACCAAATTCCTTTAGAAACATATTCTAGGTAAGCTGAGAGAGCCACACTATGAATTTCCGATACGGAAACAGTGCTTTTAAACACCGGGCCCGTGGCCTATTTGCTTCTGTGACATAAACATCAATAAGAGTGCTAATTTCGGCTAGTCGGATGAACATCGACATACTGAACAAACAGTGAAGACAACAGAACTACGAGAAGATTACAACACGGGCAATGAGCACCCGCATCCTCATTTTCTCATAGACCTATTGTTAGCACTGTTTGTTCAGTACCTTAACAAGACTGATTGATGTTATGAGTTGGAGCACAAAGCCAGAGAGAGTAGGACAGCCAACTCACGCGCCAGTAAGCAGCTCAAACATGAGCACTCCCAGGGACCAGTAGTCTGCCGAGATGTCATGCCCTCGGTTCAAGATCACCTCAGGAGCAACGTACTCAGGTGTGCCACAGAAAGTCCACGTCTTACGCCCGTTCACCAATTTCTTGGCAAAGCCAAAGTCCACCTGCATACGTGCGAATTAGCCAGTTAAACATGTGATGTCAATACTATGTCACGAGAATGCTATTCACATGGCTCAGTCCTCAGAAAAGATGGCTGCACTATAATAGAGCTGCCTGTAATCGCTGAGTACAAGACTGGCATACAACGTAAATTATACACATAGCCTAAAAAAAGAAAGAAGAACTGAAGCACAAATATCCAATTTCTTAAAAAAAAAACACTCTGCACTTTTATTAAACGGCTTAAAAATGATAATGGCCATCCAGTAATTCTAAAACAAATTATAAATGAAAGTCCACAGCATAAATTGACACATAGGAAGCATTGTAATCGACAGAGACAGTGTGGAATACACTAATAAGTGCATACCAGTTTGATGTATCCTTGGACATCAAGCAGCATGTTCTCTGGCTTGAGATCACGGTAAATAATATTCCTTGCATGCAGGTAGTCAAAGGCCTCCACAACGCAAGCTGTGTAGAACCTTGTAGTGTTGTCATCAAAGTTGCCACTGCAGTAACGACAGTACTCGAGTCAGCTGACAAATACTGATGACAGCACAAGGCATATGTGGCACTATAAACACAACTTCTGAACATTCCTCGTTTACGCTACAAAAGAAGGGCTGAGGGTGTCTGCAATTGTTTTTGTGTTTGTGTGGCAAAGAAAAGTGTTTTCTTTGAAAAGAAACTTGGAAATAAACAGCATAATTCCTTCATTTGCATGTCCAGACAAAATTGCAAAATCAACACAAGAAAGTGAAAAGGTCACATTACATCAATGAAAACCAGTGCCTCCTGTCAACAACAGAAGAAAAATGTAATGATAGTTAATGAAAAAGAAGGTGGTGCCTCCATGGGGAGTGCACAGCCCCAGCCTGCAAACACAAGAGTTTACAGGAGATGAACTGGCAAGTCATGATGATGCAGGAACAGATTGGCTGCGACCAACCCTCTGCCAGCACCTACTATACAAGGGTAATCCCAAAAGTAAAGTCTTGTATAATTTTAGATATAGAAACAACCATTTATTTACTACATGGTAGTTACATCATTTTAAAGGTTGAAGAATGCTTTATTTTTCTCATAGTTGCAGTCAGCTTGAGGTTATGGAGTTGGTGTTGCTGTTGTTGCATTGCCCAGTTTATGCGAGTACAGCAGGCGCATGACGATTTCACACACTGCTGTATCGGCCAATGACCGGAAACAAAGGATGCAGGTCGGTTCCGCAAAGAGGGAATGCAAGAGACACCCACCCGTGGAAAGAAATCGGCTTAAGGGAGACAGTCCGAGCTGAGCTGAATGGGAGCATTCGGGGAGACGTGCGTGAAGATAAGAGGAAGGGGAGTGCTTGGAGTCACTGCCACCGCTAACGTCCACGCGCTTTCCACATGTCTCGTTGACTTTCTCGGTCACGACTGCGCTTTGTTTGTGGGGCCAGACGGGGAAGCGTAGTCACGGAAAGTAGGCGACGCGAAACATGCCCATCCGGTTTGAGTGTCATTGTTTGGCATCCGCACGTGCCTTTTGAAAATGCCTTGTGAAAACGGCAGTATTTTTACGCCCACTTAGCCGGCTACGACCGATGAATGCTTTTGTGTGCGACCGCCATTGGGTCCCAATTATGGTGTTTGGAGCGTTCAAGAGAACCGGCCTACAGCTACACGGGGGACCGAGTTTTCTTAGTACTGGCAAAGCAGCCCACTGTCCGGCAGACATGCCATCAATAAGCCGTGGTTTCGTGGAAGCATTCTCGCAGCTTGCGTGGCGGGAGAGAAGAGGAGGACATCAAGGCTGATACTCAGAGCCTAATGTAGGGGAGAGGGAGATGACACGTGTCTCTGAGCAAACCTATCCCCTTGCATGTTGTAAAGTGTGCCACTGTTTCCACCAATGATGTGTGGGTCATGAAGGTTGTTGTGCTATTGGCTGCAATGGGGCGAACCTGCATGTGTGATTGGATGGTTTGTGACTCTTTTGTGCAACTGAGGGTTTAAAAAATCATGTTTTGGTTGTGTGGGGAGAGCCGAGGTTTGGGCTTGGACCCGGACAGACACCTTGGCGTATGATTAAAGCGTCTCTTTACCGGACAATGGCTCTTCCTTCGTGCTGCCACTGTGCACTCGAGTCATCGAGGGGCGCCGACTTCGGACCTTAGACACCTTCCCTCCTTAACTAGTGTTGAAGCTAGCAGAGGATAAAGGGAAAGGAAATTAACTGTTGCTATTTCGGTTGATGCATTTTTATAGATGCTGTGGCAATTTTACAATGCCCATGTCACACCAGCTCGCCACCATGTCCTTGAAGAAGCATTGAACCTCATCTTTCATCTCGTCGTCGGAGCGAAACCACCATCCAGACAAATGTTCCAACTTAGGGAACAGGTGGCAGTCACTTGGTGCCAAGTCTGGACTGTATGGTGGGTGGGTAAAGACGTTCCGACCAAAGTTTTGCAGGAGATCGATGGTTTGATGAGCGACGTTTAGATGGGCGTTGTCGTGGAGCATGCTAACGCCATTGCTCAACATTCCTCTTCTCCAGTTCTGAATTGCCCTTCTGAGTTTTTTCAGTGTTTCACAGTACCTGTCAGCGTTTATTGTGGTCCCAGCAGGCAGAAAGTCGACCAACAGTAACCCCTTCCAGTCCCAAAACGCTGTTGCCACGACTTTACCGGCAGACTGTGTTCGAATTTTTGCGGTTTCGGCGAAGAGGGATGCCCCCACTCACGTGACTGTTGTTTTGTTTCAGGCATAAAGTGTAATGCCCAAGTTTCGTCACCTGTGACAATCAAGTCCCAGAAATTGTCCTTTTGTCTGTATAGCGGCAAAGAAATGTGTGGGAAGAATCAACTCGTTATCGTTTGTGATTTTTTGTCAGCATACGCGGTATTCATCTTGCACACACCTTCCGATATTATAATTTTTTTTGCTAAAATCCTGTGCATCGTGCTTCAGAAAATTTCAGGAACCAAAATGTAGAGAGCATCCAGAGTGATTCTCCAATCTTCACGCTTGATTTCCTCAACCTTCGCAACGGTCTCATCAGAAATTGATGGCTTACCGCTTCTTTCTTTGTTGTGAATTTCAGTACAATTGGCTGTAAACTCTCTACACCCCTTGCAAACGTTTTTGATGTCCATGCATGACTGTCTATACACTTCTGTCAATTGGCGATGAATTTCAACCGGTTTAACGCTTTTTGCATTCAAAAATCAAATAACTGCGCGAACTTCGCACTTGGCAGTAGTGTTCAATGGGAGTTCCACTTTGAATGGCTGCCAAGCCAAGACTGAGCACCAGCATCCGAGCGAAGGGTGTGCGTGCTTATTTAGGAAGCGCCACTCACAACAGCGTGGCCAACAAGCGTATTAACAGTTTCTCTACGTCCCCAAAAAATAGCAGACCTTTTTTTTGGGGACTGCCCTCGTACAATGCCTGGTTTGATGTGAAAATGATTGCTATGTTTACATCTGTACTGGACGTTGACACTACCTCCTAGCCTGTTGAGCACAATTTGCACTGAAAGCAGTGTCTCTTGCTGTCTAGGATATTCTATTATTTTAGTTTAACTTGGTTTTTGCGTTTATAGTCCCTATAATGCAAGTAAATAATACTAGGTCTCTGAACCTTTGTATATTTATGAAGGGTTAAGTTGGCTATAACCACGTCACACGCGTCACACGAGCAGTCTGCTTGGTTGCCGAGCCCTCTCATTGTTTAACAATTGCCCAGGCCCATTTGTATTGAATAACAGTTGTAGCCACCTCCGTAAGTGCAGCAATAACCACTAGCTCACTCCCACAACAAGTGAACCACACTTCATTAAGCAGTGCTGGATTTCTACCTTCACAAACCAGCTAGTAAAGTTCTAATGCTGAGTGCCTTCAATGAGAGTGCTTATGCGACATGGGTAACATTACCTGAACAGAATGTTGGGATGCTTTCATTGTGCTTTAAACAATTACATGGCACTACTGAGAAAAGAACCTGCACAAAAAAAATATGCTGTATGCCTGTCTAATCCACCTATAAGGCTGACATAGCTAAACTTTAGGTGCCGGCAAAAAATGCAAGATGCATTCAGAAAATTACATTCTTTATTTTATTGCACACCCGGAAAGCAAACTTCTTGCAGATTCGAAATATATATGACATGTGGATAGTAAATTCTGAACTTATGTCTTAAAACACACAAATTTAGGCAATGGCAGAAGGTTCTGTCAATTTAACTTCGTTCATTGCCACGCCATTTCAGAGCTACATATTGTCATAGTCAGCGACATCAGAGTTACTGGATGTGTTTATATCACAGAAAACATTGCCATGACTGTCAATGCTTTCATGCAGAGGCAAATCATGTTATTTTCAGGGTTTGATGACTCAGTCAAATGAAAGCCCCTTTTCACGACGGGTGCAGCAACATGTGAGTCAGTGGGGTAGCCAGAAATTCATTTTGGGGGGGGGGGGGTTCTCTGCCACCTACTCTCTCTCTCTATTGTATATATATATACATACATGTCTATCTATGGAGGTCGTACACCACGCAAAGACAAACTGGACAAGAATGCTTTAACAACGAGGACGCACGTTTTTGTGTTGCCAAAACAATGCTTTGCATAATTCCTGACAAAAGTTTTTTTATTGCTAAGGTGTGCAGCCACTTCGCATGAAATTATGTTATCATCCTTATGCTATATATTTAAAAATCAGGATATAA
The DNA here is from genome assembly GCF_050947875.1 of Dermacentor variabilis. Taxonomy (NCBI): domain Eukaryota; kingdom Metazoa; phylum Arthropoda; class Arachnida; order Ixodida; family Ixodidae; genus Dermacentor; species Dermacentor variabilis. The sequence goes on from NC_134568.1 coordinate 84,000,900, forward strand.
AAAAAGGTAACATTTAGTTTATGAATTGATGCCTTTATATAATGTAGGTCGATGACCCAGCTGGTACATGACTTGGAAAAATGAACAGTGCTAAATATGTGGCCAAACAAAAACAAGACAGTGCACTATCATGTGTGTTCCTGTTTTCAGGCCAGACTTGTTGCAGCCCAGGTAACAGTGGGGTTTGCCATTGTTTTCCAGCCAGATCTTCTAGTGCGAGGTACAGCCACGGCTACGTACGGCAGAGGGTGCGCACTACCTTGCAAGTCACCTATCAGTCAAATGCGCTTTCAGTGTTGTGGACATGCTCTTATTCTAGATTTAAAGCTACAGCAATGAAGCATTGCGCTAGAACTTCGATAGTATCATATCATGCAACTTTCACTGACTTTCAGTGACCTGCTGTCCAACTTGTTTGAAGAGATGTTTGGAAGTAACTTGTGATCATGATATTTCAGTCATCACGTGATGCACACTGTTATTTGATCCCACTTGGGAATCGATGAGGCAGACAGTCCGAAGCAGCAGCTGCTTCCCGTTTAGAAGCCTTTGTGAAAATTACAGCATCCGTAGTCCACAGTAAATTAGGGGCCAGTAGCTCCGAGATATTTGGAAGTGTCCATCTCGTAAACCCTGTTATTCTGAAAGTTGCCGAGACGTTTAGTTAGGATGGGCTCTCTGCAGCAAGCAACATATGTTACGATGGGGTAGGTGAGCCTCAGCTACGTGATTGGCCATGGCTGTCTGGTGTTGAGCGATCGGACCATAACAAGTTGCTCTCACTATGTCCATAATTATCCACCAACTTTGTTCTTGATGCCTTTTATGCGCAGGCGAATGTTGACAGCAAATGTTTAATTTCCCCAATGTCTAGTACAACAGGTGAGTCCAACAACATGGAGTCCAACAATACAGACTCCGGACTAATTTTGACATTGTTGCGGTTCTTTAAAGTGTCCCAAAATCTAAGTGCATGAGCATTTTTTATTTCGTCCCCGTGGAAATGCGGCTGCCACGGTCGGGATCAAACCCGCAACCTCGAGCAAAGCCATAGCTGCAAAGCTACCACGCCGGGTAGAGAAGTGTTGATTTGATGTGTGACAACTTCCGTAGCGTCACCTAGACCCTACGGTGTGCTTTAATGCGACTCTGCTTCTGCCCGCCCTGTGAAAGTTGTCCACTCGACAAATTTGCGTGGTGTTTATTTTTCAGAAATAGCAGAAACATACTGTACTGTACCTTGAACTTAATTTATCCTATTTGCCTGCGTCCACCAGTCATGTCTACAGTAGCAGTGTTTGCTTGCCTTCTTACCCCCCGCCCCCTCCCCTGCCTTGTATGGGAACTGCAAGCGAAGAGCGGCAAGGCTGTTATTCATTCATTTCGAGGCTGCGTAGGTCCTACCCCATTCTCTGCCTCCTCTCCACCTCCTCTCTAACATTCTATCTAGCTTCCCTTTGGACTTGCACTTTAGTAGAAAGATAAGCGCTGCAATTTTTGCGATGCTTTTGCGGGCAGTCATGGATAATTAGAGCTCATTCATTTTAAACAGCACCAAAAAAAAAAAAAAAAAACACAGGCAAGGAAGAGCACAGGACAGCGCTGGTCCTGTGCTCTTCTTTGTCTGTGTGTTTCTTTATTTTTTGACACTGTTTAATATGAACGTCCTGTACCAACTAGCTCGCACCACCCTTCTAAGTCATAATTGCCACTGTTGAGAGGCTAACGTGGCAATGCCCAGGGAGCTCCAGAGGGCATTGTGTACATTCGACGTGGTGCAAAGGTCCAAACGAGTTTCTCGAGTCGCCTTTCCTCTCTGCCCTGCTCCTGTCATGTATGCACAAGCTCTGAACCACCCCCCCAACACGGTGTGCCAGACAGCAGCAGCAGCAGCAGTGGGAAAGTCGAAGGAAGAGACAAAGAAAGCTTTGCTTTAAAAAGGGGGTGTGGGGTGTTTATCATACGTATCCTAGACTAGCAAATAAGAGCTGAAATTTGGGCGAGTTTGTGAGATTGTGTACTTGACTTGAAACGCAAGAAAATATGGGGAAAGAGCAAGTCGCATTATTTTCAGCATGCTTTTCTTCCGCACAGCGTGGTTGACGATTCGGTCAAGTACCAGAAATGAGAAGCTCTTCGACAACATGAAGGCCTGGTGGGGAGCAACAATGCTCCCAAGTTTTGTGCATATGTTCATCCCATCTTTATCTGTATGTGGAACTTTTAGCACTGATCCCCCTCAGCAGTTATGGTTAAGATGATGTGGATAGAGGCGCGGCCATGATTGGGGCAGCAATGTTCTGTGCATGGGAGAGGGGATCACCCCCATGGCAACCCCCCACCTCACATTCAAGCTTTCCGTTTTATCCATGTCCCTCTTTCAAAGCCCATCTCCTGAAACTTTGTTCTGTGGGAAAGGGGGAAGGTGGGTTCGTCAGAAAATCTCGGGGGCAGGGGAGGCTGAACCCGCCAAACTTCCCCAGCCCGACCCATTACTGGCACTCAGACAGAACGCCCAGACACATGGATGAGACAGACTCGTCCTTGACACTAATTGCAAAAAAAAAAAATTGAAACCGAGTAAGACTCATCCACAGCATTTAAAGGGCTAAGCATATGTTTCTAAAGTCTACACACTGCAAATATGAGGTATGCTCGTAATCCAATGAAGACTTAGCCACAAAGCAGCTTTCCAGCTATATTAAAGTGCCCCATCACAGGATCCTTAAAATAGAGGTAACCTAGTCTTAAACAGGGAAAAAAAAAGGAACCTTACACATTGTGCATACAAAAGAAAGAAAAGTGAGAGGAACCTCGCTTTGCATTTTGCATTTATTGGCACTTTACATGTGCCAACAAATGTAAACTTTGGCTACTCTGCATGGTGCAAGAGACTGCACCACTGACCGGTCTCGAAGGATGGTCCACAGCTCTCCCCCTAGACATGGCTCAAGCAGCATGTACAGGTACTTTCTGTCCTTGAATGTCTTGTATAACCTGCAGTACAGAAGAGATAATCGGCTTTATGATAAAGGGCCTTTTCAGAGCAAGCTTCAAACACAAAGCTTACATTAATTTTCAATGCTTATTTTTTAACTTCTTACCTAAATAAATATTAGCCAAAACATATACAGCGATATATTGCATTTTAGCTTCGTGTTTTGTATGGAAGAAAAACAGAAGCAATATCAGACAAAAGGCTTCTGAAGTTTTCCCAAAACTTCCAATAAAGAAATAAAAACATAAACCAACATTACTAAAACACAAATTTGAGATTGTACTGAATACCAGAAGTAAAGAAAGTTTAATATGTGCGAAATTTGTGCTTTGCCCAACATGTTCAACTTTGCTACCTTAATTATATGCCAGAAAAGTTATTCCCGATGATGTTGCGGGTGATGCTCATGAAATGTGGGCAATTACTCACCTGAGAAAGCTGAGAGAGAGATAAACATAACTAACCTTGTATAATACATTCGTTTTGATAACTTGTAGCATAACTTCTAGTTACTTTTGTTCCGCAGTTTTTTAGGATTTTGAAGCAATGTCTGTAAGGGCAGGCAATACCTACAAACCTTCTCATACTTGACCAATCATTCTCGATCAGCTTCTCACAGAAACCAATCTGGGCCCACCAGGCACCTTTAGCTAGTGCAACAGCCGCTGGATGCTATCTTGGCATGGCAAACAAATACTAGGCCTGTTTGCACAAAGCTATATTGAAGCAATCGGCAAGCTACTACAGAGGGTTGAGGTGAAATCAACACAGGCTCTTTACAGGGTGAAAACTCCACACAACAGGAAGCATATATCACATAATACCTTGTACATAAATTTTGAAACCACAATGAATAAAAACAACTTAATGGGAGCACAAATGAAATTGCACTCTATATTAATAGAATGTAAGAATGAAAACAATGTTCACACCAGAGCATATGCTGAAGTTTGAGGCCTCAGTAAAGTTGTACAGCAGCCAGAACTGAACTTCAGGTAACCCAATGCAATATGCTGAGTCTTCCCTGCTGCTCTCATTTAAAGATCACGGAGCTGCAATAGCCTAAGTCCACATTCTTCATTATTTGATTACAGGAGTATGTAAAGTGCTGAAAACCAATTTAGATGATACTGCAATTGAAGTATTGTTTTTTTGAGACTGCTCAGAAGCAAAATGTGGCCAAAACTGAAAGTGCAGTGTTCAAGCCTTGCGGTGCATAATACATAGTCCTTGTAAAAGATAGTTAGAGTGAATGCTTGGCAATGTGTTCAGAAGGCAGTATTGAAATCAAACAATATCCTATGGCAAAGAGAGGAAGGAGTTAAACAAATAGCTTGAATCACATTCACACCAACGACAAGATTGTATGGTGTCATAATGATGCATAACCATTTGCTGAACATGCATCAGGTATGACTCTATGTTGAAACATAAATCATGGCTTACCTATATGAATTTAGAAATGCGATAGAGCACATGTTCCGATTTCAACTTGTAAATTTTTGGTGAAATGAAAACACATACACAGTCTAACTCACTTATAACAATATTCACTATTCCATGAAAATTCCATTGTTATAACTGATAATTGTTATAACTGGGTTGCATGCAAAAAATAAAAACAGGGATGGCGGAGCTGTTGTGGGAAAACTATAATGGCAGGGAGGCCAGTGCCCCTCCCCACCACTTTCCTCCATCCGGTTGCTAATTGTGTTTACTCATTTAACTGCTTAACTCTGCTTCCAGCATGCTCCGATCGCTTGCAACAGGCCACGGCTGTCAACAATCAAGAATGGCACTGCTATAACAACTGCAAAGAGGGGTCACCAGCAGCAAGCAATATGCAAGCTCTGCCGAGGCATCCCTTTGGTGGCCCCAAAAAGGGCCTTTTAAAGAATGTGAAAAGGTTCCCACAGCAACCACTTAGCTTGAGAAATTCTTAAGAAATACTGGAGATCCCCACAAGCATCTCACCACCCACATAACTTTTCACTGGCTTGCATGAGAAAACCCCATGTCTGTCGGTCTTGCTTGCTTTACACGGAGCAGGCCGACATCCTTCTCCAAGGCATTCAGGTGCTCCACGCAGTGCAGCGGAAGGTTCCTCACGAAAATGAAGCCCCGGAGGGACTAAATCAGCTGCCAGGCCTCCTTTGAGGACAAAGTTAAGGCAGCCTATCTTACCGCGACATCACTGCTGTCGTCGCCGTCGATATCTGATGCAAGCACGTTTCGTGACGATGGCCTTATCGGTTAGGAGTACTTAGTTTCCAAACTTATAGCAGTGCGCTTTCGTTTCTCTGGAAACTTCATGCATTGGCGATTATCAGGGGGCAGATCAGCCATCTTCCATTGCGGCAGTGAGTCAAACGAGGCCGATAAACAACATGGCCAAAAATGAGTTTGACGCAACCAACAAAGACGAGCACGAGCGACCTAATCCGTTGGCAGAATTGTGCAGAATGAGGAGCCAGTGAGCAATCTGGGAGCTGCACAGATGGTGCCGTCTATTCATGTTTTGGAGGGTGGTGCGGCATAGAGCTATGGGCACAGCCAATTTGCATTCAGAGGGGTGGAAGGGCGACGCGATAGAGGCGCACAAGGCTGGTGATGCGGAGAAGGCTGGAAAATGAGCGTGCGGCAGCTTTTGGGGCAGTGGGCTATCGTGCAGTGGCTTGAATTTCTCTTCTTATTTTTTATTTTCAAGGATTTCGCATTTTATTACCTATCGGCACAGACACCCAGTAGCCAGACTTCATCGTTATAACCGATAATGATGCATGGGAGAGCATTGTAGTAAGCAGGTTATTTCACCATGGAAAACATACAAAAGTTGATGGTGCAGCAGCTGCTCATTGTTACAACCGATATATTGTTAAAACCGATATTGTTATAAGTGGGTTCGACTGTAAATCATTTTTGTTTAGCTCCAAGTCTGACAGGCAGTGGCTGATATCTGTTCTAGAAAGACCAAAAGGTAAAGTTGTGGGCCCACATGTGAGAATTCCTGTAAAAAAACTGTACTGACAAATGGTAGTTGAACTGACAGCACAGGGAAAGATGTGACCTATATTGCCTGAAAATTTGGTAGCTCTGCTCTACTGAGAATTTCAGATTAACAAACTCTAAAAATGATCCTTTCGTGTTGTTGCATACAAATCTTGAATACTAATACATGGTGTTCACGAGTAATGTGTATACATAGTGAAGAAGCATTTGTTTGCTCGCAATAAACAGTACTAAGTGAAGCTGTAGCTTACTTTATGATGAAGTCACAATTGGCTTCCTCGAGAATCATCTTCTCGGACATGATATGCTGCTGTTGTCTTGTCTCCACAATCTGTGCCTTTTTCATGACTTTAAGTGCAAATGAACGCATCGGGTCTTGCATGCTTTGTACCTAAAAACACAAAAAACAAATATGGCGATGTCAAACTGAGTTAACAACAAAGTACATATAGGCTCATGCCTGCTTCTAGAAATCGCTTTTTGCACACTTGTTTTTACAGACTTAATCTGACAATCTCTAAATGCTACCATACTGTTATACATTCACTGCTTCACTTTCCCCTGCTTGTGCCTACTTTTACCCAACTATCATCATTATTTCTCTTGAGAAAGACATGTTTGCATTATCAGAAACTTTGCGAAAATTGCCGTCGCTTTGATCATACGATGAACCATCATCATCAGAATGTACATGTTTCGAACATAATAGTAAAATTTTGAGCCGAAACGAGTGCCACTGATTGCTGTGGAGTGTGCATAAATGAATGTACAAATAGCTGATAAACTTGAGGAAAGTGATTTGATTTGATAGCTGCCGACTATGCTTGCCACTTTAGTTGTCCCCCAAGAGTTGCCCTGCTTCTGAGGCACAAGTTCGCCTAATACTATTTTATTCTTAATCATACTTATCTTTCTATTTAAATTATGGGGCTTAACGTGCCAAAACCACTTTCTGATTATGAGGCACGCCGTAGTGGAGGACTCCGGAAATTTTGACCACCTGGGGTTCTTTAACGTGCACCTAAATCTAAGTACATGGGCGTTTTCACATTTCGCCTCCATCGAAATGCGGCCGCCGTGGCTGGGATTCGATCCCGCAACCTCGTGCTCAGCAGCCCAACACCATAGCCACTGAGCAACCACGGCGGGTAATCATACTTTTGGCTATTGTTTCTGCCTGTGAACCAGCATTATGTCATAACAACATTTTGGAAGGTTCAGTCATGGTAGTTTTGTACTCTCATAGAGAAATAATTGCAGCATTTTTTCTTTACTAGCGCACTGTAACAGGCACACTATGTAAACTGTGCATGGAAGAGAGACTCGCAGAAGTGGTAGCACACTGTGCGGAGAGCACTGTCAAGCGAGGCTGACAGTTGGCTCAGTCTATTCATGGCATGAAACCAAATGACTGCATTTGTTGCCCATCCAATATATGTGATGTCATTTCTTGATGTAGGATATTTTTCAGGGTGCAAAAGTTGAACAAGTTTTTCTATAAACAGATGCCTAACTTGACATCAATATTTAAATAAAGATGCTTAGCTTGGTAATTTTTTCTTACCAGTTCAACCCGGCCAAAGCCACCAACTCCCAGTGTGGCTATCACACGGAGATCACTCAGCTTCAAGTTTGCAAACTCTTCATTGATCCTGTTCATAAAAGAAATAACAAAAAAAAAAAAGAAAAAGAAAGAAACTCAGTATAGTGACATACACCATACCAACAGAAAACACTATAAAACTGTTTAAAAAATTCAACAGTTTTCACATAATGTGACATGCTTACCCTTATGACAGGTTTCCAAAGAAAGCATCAAAGCAAGTAGGGCAGTAAATTAGAACAATTAAACTTCATGACACACATAGCAATATAAAAATCTATATAATAACTGCTCCTACCTTTTGATCACTGCAATGCTTACACGTAAACAATGAAATGAAGGCATGGCAGGGGTCCGCTGCATGGTTGCACAGAAGGTGTTGCGTGTGGTTTGAACGAAACTCTTAACAAAATGATATGTTACAGGGGAAACCAAGAATGCATGATTATCAGTCATCTTGAACATATCAGAGTAGCTTTTGTAATATACCTTCAGTTGGCTAATTAATTAAATTATGAAAATTTATGTAAATATTCATTTAAGGGGCTCTTCTGTTATTGGATGGTTGTAGAAGAATGTACGAAAAAAAGCCAACTGCAGTTAGTTGCTTAAAGTTACCACCTGGCAACTATTTTTCAAAAGAACTACAACAGACATACTGCATAACTCTGCACATGCGTGCCTGCAGTGTACGTTCTAAAGTTTGCACTGAATGAGTGAAGTTTGCATGTGGGCCACAAAGCAGCAACCAGCTACAAAATGCAGTCTTGGTCAAAGAGTCTGTCAGTTATTTAGTTCCAAAGATGGAAACTATACATGACACAAGCAGTAAGCTAGCACATTTTTTATTGAAGCCCTTTTCGTTTCTATGTGATGGGCCTTGTTAATAGATTCGATAGGTGGCCAACCAATACATTTGTTAACAATCAGCAGATTAGCTGTGTGCAATAAACAAAAGACTGGTGTGAGCTTAATTTGTGAAGCAACATCATCAGCAGAAGGTACACCATTTGGCATTTTATACAGGATGTCCCGCTAACTTAAGAGTTTAAAAATTTGCGAATGCCACATAGCTGTACAGAACCAAGGTAATGTTGCTTGCTGTTGCTTGGAGATAAACAAATTGTTTTTTTCATCCCGCCTAATTAGACAATTAACCTTACTTAATAAACTTCTCAAATATTGTAATTAGATGAAAAGTGTCAGTAAGAAAATTGTAGAGCAACATGAAAAACCACTGATACAGCTTTCTTTTGCAGAATACGTTGCTGCATAAAAACGTTTTTCCTGAGCTTGAAAGAAGCCCGCAAATACACGCAAAGTGCTTTCGAGCGGCCAGTTGCACAGCAATTTTGCGTGCATTTGCAGGCTTCTTTCACGCTGGGAAAAACACTTTTATGTAGCAAGTATTGAGCAACAGAAAGGTGTATCTGGAGTTTTTCATGTCGCTCTACAATTTTCTCACTGACACTTTTCCTCTAATTATAATATTTGAGAAGTTAATAAATTAATTAATACTAATTATCTAATTAGGATGAATGAAAAAACTAATTTGAGTATCTCCAAACGACGGCAAACAACATTACCTTGGTTCTGTCCAGCTATGTGGCATTTGTATATTTTTAAACTCTGGGTAAAGCTCGCTGGGACACCCTGTAGATATACTAAGGTGCATTAAATGTTTTTAGAAGTAACAGGTTTAAATGCCTGAAGGCCATTAGAAGCTATCACACAACAGCAGCCTCATATAGCGTGTGACATGCAATAGAATAGAAGAATATGTTGAGAACATGCTGCGCTTCTGGGTTGATAAGTGATTTATGAGTAACTTTTAAAAGCAACAGCATGCTTCAATGATACAAAAGAAGAGCAGCTAGGAGAAAAATAGCCCACCTCTGCCTTGCACCAACATCCTCGTCATACTGCTTGCCTCTGATCTCATCAATGTTGCTCATCAGCTGGTTGAAGGAGCTGCAGGGAAAGCAAGAAAATGGTGTTCCAAATATATTAAAACAAGTCAATTTTAATCCCGTGATATGACAGTATAATAGGAAATACATGACCCCCCCCCCCCTACTCCTAAACACACTGGAATGTTTCTGCTGGAACAGCAAATATCATGACACTGCAGTGCACTCATGTCAGGCTTCTTATGCTAAGCGTGTTTAAAGATTTCCCGAATGGCCACACTGGTTGGCCGTTTAGCAAGCGGGCACCGCTAAATTGACTTGCATGCCTGTGTCAACCCAAGCATACTTGCCCCCTGCATGAGTGAAAGTGTATCAAAAAGCTGCTTTTGATATACATGGCAAACAGTTGTAGAAGATGCAATCCAGCAAACGCATAGCAGTCAGTCTCACAAAACATCTCTGACTGAATCGACAAGAGTACACGTACAGAGACTCACAGGGTTTAGGCCCCATTTATGCACACTAGTGTATTTGATCGAGTAGTAAAATTTACCAATGCATGAAGTAGTCTCGTTAAAGTTTATTACAGTTAATTCAACTCACACTTTAATGGGCGACATAATGCAATGGCCATAATTAAAGGGACACTAAAAAGAAATTAAGTATAGCTGTAACTATGTCAAAAGACCCACTATTACTGCAAAAGGAAGCTTGATAAGCCAGAAAAGATGCTAGAAAGGAAGACATGTGGCAACGCCACTCTGTAGTTCCCTTACCAGGTGGTAGTGATGTGGATTCTGATGGTGTATTTTCAAGCGTAGTTAATTTTTTACCTTTAAAGATGGACTACACTGTATTCTTAAGGATCAAAAGACTGAACTTAGCAAGTTTAGAAAACTTTTACTGTACCACAATGGTCCAAATATGAGAAAATAAGTTTGAAATTTCTTATGTTACACTGACATAGTGACTCTGAGATTTCGGCAGAAAATTTTGGTCTTCACTTTCTCTTCTAGTAATGAACTCCTTACTGCGAAGTTAACAAAATAGGAATTATGAAAGAATGTTCTATAAGTTTTAGTGTTTTGCTTTTAGCAACCCTATAAATCTTTTGCATCATAAAAGGCCCATATAAGCTGGAGCGACATAATCTAGACAGAAACCAGTACACATTCAAACAAACATAATGGCAAGCAACACAGCAGTAGAAATTCCCTTCAACAGTTAAGCTACCATGTGAAACAACTGAATATGCAAGTGAATATCTATGCTGCAGCCTTCTCCCAGAAATGGGAGGAGGAAAAACACTGTGACAATATGCTCACCATATTGAGTATGAAAACACATCCCCCATGGAAAGGAAAACAAAACTGGCTCATGACACTATGTGTGAGCAATAAAGTATTTGTGAACATTCTGCCCAATGACAATTTGCCTTTGAATTCAGTGATATCTTAAACTGTTATACTTGAACTTACCTGCATTTGACTTTCACAGTGCTTTGCATCTACATGCCCATATGCTTCCGTATGTGCTCTAGACCTTCATTACCAAATACCTGTATTGTTTATAAATGTCTCTATGGTTACTGGCAAACGTGCACGGGCACACAGCGACCGGCTAAATAACTGTAGGTTCAGTCCAAGCAATTTGCATAAAATTTGTAGCTAAAGAAGTATAAAAATAGAAAGTGCTTAGGGGTAAGCAAGAAAGTAAACATGCATGCTTACTCTCTGTCGATGACTAGACATGTCACACCCTCGGGATCGTCTGCTATTATGTTGGCTGTACGACATTCTTCACTGCAGAAAAGAATGCAGCGAAATGACATAGGAGAAAAGTGCAACTACATTATGGAAATGACACATCATGACAGGAAAGTGAAAGCAAAAATGAAGAAAACAAGTTGCACATAAGCACTGAGGGGCCGCTATCAAATGCTGGGATGACAGTTGTACGCATTTTTCTTAAGATATCATAAAACCCTATAGCCAAGATAGTGCAGTTTCAAGGCTAATATTTCTTACATATCAACTGTACAAGGCCACACTTTCCAAACACACAGCTCATAAACCACACAGGGAATACTCAACATACATCACTTAGCACTGTGAACACTTTTGGAAGAGTTTCCATTACTAACAGTAATAATTACTAATAAACTCAGGCCTTAAAATTATGAAGCAGCCACACATCTATTTATTATACTCTGTGCAGAATACTATAGTGGGGAACTTCAGAATAATGTTGTGGTATACATTGAAGAAGCAAGGATGCTTTAGCCAAAATTCTAGAACAAGAGTCTTGCATTGCAACTTCATCAAGCACTGCAAATGCCACAGTCAGGATTATGCTTTACATTTGTACATCTATGCCATTAATCCCACAAGTGAAAGAATTGATCACAGCAGGGAACATACTCATGTTATTCATAGTTATACCTTTAAGTTTTCTAACAAAAAAGAAATGACAGGAAAACATAAAAAAATCTGGACTTTATTGAAAGCACTCATGATCTTGACAGAAGCCACAACAAATTCAAACAAACATAATGGCAAGAAACATAGCAGTAGAAATTTCCTTCAACAGTTAAGTTATCATGTAAAACAACTGAATATGCATGTGAATATCTATGCTGTGGTCTTCTTCCAGAAAACAGAAGAGAAAAAACACTGACTTTATGCTTACCAGATTGAGTATGAAAACACATCGCCCATTCCCACCACGGGACAAAGGAAAGTCGAGTTCACAGACTATGTGGCGTGGCTGCTCGACTCAACAGCAGAAAAACACAGCGCCCTTAGCTCAACAGAACAAAGCAAAAATAATTACACTATATCAGCAGACACTATGGATGTGGAATGGCACAATTGCAAGCAGTAAGGACTACACTCACCTGGATCACACATCAACTAGAAAACATGTCAGCATGCATGTGTAAAAGAGAAAGAAAGCAAGAGCAGATGTTGGCACCTTGAAGAAAGAGAGAGAGGTATGGGCAGAACACAAGAGTACACTCACCCTTGCAGTGCTTTTTCTCCAAAGAAGTCTCCCCTGTGTAATGTCCTGATGAAGATCTCCTCTCCTGTGCTACCTGCCTCCTCGGGTGCTTTCCTGGTTACCTTGACCTGGCATAGCCAAGAGGCAAAAACTCTCTCATTTCCCCAACACAGAAATTTATCTCAGAATTATCAACTAAGTGGCCAGAAGAGAGGGTATCCGAGAGAATGTGTGAGGGGGAATAATTTCTTTTTCTTTCCCATTTTTTTTGCAATTGGCTATCCTTTCTCTTTGCCAATGACCACAAATGAGCAGGATATAAATGCAGCTACTGTGACTGAATACTACAATGTAATTAATGTGCTGGCTTATTGATAACAACACGGGCAGCGAGTCCACAAAAGCTCTATGGCCAGAACCCTCCTAACACTGTGCTTCAACAGAGCAGCTCCGCTGCAACAAGAGTGACAGCAGCTAGCAGCACTGCAGTCATTGTGCAAGGATACCTGCATGTCAAAATCAGCAGATTGCAATTATTCATACGCTAGTTGCTGTTGATCTTGACCAGTTTTCAGTTTTGCCTTGAATTATGAAGTAAACAAAGGGCTCCTGCCTAGTTCAAGATACTGCACAAGAAAAGCTTGATTTAAAGCTTGATTGATTATAAAATGAAAAGATGCAAATTTTCTTTCAGTAGTGATGCACTATAATTTGATATGAATAAAAAAGTAAGGTTCGAACAAATGTTACGAGCTTGTATTATTCAGATTTGAAATACTCTGAAATTTATCTAATAAAAGAATGCTTGCAACATATATTTCACGAGACAAAACATATTGCTTTTTCTCATTCCATATGGGAACTCCGATAAAACAAAAGTCGTAGTAACAGTGCGATGCATTTGTTTTATTTTTTAGCTGGAGATGCAACTGTTTTAAATTTTTTACATTTTGCTATAACAGCATGCTTTGAAGCGGTTGTCAACACAATGTAAGCAGAAATATGTAAAAGAAGTACACGTACAGTTCCTTTGCTGATGATGAAGAAAGTGTCACCTCTAGCCCCTTGCCTGATGATATAGTCACCTTGTGCATAAGTAGTCTGCAAGAAGGTAATAAATGAGAGAGAGCCGTTAGTGGCCTGTGCAACAAAGAGAAACCAAGAAAAATATATTGAGATTAATGGCATGTAAAACACAGAGAAGCGAAGAAAAAAAAATCCAGAAACCCTTTATCATTATTTTGCGACATAGATGTAATCCATTGTATATTTCTGCAGATTGAAAAAGGTACCCATTCCTTAGTCTGCCTAGAGTTTGTGCCAAGACAAGATAAATTATTTTCTTTACCTTGAGCAGTAAGAAGACCTAAAAGGGATTCTACTACATTAATTGATACTCTACATTTAATAAACATATAGCACGTGTTCCAGTGGCTTCTGCGGTTCCTAAGGTATAGCAGGCAGTATAAATTCCACCCCTGGCTTCTCTTATGCTGGAGCAGAGCCCATGTCATGCTGCATAACAAGAACTGCTTCCTCATTTTTTTCCTTCCTTCCATTTTTTTTCTTTGCTGTGCCCTACTGATAGCAGTTTCAGGCACGTTGCTTTTAATGTGCCATAATCTATGATGGACCATTGGAGACTTGTGGCATAGTAGGTAGGGATCTGCAATGACGTCCTTGGGGGCTGTTCTGAGAAGGAGGCACAGGCTTTAAGTAGAACTTTCTTCTGTTTTTGCGGCACACCTAGGTATAATATTTTGCAGACACGATTATCATCACATGATCTATGCCTTAGGTTCACTTGTTTGCAATGCTTAACCCTTGCAAGGGGTCCCTTAAGCAGATATGGAGTACGTGTTATGGAGGACAAACTGAATAGCCTACTTACCATCACCTAGATTCACCTCATTTATACTAAGCACTTCTAACACCCATTTGCATGTCTCATGTACAGGAACATATTCTAACAAAACACAAAGTAAACAAATTAGCTTGGAAGTCAAAGTTCACCCATGCTACCACACGCTGTTTCTTTAACTAGTTACCTGAACCTATTGGGACTGGGAAGTCTATGCAATTGTTGAAATTCTCATTTCCTTTATTAGCCGCAGACATCCTGTAAACAAATGGCACAGCTTTGCAGGCTGTAAAATTGGAGGGCTACATACCTCTTCAAGAACATCAGATATTTTGACAAGGGTTTCCTCCGGAAGTTTCCTGAAAGTAGGCACACTGGAAGAAAGTGGCAAGGAATGGTGTTATCAAAGTGCAATGATATGAGTGATGGTAAGAAAATATGCATAAGCTGTCATGTATACTGTGCTACACAGAGGCAACATCTCAGTACTGTCCTAGCAACCATTACAACTCAGTTTGGCAGCTTTGCAACATACTGTTTCTTCAGCAGATGTCTGCCAAGTGCACAGTACTGGCCATTTTTAAAATAGTGTAGCACAAATGCTGGAATTATACTGGCTCAGATGCCAATTCCAACGTGGAGCATTCATATTTCAGGTTCACCGGTGCTGCCTTACTGAAACATAACATGCTGCTGACTATCAAAAGGTAGCAGCTATAAATTTTTATGTACAAGAAAAGCTACTTTTAGTGAGCTAAAATGCTTCTTTGAAAAGAGACATGAACAATTCTTCCAATGTTACTAAACAGTGCAGTTCTTGAATTAATGCTCTTCTTATAGAGACTTTATGGCTGACAATCACACCAGGAGACTTGTTTTCAGAAACCATAACATGGAAAGCTTTAATTTTCCCTGGAACGGGCAAAGGATTCCTAGTAAACAAAAATTACTTTTAGAGGTAACCCACAATGACTCAGGCAGATGGCTGGTCATCATGGCTAGTCATTAATAAGGTGGGCAAGAGAATTTCAAGTGCATAGTCAACACTCACCTTTTGAGAAATTCAGTATATTCAGACTGCCTAACCAGGCCTGTCCTCATCATGATGGTCTGGAAGCATTGCCTTTCAATGGCCCAAAGCTTGCAATCACTGATAGCTGCAAGAGGTGACCTAACTATTAATACACTACTCTAAGAAAATATTTTTCTCATGGCCCGAGTTGAAATCACGAAGTATAAAAATGAGCTCTACATGCTGGAGGGACTGTTCCGTGCAATGGTAACAAGTCACATGCTCAACACAAAAGTTAATTTCTTTGTAATCTTACAAATAATTGTGCACAAGCTTGCCAGCTATCCCAAATAATCTAGCGGCCAAACAAATATCTAAGCAAGACCCACCAATACGAAACTTTGTGTCAAGGTCAAATATTATTTTCTTTCTGTTTTCCAATTGTAAAAAATTGTAAGAACATGTCCATATGCTTCTTGTAGTCAATGAAAGCATTCATAAGAATGCTGAATATCCTTTTGCAGCAGATTTATTTTGTCACTTTTTAATGCTTTTGTGTACAGGTGCATGCCAAGACATGCACTTTAATAATTTCCAAATGCACACTGCAAAAGTGTTAGTTCACCCTGACAACAGCATTCATTCTGTCTACCTCCCAGCTAACTGCCTCTTTTCCTCTTGCATTGTTTTTGTAGCCAATGTAGAGCTTGCTGGCACAAGCCACTACACAAAAATACGAAGCTGTTCATACCTTTGACTGTGGCTGTCCTCGTGCAATTGTAGAGGATGGCCAGCTCACCAAACACTTTGCCAGGCCCCAGAGTGCAGAGAAATTTGCTCTCCTTTGTGACCTCCACTTTGCCCTCTGCACAGAAAATCAGCAATATAGATGCCATGATTCATGCCTTCATAAGAACATAGTGCATGATGTATAACTCTTTTCATTTCAATACAAAATTATCTTTTCCCATGTAAATACTCAATAGCACAGCAACAAGTTCACTAGTTCTTTTTGAGTACGAAATGTATAGTTGTTGATACTCGATTTCCATTTGATTCAGGAATTTATATTCCAACTTGTCAAACATTCATTTCCGTTCGAATATAAGGAATAAGCACATTTATATAGTACAGCGAGAAATTCACTAATTTTTAACTAGTGAATTTGCTGCTGTACTAGTGATTCTTTAGATGTGAAAAAATGCTTTCGCACTAAGATTGAAGCTGATAACATACCCTCCATTCCAATTCATGAGCATACACCAGATAGCTTAAATTGATTATCAAACATGTTATCATTACGTTTTGCTCTTAGCTACTATCATGACAGGCCATGTAGGACCAATTGCACTGTCACATGATATTTTATAAGATTCTTTTTTATAAGGTACAAGTTGCTTCGAAAATTAATTCCACAGACCCAAGGGCACATGGTAAAAATGTGCAGTGCTACTGCTGTGGTTTGCTTACAAGGCCATACCTTCCATGACGTAGACAACAGAGCCGACATCGCCCTCCTTGATGATGAGGCTGTCCTGGGCATACTCGACTGGGTACATGCAATCAGTGATCTCCTTGATCTGCACAGTCTCCAGGTTCTTCATGAAGTCATTGTCTTGAATGGCTTGCTTAATTAGCTCCCGGGACCTGCAGTGGCAGAAATGGTGCAGGCATCAGCAGGAGACTTAGCATTGAGAAAATTAATGACTGTGCTACCCCAAACCTCAATCAGTTGTTTGGCTTACTTAATTTAACATAGGGGTGAAATCTTGTCACACCACAAAGGTATTGTGGTGTGACAAGCACAATTTAAGCAGTAGCACAGCCATGCAAATTTTTTTTCAGGCTATTCTGGAAATTTGGCCAGCTGTGACTAACAATAACAGAAAAATATGACTTCAATGAAAATATATATTTGGTACTGTCACTACAACAACAAAATTTTAGTGGGAGTACGTGCTGTGCTCTTCAAAGGTACCACCACAATACTGGTGTTAAATAGCACCATGTATACAATGAGGACATGTGCTATCAGGGTGAAAAGAGAGTTACCTTCATGATTAATGATAACTCAAAAGAGGGTTACCTCAACTTCATGATCATGATTTGGAACAACGACATAACAGAACAAGTACACACTACTGTTACAAACATATATGACCTGTTTGAAGGAGGAAGAGCCAATCCTCTTGAAGACAGTGAAGTGCAAATAAAATATATAATCAGGAAATGTGATTCTCACTAATGAACTAATAATTATCCAAATTTACAAATTAACATTTCAGTTGATTACATACACTTCTTTGGCTAGTTGAATGGAAGCTCGTGAGTGTTTACAGGACACTTCTACTTAGCAGGAGTCATGAGACTAGTAGCACTTCGGAAATATCCATCTCAAAACTAGCAGGGAAGCTAGCAGTTCTATTTATTATTCTCCCACCGCCTTCTTTGCACACTGGCGGAAAATATAAGCAGAACAATAATGTATGTTGTGGCAGATTTTGAGGATGACTAGCTTGAATTTTGCGCAAGTCTCGGGATGCCTACTTGGCAGGCATTCCTTTAGCACTAACTGGCTCAAATTCCGCAATTGCAACATGTGCCCAAGAGCAAATTAATCATAAGCTAATATCTTGGAGTCTCATTTAGTTAAACAGCGATCATCTGAAGCCCGCATATAATACTGTGTTGTCAAAAAAGACCCTTTCACCATTGCACTGCAGTCAAGAAAATGGGCTTCTTCTCCTTGCAGTAGGTGATGTCTACACAGTTATAACTTTTTTTCCTTTTTTAAAGAGCAGTCTGTTCTATAGCAAGCTCATCTTTGCATAAGGCTATTTATTATAATGTGCCTTATGTTCTATATATCCAGGAACAATGGCAATGTCCAGTCAGCATCTTTTCTGAAGTGCATAGTTTGCATAAAAGCCATATGAAGAGCAGTACATGCATAATTCCTTATGAAATTGAAACATACTTTTGGTCTAAGTCATCATGTCAAATTTCCCCTTCAGGCTCACTGCAAATGCATAACCAAAATCTAGAGAACCTGTTTTCAACATTAAACAATTTGTGGCTTTGTACAATTAAACGTAAGTTGAATTTAACGGTAAAATCAAATCAAAGTTGACAGTTGGGCTAGGCATCAACTGACAATTTTAATTTGATTACCTGAAACTGTTTGATCTATTACTTCATTGATTAGCCATACTATTTGTGGACTTAAGTATTTCTGCTAAACAAAAGTCAAAACTTATAATTTTTGTCCATATAACCTTTGAAGAAGAAACTGTATAACTGTATGTGCTATTTGTTTATTCTGACAACAGTGCAAAGCGGACAGTGAAACACAGATAAAGAGGCGCACAAGTCCTGGATTGGCATAATGTAGATATTCCATTCACTCGATTTTATTTATTTCTCATCATTCATCAAAGAACTCGCCAATGCTGGTGATAGTGTAGGCATCAGGGCGCTGCTCGGACCATTGACAAAAAGCAATAAGAAAAATAATTGGAATAGAACCGTCACATTATCCTGACCCTGTGTGCTTCTTTCTGCGTCTGTCACCATCTCTGTAATATTGAACATAAAGCAACTCGCCTAAGTTTACTCGATATTTGATTCAATATTTACCTATAATATGATGTCAGTGGCACCTTACTTGAGTGGAGATATATTAAGCATATCAAACTGACTCAAACATAATCATAGGCCTAGCTTCAGTGATGGTAATCACTTGACCACATCCTGCTGGCTTGATGTGCAGAACCATGCAGCACTCAGGAGTGGTGTTTATCCCGAGAGACATGAAGGCACTTCCTTCCTGCTGAACAAGCAAAGAAGGGATGTTGATGCCTACTGGTGCCTGATTTTTCTCATTTGAGTGCAATCGATTAATCAGAATAAAGAATACTAACCATGATTACAGCATTATATTCGATTAATCTCAAGGTCAAACGATCACTGATCCAGCCCTAGTTGAAATGTTGTTTCATAGATATTAGAAAGTGGCATTGCATCGGTGATCGAGGGTGCCTTTTAATTGTGCGACAACATTGCGTCTCAAGGTCGGTGCGATCCAGAGCGATGGCCGCCAAGCAAGCGAACGAGGGACAGGGCTAGATCGATGCCCCTTCTCGCCAAATCGGTTTCCGACATGGCTCGACATGCGACGCCCGAAACGCAAACGCTGTTCGCAGAGTTGAATTTTGGTTAATGCGTACGTTCCCGCTGGCTTTCCTCGCTGGGTGCTCCGATCACGTTCACCGCAGTTCCGGCGGTCCAGGGCGAAGTTCGGCGGAGAGCTTAGTCGACGGTGCGCCGTCAACGCAGCCGTGGCGGCCGATTCCCTTTTCTGTTTCTCAATGAAAGCAATAACTCCTCGTCCGACAGTGGAAGAAGAGCCCACAGCACGACAACAACAACGCCGGCGCCAGTGCAAACCTGCGCGAGACGATTCGCGCGAACGCTGTTGTGGCACTTTGCGCGAGCGCGGAATTGTCTTCGGTGTCGCAGACGGCCGCAAACAAGTCGCCCGATCACCGGAAGGTGCCAACGGAGGCGCATCTCGCATGTCCGAGCAACAGGTGCGGATTGTCTCCCCGCCTGTTTCACGTCTGTCACGCACATATCCCAAAGCGCTCGCCGCATGCATGTTGTATCCGTCCATTGTAGGATCCAGTGCAGACAACAGCCGGCGATATGCAGCCGCAAAGGGCATTGATGGTTCATATTCGATGCCTTCGACTCGGAGCGTATAAACATGAATGAACTCCCGTACAATGATGCAGATTGACACGAGAGAGCCGCCAGCTACGTAGACTCGTTTTTCTCGCAGAGGCTGACTTACAGTGAAATAGTACTGAGTAAATGCTGCCACCCCTCCATAATAGGACTGCTTCCACGATCGGCAAATGGTAATTCTAAAAGCCATTAAGAACCTCTGAGCGAATGAAAAATGCAGATATAAATATCATACAATATTATAACGTCTTGTAAGCAGCATACAAACGTCTTGCACGGACACATGCCTAACAGTCCCTTCTATATCACCGCGCAATAACGTTTTAGGATATTTTCCAAAGTTTCTGTTTTGTTTCACGTCTTCAATAGTTCCGTTAATTTTACATCTTTAGCGAGCAATTTTATTTCCTTTAATATGAAGGATCAATGGAAAAGACGCGCCACGTTGGACGACTGGAAGACATAAAATAAAATAATAATAGATAAATAAAATAAAATAAATAGAGAACGTACACTGAGCTTTAGATTATGGAAGAGTGAGCCGTAAAAAAAAAAAAGAAGGAAGGGTTCAACCGCAGAGAGTGCATCTTTCGATAATAAACTTTTTTAACACCCATAGGATGATCAGTGTCCCTTCATAGTCCGTTCTTCAAGCGAGACTTGTATTGCCGCACTCGTGTCGGCGTCGGTGCCGTACGAAAAAAGACGCGCGAAAATTGCTTGTCGGATTGCGGATTCGAACCACCACCACGCTTACCGATTCAGCCACCGCCGGTTCATCATACGCGACCTTTAAAGCGGGGTTTTATACGCACGAAGAAGTATACACAGCGCAAGGCGCGAGCCAAACACAGGCGTCCCCTACCTCCGGATGAGGAGTGAAAGGGTGCGATCGCGTGTTCACTTGCCTCGCGCCCGCCGTTTCCCGCCAGTTGAGGCCCGGCAGTCAGATCAGTGATGCCACGGATGCTGATTTATCAGCAGATCTACTGATCTTTAGTATTTCTGCTGATTCAGTGATAAAATGCTTGAATGTACTGATTTTCTTGCTTTTCTACTGAAACGAAAGCAAAATCTGCTACTTTTTCAGTACAGAGTATATCTTAATGTGATGCCACCTAGCCAGCGGAAAAAAAAAAAAAACGCGGTTGGCTTCGAGGTTAACACACATTCTTGCGTTTCCGGACTCTCAAACGTGGCGCTACCTCTGTCTTTGAGCAAAGTTGGGAAAAGGTGAGGCGGTGAATTTGTGAAAGTGGGTGCACTACCGTACCTCCCACAACTATGAAACCACAACAATGAAACCAAAACTATCGAACCAGAACCAATGACTCTCTACATGCGGCGCTTCGAGCGCCTACTCTGTTTTACAGGAGACTAAGACCCCACTTACTTACTAGTTCTGAATAGTGCAGTCAAGTTGTCCGCTGCTGCTTGTGTACTGCATGCAGTACATACCGCATGTGGCAGACACGTCACCCATTGCTTCGCATCAAGTTCAGCGTGCGGGCTTCATTACGAGCTCACCAGGTAAGTAATATCTGTATGTCTTGAGTTCCCGATATGTAAGTATTAATAACTAGTGATTCACCCGCCGTGGCTACTAAGTGGATTTGGCGTTGCGCTGCAAAGTGCGTGATTTCGAAACCATATCCCGCGGCGGTCGCACTTCGATGAGGGCGAAATGCAAAAACGCTTGTGGTACCCTGCATTTGGTGCACGTTAAAAAACTGCAGGTGGTCGAAATTAACCCAGAGTAGTCCCCCACTACGGCATGCCTTATAATCATATCGTGGTTTGGACATGCAAAACTTCAGCATCGTTACTGTAGTGCTTTATTCCCGGTTATCTCGGCACCATATTTTGGGCTGCCCCTCATTAAATGCCCCGCATTAAGTGATCTGCCCCTCATTAAGTGCATTGGTACTTGCATTACAGGTGTATTGGAAGCTTCAGCATAATGAAAAGTGGCAGTGACGCTGGTTCAAAGTCTTCAGACCGAAAGAAGAGCAGTCCAAAACCAAAAAAAAGAAAATACCAGCAAAAGTACAAGCAAGCTTGGGAGCATGAGAAAGCGTTTCAAAGTTGGCTGCAACCAAGCAAGAAGGGCAACCGTTATGCGTACTGCAAAACATGCGATATGAACCTAATTGCCGGCAAGAAACTGTTGGAACGGCACATGAAATCTGCGAAACATGAAGAAAATACAAAAAAAGCTTACGTCCCAGCTACCGCTGATGCAAGCAATGCTTAGCATTGCTATCTCTTCGCAGGTAAAAGAAGCTGAAGTAAGAATGGCTATGTTTGTCGCCCAGCACAACCTGCGCTTTATAGTCATGGACCACCTACCTAACAAAGCTCGTGAAAAAAATTTGCCCGGACTCCGATATCGCAAAGCAGATTGCCTGCAGCAGAACAAGAACATCAGTGATAACAAAGGTTGTGAGAGGCGAGGAGAGCAAATCGCGGCTGTGGAGGCTACTTCGAGAAAAGAAATTTTCAGTCATGGTTGACGAGTCAACGGACGTCAGCTGCAACAAGCACTTGTGTGTTGTTACAAGGGCTTTCGAAAAAGATAAAGTGACTGATGCCTTCTTTGATCTCATCCCTGTGACGGATGTGGGTGCCAATGTCCTTTATAGTGCCCTTACTGGTACTTTTGAGAGAGCGGGTGTTCCTTATAAAGACAATCTAGTTGGCTTTACTGCAGACAGCGCAAGTACCATGATGGCTAGTAAACATTCTGTGATGGTACTGCTGAAGAAGGAGATTCCCGGCTTGTTCATTCTTAAGTGCACGTATCATTCATTTCACTTGTGCGCATCGTACGCTTGTTCGAAACTTCCACGTGTTGTTGAAGATATCGTGCGGGGAGTCTACACTTACTCCAACTCAAGTCCTAAAAGAGAGGGCACGTTGAAGAAATTTCAGGCTCTTCTTGAACTGAAGCCGCACAAGCTTCCTCATCCAAGTCAAACAAGGTGGCTCTCATTGCTTGCTGCAGTCGACCGCTTTCTAGAGCAGTATGATGCCCTAGAGGCATATTTTGCATCTACGGTTTCCACAGACTGGCTTTTGGCATCGGAAACAATCTACCAGAGGCTGCAAGATCCTCTGAACAAGTTTTTGATGTTCCTCAGCTTCGTACTGTCTCTCTTTAACAATTTGAACAAACAAATGTAAAGTGATGCTCCACAGTTGCACAAGCTCTTCAGAAGTGCAGAAACCTGCGTGAGGACAATTATGGATTGTTATCTCAAGCGATCCTGCACACAGGGAGTTGAGGTGGCAAAAGTTGAATTCAAGAACCCCAAATGCTTTGTGTCTTTGGAAGACATGTACGTCGGCGGTCAAGCAACTGCATTCTTGTCATCCAGAGAATGTTCAGTTACCACTGAGCAACGTCAGTTCTTCCGCTTAAGGTGCCTTGGTTTTTACATTGAGAGTGTCGACCAAATTCTGAAGATACCTCGTTGCACGAGTTCTGGGCAGTCGTGTTTACTTAAAAACATTGTGATGGAAGCGCCGCTTTTCCTGCATTGACCGAGTTTGTGACGGATATATGTGCTTGCCACATTCTAGTGCAGCAGTTGAGCGGATATTTTCTGCTGTAAACAACCTGAAGACAAAACTGCGGAACAAGCTTAGCACGGAGACTATCTGTGGCCTACACACGAAACGCCTGATAACGTCTTCAGCATGTCACAGCTTCAACATTGACAGGCCACTGATAAGGAGAATGGACGACTGGCACAAGGATAAGCATGAGTGCATTTAATGCGGCTTTCCTGGCACAGCCGCTTGTGGAATTTCACAGCATATCTAGTCATATACATGGCCATTTTGAAGTTGCATGTTCACGCGCAATAAAGTTTATTTGCATAAGCTATAAGGGACGCATGTTTTCTTATTTCTGGATCATCATGATCAACCTATTTTTATGTCCACTGCAGCACGGAGGCCTCTCCCAGCGATCTCCAATTACTCCTGTCTGGAAGATACTATATTCTAAAGGTTTCAGGTACTAACTACCATCTGAAGCCTTTGAATAGGCCATCGGAGGGCTTCACTGTTTTTAAATTCTTGCTTGACAATGGCTCTCTGGATCCCCGGGTTTTTCAAAAGTATCGCCAAGAATCTCGGGGCCGATTTTTGTACTATTCCTTAGAAGCTACAATACTACATCAGAGTACTAATATAAGCGCTGAATTCGTGGGCTCATAAACTGAGAGCAAAAATTGAAATAAAAAGTCTACTGATTTCTACTGATTTTTCGCGAAAAAATTACTATTTTTATGTGTCGTGGCAACACTGAGTCAGATGGGGCGGCCGCGATTGCCGAAGAGCAGGCTGCGCTGAAGGAACGGCAGCGGGAGCCGGCCGCGCGTCGTGCGTTTGGCCGCAGAACAGGCGGCGTTTGATGAACGCCGCCGGGAACTCGCTCGAGGAAGGGGTCGTCGTCGACGTGCCGACCTCGCCGTGAGGGAGCGCGAAGCCGAGGCGTTACAACGAAGAGCCGCGAATCCCGAGCTTCGCTTGCACCCCTCTTCACAGTAGTGGAAGGACGGTCAATTTTTTATACTAAAGGAGGCCCATGCGTGACGTTTCCGATTTTTATTTTTTTGCGGTAAATGAAGATTCAAGCCCTCTAAACCTTAGAAAAAGTACTGGCAAACGTCAGGTCAGCACAAATAATTTAGTTACTCTAATACTTCTTTCTATGGAGCAGTTTCCATATCGGTAGTTAGGAGGTGGGTTCCCGGGATGATGACGCGATGTAATGGCTCGCTCCGTTTCTGCGATCGCTGCGGCTACCACGCGCGAGTGCAGCCAGAAGAAACGCGCGCACTTTATTGGCAAGGTCATCAAACCTGGATCGGTATAACGTTTTTAAAGCTGTTCCGACCTGTTTTTATTCCAAATCGGTCATTAGGCCTCCGTGATAGGTCACACTGGCTTGTGCTCGGCCCATATGGGCTGGACCCAAACCATTCTGACCTATCACGGAGGGCTAATGGGCGATTTGGAATAAAATTCGAGGACATCTAAGCACAAACCTTATGACACAAACAAAGGGTAAAGTGTCTGGCGCGAGGCGGCTGATTTGGACCTGGTGCTGATCAATGACCCGGCGTTCCCCACTAGGTACGGCACGTCGACGAGTCAAGACACGACTCCGGACCTTACTTTCGTGCGGGACGCGCTGGAACCGCGCTGGTCCAACCTGAACCAAGACCTGGGAAGTGATCACTGCATATGAGCTACGAGCCTGCGGATCAGACAGAAGAAGCTGCGCAAGTTCCAGTTTGTCGACTGGGACGCTTTCCGAAAGATCAGAAAAGAAAGGGCGAACGAAGAAACCAAACCGAGTCTGGAACAATGGACTGTGCAGTTGAGGGACGACGTCGGCGCCGTTACCAGAGAGGTCCTAACGGACCTTCCCGTCGAGAAGATGGACAGCCGCCTGGCGCATTTCATAGAAGCAAAACAATCCCTCCTATAGAGGTGGAAGGGTCAAATATTGAACCGCCGACTGAGAAGTAAGATCGCAGAAGTCAAGCGTGCCATCGAGGAGCACAGCACGACACTCGCCAAACAACAGTGGGATGAGGTCTGCAACTCGATAGATGGCCGAATGCGAAGAGTGGGCACCTGGAACTTCCACTGTTAGATGAAACAAACACAAAATCGAACCAGCGTAGCATGCTGGAGAAAATTTTACATACTGCCCGAAAAGAGTCTTCCGAAGAGGTGATGGCTGGACTGGTCAAGAAGTACCTGCCGGTGGAGAGCGGACAGCGAGCGCCCCCCCCCCCCCGCACCTCTTTACCCGAGTACGGCGGGCTGGAGAATCCCACCCTGGACGCCGACTTTGGGACCGGAGAGATCAGAATTGCACTGCACGTCTTCAACGACAGATCGGCCCCTGGGCACGACAGGATCACTAACGACGATGTCATGATCACTCCGAAACCTGGACGACGACTCGATCGAGTACTTGACCCAAATTCTAAACGACACGCGGAGAAAAGCGGCAAGGTCCCAGACGGGTGGAAGACGGCCAACACCATACTCATCCCAAAACCGGGCAAGGCACCCGGTCTCGAGAACCTACGCCCAATTTCGCTTACCTCGTGCGTGGGAAAGCTCGCTGAGCATGCAATATTAAATCGCCTCTCGCGCAATCTGGAAGAGCACGAAATGTATACCCGCATGCGATGATCGGATTTAGGCCGGGCTTATCTACAGAAGACGCCATGATGCTCCTAAAACACCACATAATCGACTGCAGGACGAGAGGCACGAGGGCCGTCCTGAGCCTGAACATGGAAAAGGCCTTCGACAACATCCTCCACTCTTTCATGCTGAAAACGATATCGAACCTCAATCTGGGAAATCACTCCTACGGCTACGTCAAATCTTTCCTGACCGGCAGAACGGCCACGCTTAAGGCTGGTAGTCTGACGGCCGAAACGACGAAGCTCGGCAACAGGGGCACGCTGCAGGGAGCGGTCATCTCGCCGACCCTGTTCAACCTATCGATGATTGGGCTGTCCAAGAGGCTCGCCGAGATTGACGGCGTCGAGCACACGATTTACGCGGACGATGTCATGATCTGGTGCACAGGCGGCAGCGATGGGAACATAGAGCAGAATGCAGGAGGCGATCGACGTCACGGAGGAGTATCTCGTCCTCACGGGGCTCAGGTTCGCCTAAGAAATCGGAACTCTTACGGTACAGACCAAAGAGAAGGGGACCCAAACACAAGGGCTGGACACCCCTGGAGAAAACCGACATCACCCTGCGTACGAGGGACGGCAAAATCATCTCGAGGGTGGATTCTATCCGGGTCCTCTGGATGACGATTGAAGCCAACGGTTCCAGCAACCAAATGATCGTCTCACCAAGAAGGCGGACAATGCCATTAGACTCATCAAGAGAGTCACCAACCGACAGCAAGGCCTACACGAAGACAACGCCGTCCGGTTGGTGCACGCATTCGTTCTCTGTCACTTTGCCTACGCCGCTGCAATGCACGAATAGCAGCGGGTGGAGAGGGACAAACTCAACGCGCTCCTGAGAAAGGTGATTAAGAGAGCCCTGGGATCACCCTTATATACGAAGACCGAGAGGCTCATGTAGTTGGGCATGCACAACACTCTAGAAGAGATTGCCGAAGCGCAAGAAAGAGCTCAATACATCAGACTCTCCACCACTCAGTCCGAAAGACAAATCTTGAAGAGGATAGGAATCTCGCCCGCCATGGTTGAAGATAAGTACTGTGAGATGCAGAGGAAGCTGCGAGGCTGCCTCATGGTTATGCCCGTTCCGAGGAACGTACACCCAGTACACAACGATGGCAGAAGGCGAGCTAGAGCCAAAGTCCTGCTCGAGAAAGCCAGGGAACTAGTAGAAGAAAGCACTTTCGTCGATTCGGCGTTCGAACACAGCAGGCGAGCGTTCACCGCCGTTTGCCCGGATGGTAGAGGAGACGTCACGGATTCCGCGTCTCCATATACAACGGATCCACAGACGACCGAACAGGCAGCCATCGCCCTGGCACTCCTGGATGGCAAGAGAACCAGAATACACAGTGGCTCGAGGGCGGCAGTGAGAGCCTTTGCCATGGGCACCGTTTCCAGACATGCCCTGGCGATCCTCCGCGGCAAGGACGTTAACCCGCACATGATCATTTGGTTTCCCGCACACATGGGAGAAATTTACGGAGCCCCGACTAATTTCAATGAGTCAGCTCACGACGCCGCGCGAGGGCTTACAGACCGCGTGGTGCTAGGGTGGCTAGGCTTGGAGATTACGTACTGCAGGGACCATCTTCTCTCATACAATGAACTCATGAAACACTTTTACTTGGCGCGCAGATCGTATCCGCCTCCGCACATAAAGCTAAACAGACCCCAAGCTCTCACCCTGAGAGCTCTTGCAGACGGGTACCTATCCCAATCCCCTGTTAATAAGCAAAATATTTCCCGAAGCCTTGACTTCATAACTTGCCCTCGATGCGGTAGCGTAGCAGACTTAGAACATATGCTCTAGTGATGCTCCGCGTTACGCAGCGACAAGGGCAACGCCAAAGAGCGTTGGGACGCGCTCTTCGTAGCACCGAACTAGAAGAACAGACATGTGCAGTCCATCGGGCCCGCGATGCGACCGAGAAGCTATGCCTTTCGGTCCCGACGTGGGAGTGGCCCGCTTCGGGCTAGGAATCTAGTGCGACCTGAAGGGCCTGAATAAAGCTTTTCATACCATACCATACACCTAAGCACCTCTTATGAGTTGTGAATGCGAAAGCATTAATGTCCAATTGAACGCCGCTGAGCGGTCCTCCGAGTTTTTCGCTGCGAGTGACGTTTTCTAGTTTTGCTGCGGGGTATGGTGTCGATTTTTGCAGATACGCTGCTGTCTCCCTGTATCGGATCGACGCATCTGCACTTCACGTTGCTGCGCTAAATATTCCCGACGTTTCTCGGCGCTCATCGCCGCCCCTCGATGCCGTTCCGCTTCGCGCTTTCGAGCCAACAGACGCTCGCGTTCTGAGCCACACTTCGCTGCATATCGAAGACGTTCTGCGTCGCGTCGCCGAATCTGCTCTGCCGAGGCGCGCTGGTGACGTGGCGTCGCAGCCAATGGGAATTTATGTGCCCTTTCGACAGACGACGCCGGCTTTTTCGCTCATTGGGCCATTCGATGCTTTCGCATCAAAAATAGATTGGAATAGCTTTACGTTATACCGGCCCTATAGCCTTTTATTTCCACGACCTCAGCAAATCTTGCTCTGTGTCATGCCCGTCACTGTAATGTCGATGATCCTAGATCCAGAATTTCGAGACCAACTTTAGAATATCTTATATGTTGGTGTAGTAGAGACTTGGGCTTGTAGGCGCATGTTCGATGAAAGAAAACAGCGCACGCACAGAAAACGGGGTCGGAGGCAGCGCTAGCTGTGATGTTGTCCATGCCTCCATCCTCTATTTTCTGTGCGTGCGCTGTTTTTTCGTCCGTCAAATATCTAATATGCACTTCCCAACCTGCATACTTGCTAAATGTCCTTTTTTTACGTGCGAGCAGCGTGCGGTAGAGCTTAAACAACTTCAAAATTAAGGGAAGGAGAGGAGGCCAGAGCGCTTGCGCGAAGCTCCTTGTTTGAGGCACGTGCGGGCACCACGTGGAGAACAAAGAACCCGGTAAACGGTAGTGCACATGATCGAACTGATGTAAGAAGAAACACACGGGGCTGCATCGGCATGGTTTAATGTCACGTTATTTTCTGGCATTTGCCTGCACCATACTTTACTATTTCACTTGTCAAAGATAACCGAATACCTCTCCGGGCGCCTTTTTGAGTGCGAAAGAATGTCTGTCTTAAATCACGTGACATTGTTTTCCGCCACAACGGCGAAGGTGCGCGCGAGCTCTCATGAAGGAAGTTATGAAATTTGCAAGGCGATGGCGTGAGGAGACAAGTTCACCTTCTCGCAATGCAGGCCCTCGACTAGCGGCCGCAATTCCTCTCCTGCCTTCTTCCATATCGGAGCTGAGAGGCCACGTCAAGTTAACATCACGCTACATCACGAGCATGCATCCAACTTTTTTCCCTCTTTCTTGCATCCCGGCGCATTTTCAGTGGCGGTTTAGCGGGCTGTGCATGCATTTCACATAAATGTTTCTGGTTGCTGCCGTTTATTTGTGCGCTGCATCGCGTCATCTCCGAAGTCGCAGGCGGGACCTGTGACGTGGTAGACGAGACCGGTGATGTCGCCTTTGCTGGCGGCAAGGCTGGCTACTCTGATTATAAGAGTGTGCGGGCTGTCATTTGGAATCTAGAGATGGGCAAAACGGCTCACTTCAGTGAGCGGCTCCGAACGGCTCAGCTCACTGAAATCGACCGGTTCTCTTGAACGGCTCATCAGCTCACTTAAATCTGTAACCTGTGGTATGTATAGTCAAGTTATTTGGCTTTGAAAAAGTTATACATGCTTTAGTAGAATAAGCATGTTATCGGCATGTGGTGTACGCTTGGCGACTATTAAATACTTTCTTGATTAAGAAGTGCAATGTTTTAATATTAATGAACCTTTCTTTCATGATATTGGCGATAAAATACTTCTTATACTGTAATTGGTACGTCACTGAGTAGGCGGCGTTCACTCCCGTCTCGCCGTGCTGACGACGGCAGACGAAATTGTGGTACTGGCGAAACACTATGGCGCAACCGAACGTTCGAAAAGCAAGATGCCTGCGCGATCTCGCCCCTGTGAGCCGTACGTGAACTGAGCGGAGCTGCACTCTAGCGGAGCGGAGATGGGCGAGAGCGAAAGCAACGCACAGAAACGGAACGGCAGCCGATTCCGAGCTGACTGGAACTCGAACGAACATGGTCGAACGGTTGGAACGGGCAGAAAAACCGAGAACTGCCGAACTCGCACCCACAAGATCCGGTTCAGACGGAACGGCTCGGCACGGCTTCATCTCTAGAAGAACCTCCGCTCACTTTCATTTCAAAATGGCTCACTCGTTCTTTAAATAGAGCGGCCCAAAAGACCCGGCTCGCTCCTGAGCGACCCATCTCTAATTTGAATTGTGAGTTGGTTTCGCGGTACACAACAGCGTAATATTTCGCAGACACGATCGTCACAGCCTGTTCTATGCACCTCGCAGATTCTGTGCACCTGGCGAGGATTCCTTTAACCTGCATATATGACGCGTGCTTTGACTGCACGGACATTATTTTCTTCTGTACGGCTCACTTGCTCGCTGGACCTTTGTTATAAACTGCGCAACCATGAACTCCATGAAAGTTCCGGAATGCATCATCGCCAGTGTGCTGATACTAAAATCTACATACTCATTGCTAAGGAAGCAGAATGACGTGAACTAGCGATCATTTCCATGCACAGAGCTTCACGGAGGTACAGCCGCCACGCACCCCTGTGCACGCCTGAACAGACGTGTCGATCAAGTATAGCTTTGGGAAACCGGTGCATGGTTCAGTGAACAATGAATACGATGGCCGAATCCGTAAGTATGTCCTCCCAGGCCGCCGATCACACAAATCGGAAACAACAACGCTCACCGAGACTGCAAACTGGGACTGCGCTTCCTGTCGTGGAATGCGACCAGGAGTACGACGAAGTCGAGATGACAGGCGGCAGCACCGGCGACGATGTCGTCCACAACTCGGACCACGGATGGCATTCGCAGGCTGTGGCAAGTACTCGTAAGGTAACCACGGTGCACGACACCGTCGGCGGAGGACACCGCGGAGCAAAGCGACCAGCAGCTGCGACTCATGACAGTGGCCGCTAGCGACAGAGTGGCAGCGTGCCCACAGACGCTATCGCCATCAGCAAGGCTACCTAGACGACCACCCCGCGTCCCAACCCTGTCCGCTACGCAGCTGCGTTCGATCAACAAACCACGTCCCTATCTCCTATATTAAGTTGTGCGGCCGCGTTTGGCACAAACCACGGCGATCCGTAGGGCATTATGTTGAGCACTTGCTGTTGAGGTGTGTGATACGTCAGTGTGCTCAAAAACGGTTTGTGTAAAGGGGAAATTCGCGGAAGGAGAAGCCATGCCAAAGGACTCTTCGCTAGAGTGCACACGCGCTGTCCTCTTATGGCCAACACAACTAAGATGAAGCCGCGGCGATTGTCGAGGCTATATAAACGTGAACATATGCCAATAGGCACGCTTCGTAGCCGGCCCCGAGCGCTACAGTTTTTGTAGTCATGTCTGCATCATGAGCACGTCGAGTCTAGAGTGCATTAGAATATGGTTCTCAATGTAGTAGATACTAATCGGACCGCAGCGACACCATGGCAGCGTCGGCAGCACATGCAGCTCGCCAGAGTGCTGCAACCTAAGCGGCAGCGGAGGGGGCGGCGGTGCGACAGATACACAGGCGCGTCCAAATTTGTCCGAGGCCTCGCTTCTTCCTCCACGCGACAGACAACTGCACCGTCAGCTCCCCCGTCTCGGTTCTGCTCCGCCAGAAACAGGCCGACAGAAACTCGTAGCGAGCACATTCCGTGCGCGCTCGTACTGGGTTCGGGAGCTTCGGTCGAAAAAGCCGCGGAGGAGGGGTCGGAGGCGAACTATAGGAAACTGCGCGTCGCACGCGCACAAACCCTGGTGTCTGGTCTCTTGTAGCGATGCGCAACCCGCAATACACGTGCACAGATGTGGAGAAGAACGTCGCCCTTAATCGCGAGCGCGAAAGCAGAAACCGCGCTTTCAACATTACGAGCCTTTGTGCGTGTACTTTGTACGGGCAGCTTCCGCGTGCTAGTTCACGAGGTGTGACCTATGATGAAGGTTCTATACATGACGGCAAAAAGCGAAGGCAGCCGTCTGACAGAACAAAAAGAGGCGCGCAACTTTCGTAAAGCCCAAGAAATGTACGCGCGGACTGCGGCTTTTACTTTTGTATGCGTGTGTGCGTGTGAAGTTTGTAAAGAAGAATGATGAATTTGAGTTCTACATTTGAGACGGCTGCGCGATTTGCAACAGGCACCGGGCCACAGCGCTACAAAGCGTATGGCGACAAGGAGGGGACATTGGCACGCATGGCTCTCGCCATCATGGTCACGCTATATATATACGACTGAAAACATTTACGATGGCGAATTGAAACGCCCACATTGAAAACATTGGTCACGCAGTGTCACCTCGACGTGTACAGACGGTTCACAATTTACCCAGCGCGACCGTGCTTCAAGAAAGAAGCGCACTACAAAATGCTATATATGGTTAGCGAAACGGTCGGGACGAATCATTTCACACTGGTGGTAAATTGAGGAAGCGGCTACGGCTTCCTTACCAAGCGTAAATGGGAGCGGACACGAAAGCTTGGTGCATTGGTGAAGGCGTATCGAGTCCACACTGTTGCAATATACGCCACGAACGCGAGCTTCGAAGTCGTGGACCGCAGCGACCAGTCCCCCGCAGGCGGTGACACAATGAGCAGGCATGGACCTCTTATCAGCAGAGAAGAGAGCAAACATAATAGAGAGTTTTAGATTAGGGGACGCAAGCGGCTCGCGTCCCCTAAACTAAAACTCTCCAACTAAAGTCGCACCGCGGAGCAGGATTCTATCTGCGAAGCAACAACACAAATATGCAGACACATCGGTCGTGCAACGGAGTTGAAAGCAGCTTCTGCAGCAGCATGGCGGCGCAGAACCAGCGGCTTGACATTATTATACTAATGCACGCACGCACGAATGCCAATTGCCAGAGAAGCTGTTCATGACATATGACAACAGCAGCCCACATGACGACCATGCCGCAGCAGCTTTATCGTGAAAATTAGACCTTCAGTGCGCGAAGGTCGAAGGCGACGTATCAGTTGCGTGCGTCCGCCCGCTCATTTCTCTCCTTCCCTCGTGAACTAACACATATTTGCAAACAAGGGTGGTTAGCCTGCAAAAATTAATGAACTGAAAACGACATCAAAGGTTAAAGGCAAAGTAAAGGATTTTTTACAGGTCCACTCGTTTTTCATTCTAACGCATTTCAGGACAAAAGTCGGTGCCTGCTGGATTTGACTGATTTATTGATTGACTGACTGGTTTTGTTTATAACGTCCCGAAACAGCACAGTGGGTTGTGAGAGGCGCTGTGGTGGGGGGCTACAGATTAATTTTCACCACCTGGAGTTCTTTACCATGCATCTAAATCAAAATACACGAGCGTTCTTTTTTTTTTTTTTCATAGAACAATTCGAATGAAACGAGGGGTTTAACACTTCGAAACTGCACAGTGGGTTATGAGGAATGCTGTGGATGACCCAGGATTAATATTGTTACGTTGCAGAAGTCACATATAAAGATGTATTCACAACATTTACAAGAGAGACCATGATGCATAAACAAGATGGCTGTCGAGACCGATTCAACCTCTACACGTCAAATCGTTTCCTAGGTATACTTTGTGGCGCAAAATACATTTCTTGAAAATGGACGGAACAAAGTAAGACAGTGTCCCTTTTCAAGAAATGTATTTTGCGCCACAAAGTATACCTAGGAAATCTAAGCACCAACTTGCCCAACAAGAAGTCTTTTTGGAACGTCAACTCGTCTCTTCTGATTGGCGCCACTCTTGGTTGCGCCGTAACACAACCCCGCCTATAGAGGCGCCGTCTCGGCGATAGCTATATGGGAAGTGAACTCGCGGCAAAGTAAAGCTTCAACCGGGACGCATGCACAACGTCCGTGGGGACACGCGAGTCCCGCGGAACGATCTCGTAGTTGACATCGCCAAGCTGTAGGACCCTGTGTAGCGCGGTAGCAGCTTTTCAGACAAGACGACGCGGCGACATGGAATCCATAGATCACCGGATCCAGGAAGAAATCGAACGCCCCGATGTCGGCTGTCCAGCGGGATCTTCTGCGCGGCCTGAAACTCGGTGAGCCGGAAGCCGGCAATCTGACGTGCCGCGCGAGCTCGGGCGAAGACGTCTTGAGCGTATTCAGTGGGAGTGTTCGTCGAGGAAGGAAGTGGTGTGTCAAAGGGCAAAGAAGGGTGGCGTTCGAATAGAAGGCAAAAGGGTGAAAAGCCAGCGGTCTCGTGACGGGACGAATTATAGGTAAAGTTCACGAAGTGCAACGTGCTGTCCCGATCGATATATGGTCGTCGGAAACGTACATAGACAGTATTTCTGTCAACGTGCGATTGAGCCGTTCCGTTAGTCTGTTTGTCTGCGGGTGGTAGGCGGTGGAAAGCTTGTGTTCGGCAGAACAGGAGCGAAGTAGGTCTTCAACTACTCGGGACGAGAAGGTGCGGCCGCGAGTGAGGAGCTGACGGGGTGCGCCGCGATGGAGGATGACGTCATGTAAAAGGAAGTCTGCCGCCTCAGTTGCACAGCTTGTGCGCAAAGCTCGCGTGATCGCGCACCGGGTCGCATAATCAGTCGCGACGACGACCCACTTATTGCCAGATTTCGACGTCGGAAAAGGGCACAGAAGATCGAGACCGACGCGCAAGTATGGTTCTGAAGGCACATCGATGGGGTGAAGGCGCCCAGCGGCCAGCACAGCAGGTTTCTGGGGCGCTGACAGAGCCCACAGGCTGCAACGTACCGGTGCACAGAGCGGTACAGGCCTCGCCAGTGGAAGCGGCGCCGTACGTGGTCGTAAGTACGCGAAACGCCGAGGTGCCCTGCAGTGGGGGCATCATGCAACTGTTCAACAGATGTCTGGAGATGGTGTGGTACAACGAGTAAAAATTCAGGTCCTTCAGGGCGTAAGCTGCGACGGTAGAGAACGTCGCCGCGGAGCACGGACATTCGCAGCGGGGGCTTCGAATTTCCAGAGTTGAGACGATCCATGACAGCACGTATAAGCAATCGTCACGCCATTGTTCGGTGCGAATGTCGTGCAGATCAGAAATGGCTAGGACGCAAGAGCCAGTGTCATGCGCATCATATTCAGGGCGGTCGACAGGATGACGGGAGAGGCAGTCGGCGTCCTTGTTCAAACGGCCTGACGGCGTTACGAAGGCAGTTTTCTAACGGCCCATGTCATCTACCGAGATTTGCCAATAGCTTGATCGGAGGTCTATCAATGAAAAGTACTTGGCTCCGATGCAAGCAGTCCAAGGCGTCATCAATACGGGTCAAGGGGATACATCCTTGCGTGTTATTTTGTTGAGATGTCTGTAATCCACACAAAAGCGCCAACTGCCGTTCTTCTTGAGAAGGACAACAGGGGACGCTCATGGACTGCAAGATGGCTCAAAAACGTCTTTAGTCAATATCTTATCGACTTCTCGTATCACTCTTCGTTCAGCATGTGAAACACGGTACCGCTGGCGGCGTATATTGGATTGGCGTCCCCGTTGTAAATACGATGGGCGATAACCGATGTCTGGGCTAAAGGGCGGCCATCCAAGTAAAAAATCTCGCGGTAAGTTTCCAAGAGACGGCGGAGGTCAACAGCTTGTGCCGGAAGAAGATCAAGTGCAATGATCTTGCTAAGCTCGTCTGTGAGAGTCGGTGAATCGGAGGTTCCTGTAGAAGGCGACGGAATTTCGGCGTCAAGAGCCGATATCGCGCAATCGTTCAGAGGCGAGATGTCGCCCAAAGACATGCCTCTGGGA
This sequence comes from Dermacentor variabilis, assembly GCF_050947875.1. Lineage (NCBI taxonomy): Eukaryota > Metazoa > Arthropoda > Arachnida > Ixodida > Ixodidae > Dermacentor > Dermacentor variabilis. The sequence continues at coordinate 84,037,157 of NC_134568.1, forward strand.
AGAATTTTAGTCGAGCAATTAAAATTAAATAGAAGAAGCGAAGTCTGATTGCCTATAACAGTGAACACTGTATGGGGAACGACCAAGTTTATTTCAAGCAGTATGGCAGCGGTGGGACATAGTACATAAACAGCGTCAGAAACAGATGGGAACGACAGTAGAGTGACGTACGTAGTGGCTTGAGGCGACAGGCGGATGTCTTCAGAACAGCATAACCATGGTTGTGTGACTGGTGCACTATAGCAGCCGTGGGGCAGTTCAAGCTGAATGTCACTAGACGCGCAATCAAAGAGGCCTGAATGGGACGACAAAAAGTCTAAGCCGTGTATAACGTCGTAAGGGCATTGTTCCAAAACGGCAAAAAAAAAAAAATACGGTAGGCGTTCTTCCGTCGGCGACGCGGAGGGTGCGTGATGTAGCGGGTACGAGAACTTTGTTCAGCCATCGGCGCAATTGGGCACTCATCACGGATACGTGTGCGCCAGAGTGAATCAGTGCTGGGAGGCTGACGCCATCGACTAAAACGTCCATCAAGCTCTGTTTGGTCGGCAAAGTGATCAGAGGGTTTTACGGTCGAGTCGTCAATGCAGCGTCACCTCCGGGAGCTGCATCGCTTAGTTTTCCGGAGACGGGCGTCGGGACTGCATAAGAGACGGAGGGCGACGAGCCTGCGGCGATAGCGGCGATAGGGACGATGGTCGACGAGCTGGTGGCGAACGAGACTGGTGACATCGGAATGACGACGAGGGACTGTTCCAAGGATACGAGCGTCATTGTTTGGCTGTTGCGGTGCCAACGGAGGCTGGTTAGGACGCTCGCTCTGTTCGAAGCGAGAATAATTGGTGCATGGCGGTCGCAGAGGGGAGAAGACAGTACGGTTATTACAATGGCGAGCAACGTGAACGTGAACAATGGCGAGCAACGCGAACGATACGCCGGCAGGCAAAACAGATTGGCCAACCGTCTGCGGTTCGCCAATCGGCTGGATTTCGGTAGCATGCAGAATACCGCGGACTAGTCGATGGACCTGGAGCAAGAGACAGCTGTGAAGTGGCAACGGCACATACAGAATGAACTCCGAGATTAGCGAGTTCTTCGCGGACTATTGCCTGCACAAATGGTGCTGTAGGCAAGCTGTTCGGGTCACTGGGGGGCGGGAAAAAAGGGGTGCAGGAGCCATGGCCTCCAGTTCTCGTCGCACCATCCGCGTCAGGTCATCTGATGATGATGGTATCTGCACTCCTAGCCTGTCGTTACAAGAGGATGCCATAGCTGTGTTCGGCAGACGTGCGAACGGCGTTGCAATGCGGCGGTTCTTGGCCAGTTCAAAGCGTTGACACTCTTTTATGATTTCCCGTACTGTTTCACAATTTTTGCACATGAGCAGGTTGAAAGCATCGTCAACGATCCCCTTCAGTACATCCATTACATTCTGATTCAGCCATTTCGCTGTCGGCCTTACGGAACAGAGCCAGCACATCCTCGATGTAAGAGATGCAAGATTCTGTGGACGTCTGGGCGCGGGTCGCTAGTTCTTTCTTCGCGGTGCTCTTCCGGCCGGCGGGACGGCCGAACAAGTCCCCTAGCTTTTATTTGCCCGTGTACCAGTCATTAAGCTCTTCCTCATAGTTGTCATACCACACCGTCGCCGTCCATTGTAGGTAGATGACCATGTTAGCCAACATAATCGTCGGATTCCATTTGTTGTGGGCACTTACACGCTCATACGTGGCGATCCAGTCGTCCACGTCGAGGTGGTCGGTGCCGCAGAACGTTCCTGGATTCCGCGGCTGAGCCAGCACAACCGTCGGGGTTGTAGGCGGTGATGTGAGCCACGCCATGCCGGGGTCCTGTTTCGTCCTTCGTGTTGTACAGTCCGAGGTGACGACCACTGCGGAGCTCTGTTGTTCTTTCTCGTGGGTACCCCGCAACTCTCACCAATTTATTACGTTGCAGAAGTCATATATAAAGATGTAATTACAATATTTACAAGAGAGACAATGAAGCATATAAAGATGGCTATCGAGACCGATTCAACCTCTACACGTCAAATCGTCTTCTTCTGACTGGCGCCACTCTTGGTTGCGCCGTAACAATATTAACGTGCACCCAAAGCACAGTACATCAGTGTTTTTTGTAATCCGCCTCCGTCGAAATGAGGCCACCGCAGTCGGCAATCGAACCTGCGACTTCGTACTCAGCAGAGCAACGCCGTAGCCATTGAGCCACCGTGAAGCGTGTTTTACGATCCGATATAACGTAATGCGGCCGCTGACGCAGCACCTGGCTCTACTTAAATGGTGCGACTAGTTAGGAAGTTAGTGCGTGTTTTACGATCCGATATAACGTAATGCGGCCGCTGACGCAGCACCTGGCTCTACTTAAATGGTGCGACTAGTCAGGAAGTTAGTGCGTGTTTTACGATCCGATATAACGTAATGCGGCCGCTGACGCAGCACCTGGCTCTACTTAAATGGTGCGACTAGTTAGGAAGTTAGTGCGTGTTTTACGATCCGATATAACGTAATGCGGCCGCTGACGCAGCACCTGGCTACACTTAAATGGTGCGAATAGTTAGGAAGTTAGTGCTCCAGCAACAACAGGCGCACTACGTATATCATTTCTGATGACGATTTGCTGCGTTGTACTCAGCGCTGCTTCTTAAAGACTATTGCAGAAGTTGCCACAGCCCTGGGCCTATTCACGGGTCCCACCATGAACTCAGCTCTTGGAAGGGGCAGCGTCGGACGTGGACTACCTGACTGAAGCCGCATCTCGCTACCTTCGACCACAGGGCTGTGGCGATTGGGGTCAACAGTCAGGCAGGCGAGCAGCGGATGTGACGCTACTGCGACTCTATACGACGAAGCTAGCACCGTCCTCAATTATCCTCCTGCGACTCAACTCTGACTGAGGGCAATAAAGTTTTATTCTTCGTCGCGGCAGAGGATCAAACCCGCGACATCGTGCTCAGTATAGCGGAGCGATATAACTGAACTGAATCACCGCTGCGGCTGGGAATTTCTCAGTTTCAATGGCAGTTCTGTCACCGAAACAAGAAACCAAGGACCTAATTCGCAAAGCATCTTGTTCACGCGTACATTTTGCCTTTAGCCGGTCGCTTTCGCTAATAATATGTTACAGGAATGTTGGGAGTATATAAAGACTGGAGGAGGAGGAGGAATAAACTTTATTTGTTGAAATGAGCCGACGGTAAAATCGTCCGAGGTGGGCGGCGTCCCTAGTCCAGGATGCCGTGGGCTTGAGCTGATAGCTTGGCCCTGCTCACCAGGCGATGCTGGTCTTCAGGGCTCGAGCTTATCAGTTGGGCCTCCCACTGCTCGACGGTTGGTCCGGTGATGGGCGGTGTCGATGGATTTTGTTGACATTCCCATACCATGTGGTAGAGGGTATTAAGCGTAGAGCAGAAGGCGCATTTGTGAGTATAGGTCGTAGGGTACATTGCGTGTAGCAGGGTGCCGTGCGGGAATGTGCCGGTCTGTAGTTTTCGGAAGATCACCGCCTCTTCTCTTGTCAGCTGGGGATGCGGGGGTGGATAGATCCTTCTACCCAGTCTGTAGTGGCTCAGGATATCGGCGTATCTTTTCGGGACGCTATCTTGTTGGTCTACCGGTGCTCGTGAACCTGGTGGGATAGCCCGGAGAATGTGATCTCGGGCAGCGGCATTAGCCGCTACATTACCCGCCAGGGACTCGTGTCCCGGGGCCCAGACAATGTACACCTCTGGAAAATTGTCTCGCTTTTCGAGGATGCTCAGGGCTTGTTTGGAAATGCGGCCCTTTTGATAATTTCTACATGCTGTTTGTGAGTCGGTGATGATCGTGATTAGATCTTCCTCTCGCTGGCCCGTAGTGGCCGCCAGGGCTATCGCCGTTTCTTCCGCGCAGTCGATGTCTGGAGTGCTTACCGAGGCCGCTGCTACCTCTTGTCCTTGGCCGTTGATCACGCTGATAGCGTGGGCCGCTCTGTTCTTGTACTTCGCCGCGTCGGTGTATCGGACTTCTCCTTGTTTTGGTCCTTCGTAGGCCTTACGCAGAGCTTTCACTCTCGCTCGCCTCCTTTCTCTGTGGTATTCAGGGTGCATGTTTCTCGGGATGCTGGCCACCGTGATCTTCTCCCTCAGGGGTAGAGGAACCCGCTGTTTTCTGGACTCATATTCGACTGGGTAGCCCAGTCTTATTAGCGTGTCCCTACCCGTGCTGGTGAGCTTGAGTCGCTCTATCTGGCTCGTCTTGTGGGCCTCTACTAGTTCCTCCCAAGTATTGTGGATGCCCAGGCTGAGTAGCTTCTCCGTCGACGTCGTCGGTGGAAGCCCCAGTGCCAGCTTGTAGGTCTTTCGTATTAGGGTGTTCAATTTGTCTCTCTCGCTGTTCTTGAGACCCAGGTACGGGGTGCCGTAAGTGACTCTGCTGATTACCAGGGCTTGTATTAATCTGATTGTGTCCTGCTCTTTCAGGCCGTGCTTTTTGTTTGTCACTCTTCGCACCAAGTGCGCGACTTGGGTAACTGTCGCTTGCAGTTTTTTAATGGCGGCGAGACCGGCACCGTCCTTCTGGAGAGTGAGGCCCAGAATACAGAGTGTGTCCACCTTGGGTATGTTGACTCCATTTAGTGTCAACGTTGGGTCAGGTGTCTCCTGTGGAGGCCGCCCTCTTGTCCTCTTTTTGAGGATCAGGAGCTCCGACTTTTCCGGCGCGCATGAAAGACCGCAGCGGTGCAGATAATGCTCGGTCCTGTCGATGGCTTCCTGCAGGGCGTCTTGTTGTTCGCCCGCCGATCCCGTGCACGTCCACATGGTCAGGTCGTCTGCATACATTGCGTGACGGATACCCCTGATGTTCTCCAAGAGGTTCGGCAATCCCCTCATCGCTATATTGAACAGCAACGGGGAGATCACCGACCCCTGGGGGGTTCCTTTCTGCGGTATTTGGAACTTCTCGGTCCTGAGATTCCCCAGGCCTATGGTCACCGTTCTACCCGTCAGGAAGTCCCGGACGTAGTTGTATGTCCGCCGTCCGCAGTTGGTATGTTGTAGGCTGTTTAGCACTGCTTCGTGTGAGACGTTGTCGAAGGCTCCCTTCACGTCGAGTGCCAGGATGGCACTCTTGTGGAATGTGCTGAGGCCGTCGATGACTTCTTCTTTCAGCTGAAGTAGAATGTCCTGGGTGGAGAGGTTAGGCCGGAAACCGAACATAGTGTTCGGCAGGTGCCCACCTTCTTCCAGATAGGGCGAGAGACGATTGTGGACCATGTGCTCGAAGAGTTTTCCCGCGCACGACGTGAGAGAGATCGGACGCAGGTTCTGTAGGTTGATGGGCTTGCCGGGTTTCGGGATCATCGTTACGTCCGCGTGCTTCCAGGAAGCCGGTATACTGCCGTTCTCCCAGCTTTCATTGATAAACTTTAGTAAACTCTCCGTTGCCCGGTCGTCCAGGTTACGGAGGGTCTTGTTGTTAATTTTATCCCTGCCGGGCGTCGTGTTTCTTGTGAGATTTCTTAAGGCTGCCACGATCTCCGACTTGGTGAAAGGTTGGTCTAAATCCGGATTGGGTTCCCCCTCGTACTCCGGGTGAATGACCGGCTGCGTCTTCCGTTGTTGCTCGTCTCCGATGTATTTCTCGGTGATGGCTTCGAGCGCTTCTTCTTCAGTTCCCTGGAAGTTGTGTATAAGTCTTTGTATGTGTTGCCCCGTGACAGTTTTTGATTCCGTCTTCGCGAGAAGGGTCTTTAGAATGGCCCAGGTCTTTCGGTTGCTGAGGGTTCCCTGTAACTGGTCGCACATTTGATTCCAGTTCTGACGTCCGAGTTTTTCGGCATACTCCTCCGCCTGCCGCGAGACTGCGGCAATGCGGATCTTGAGTTTGCGGTTTCTCTTCTGCTTCTTCCATCTCTTCAAAAGTCCTCGCCTGGCCTCCCAGAGGTGAAGTAGGTGTGGGTCGACTTCGGGATTGTCCGCAGTGAGTTGGATGGTCTTTGTGTACTTGGTAACCAAGTCCATCACGTTCTTGGTCCACTCCTCGATGTCCTCTAGGCTTCTGGGGTGTTCGTCTTTCCGGAAAGCAGGCCAGTCCGTAATTTTGGCCTGACCTAATCTGACAGGGGTTTTGTGGTGCATGATTTCAGTCTGGATGATATGATGGTCGCTGCCCAGAGTCTCGTCCAGTCTCGACCACTCGACTTGCCTTAAGCCAGTGGAGAAGGTCAGGTCTGGGCTGGTGTCTCTGGAGACACTGTTGCCGATTCTAGTTGGTATTAGAGGATCGGTCCACAACGTCAGCTGGTGGTGTTGTGCCGCGTTGTGCACGTCCATACCCTTCTTGTTGGTTGATCGGTAGCCCCAAGCCACATGTGGAGCGTTAAAGTCACCCACCACGAGAAGTTTTTGACCGTTGGTGACTTTCTTCACTTCTCTCAGGAACTTGTCCAAGTCCTTTAGTGTGTCGCGCGGAGGACTGTATACATTCAGGATGTAGAGGCTCTGCAGGGTTTTCTTGGGAGGAACCAGCTCAATCAGAGTGTGTTCGATTCTGTGGTTGATTTGGTGCTGCTGCGTCGTGTAGTGCTTCTTGATGAGGACGGCGGTCCGGGTCCTTCCTTGGGCAATGTACGTTTTGTAGCCGCGCATCGTAATATTATTTGTTTCTGTTTCCTGTAACGCGATGACGTCAGGTTGGTGTAGGGTGCATAGGTGAAGTAAATTTTGCCGTTTCCGATTTATTCCTCTGCAATTCCACTGCCAAATTTTGAGGGTTTCCGTCGCTTCTTTCTTCTTTGCTATCTTATTCGCCATCTTGGCTTCCCAGAGTCTCGTTCATCTGGGATTCTCTGATGGGGTATTTTGGCTTTTTCCTTGCCTGCTCTTTTTCCCTTTCTAGAATGGAGATGCGTTGGTTGAGTTCGTTGCCCATCTGGGTGATCTCCTGGCGGAGCGTTTGTACGGCTGCTTGGACGGTGGCTGCCACAGATTTGCTTATGGTGTCGACGGCCTGAGCCAGTTCGGCTCGGAACTCATTTCTCAGTTCGGCCTTGTCTTCGGTTCGGGCCTTGTTCATCTTGTACTCTATTCCCGAATCGAGGTCCTCCATCGGGGGAGTATGTTCCCTCGGCGGCGTTGGTGTTGTGGTCAGTTTCTGCTGTTTTTGCAATTCGTCAATGAGATGTTGGAGCTTCCTCTCCAGGGCTTGTTCCCTGGCCTGAGCTCTTCTGTCGCGTTCCTCCTGGCGACCTTCTTGCTCTTCTAGACGTTTCATGAGCACTTCATTCCGCTGGATCAGGTCGGCGTTTTGCCTTCTAAGAGAGGAGATGGTTTCCTCGTATCTCGAATTTCGCTCTTGTGTCGGCTGTGAGGGAAATGAGTCGGTTGTCGACTTGGAACTGGCTATCACTTCCGCCCAGGTGATCTTCTGCTGTTGTTGCTGTGGCTTACTTGTTCCATATTGCGAGGAGCTTGAACTTGTCTCCCTTGTTATAGGTGGTTGTCGGCCTCTTGATTGACTTCTCTCCCTCACGTACAGGGGTGGGGGTCTTGGCTTGAGCCTTTTCTCGCACTCCTTGCTTGCCGTCTCGTGAGGTAGTCCACATAGTTTGCACTGCAACTGGCAATCATGATCTGCTTGTGGGTTCTGCACCCCGCACCGGTTGCAGATATGTTTGTCTGGGTTGGGGCATACGTCCTGCCGGTGGCCGATTTCTCCGCAGGCCTTGCAATACTGTACCGATCTGCGGTATGGGCGACAACGTGTGTACGAGCCGGCCACCTTCACATAGAAAGGGATGTGCGGACCTTCGAAGGTGATAACTGCTGAGGTGGATTTGCCGAGCATCCTCGCATGCAGGATGCCACAGTTGTTGGCTGCCAGTAGTTCCGCAAGTCGTTTCTCCGTCGTACACGCAGTGATACCGTGCACGACTCCACGTACTGTTCCTGGGAGCGGTTTGATGTACGGCGTCATCTCGTATGTGGCCGCCCCAAGTTCGATGCTGCTGATGGAACCGAGCTTCAGTGCGTAGTCCTCGTCTGCGGTGCTGGCAATTATCAGGTTCTGCTTCCACTGCGTTTGGATGGTTACGTTCGCGCAAAATTCTTTGAAAGGAGAACCACTTGCCCTTGCAAGTCCTTCGGCAATCTTCTCGTCCGGCCAGCTGGACAGTTTCATGCCGGTTCTTGGTCGGTATACCACCTTGTAATCATTCTCTGGCAGCGGCGGCGTCACGCGTCGCGGCGGTGGCTTGCCGTTGGTTCGGCTTCCCTGATCTTGCTGCCGTTGGTGGTTGCTGTTGGCTTGCATGCTTGCTTCCACTCTCGGGTTGCTCCTCGCGTTCAGTCCTCCTTGCTGGTTCTGGGGTTTTTCTTGCTTTCCTCCCTCTTGTATGCGGTCCTCGTTCAGCGCCTTCTTGTTTTTTCTTGCCTTGATTGCTTGGAACCATGGGCCAGCTTGACTAAGCGTCTTGCCGCTGTTCTCGTCGAATTCCATGTTGCTCTGGACCGCTGTGGAGTCTTGGCTATTGTTCTCTATGTCCATTTCGTGAGCACTGCCGTTCGTTTCCCCTGCCATTCTCGGTGCTCGCGAGACCACGCGGGCCCGCTCCTGGGGCGCGTGCGGCGTTCGGAGAACGGTGTTCGAATATGTCGAGGTGCTCGTTGCTCGGTGTCTCAAGGAAAACAAATCCACTCACCGCGGTAATTCTGGCGACTTTCGATGCCGATTGCCTTGTCGAGTTCAATGACACAAAATCGTGAAGTTTGGTTAAGGTTAACTGCAATAACTCGCGATAAAAGCAGCAGCCCATGCGAAGCGCGTCCGCTCCACTCGGCCCCCTGGTGGCTTTTTCTATAAAGACTGTGTTTACAATATATATACAGGATGAGTCAACGTAGACAAGATGGCTGACCACCAGCAACACGCAGCAGCCAGCGTCTCGCGATCTTATTGTTCCTCTCTTATTTCATCCTTCCGTAACAATATGTCCAGAAACACGATTCGCTGACATCTGCTCTTACGAACAGTTGTAACGGAACTTTTCGTGGATACTGCACGACATGTCCTGGCACTAATGCGTTGGCTTTAATGTTACACACGTGTGCACCGTCCGTTCTTGGCGACGCTGCGAGGGACTGTGCATACGTCTGTCACAGCTAAAATAGCGCACTTCCTCGGGGATGCGTTTTAATTGTACTTTGGAATTGTTCGTTGCCCCTACCTACAGTACATCTGTCATAGCGGGATCGAATCCCGGCCACGGCGGCTGCATTTCGATGGGAGCGAAATGCGAAAACACATGCGTACTTAGGTGTCCGTTAACAAACCCCAGGTGGTCCAAATTTCCGGAGTCACCCACTACGGCGTGCCTCATAATCAGATCGTAATTTTGGCACGCAAAACCCCATAATTTAATTTTTTTTTTCTGTCATATTACTGCCTCCTACTCTTTAGCTTCGGGCGGAAATTCGAGTGTTACTTTAGTTATATTGCTTTCCTTTATTCGCCCCGAGTATAATATTTAGTCAAAATTCAACCCATACCGCAGAAATCACGCCGAGCCACGCCTACAAAAATACTTATGGCGCGTTTGTTTTTCTCCTCAGAACACCGTCCTCTCATTGCAATGTTACCCCGGTTACCAATAGTGAAGGGGCGACCTATGCAACATTTGTTCACCGTAAAGTTAGAAAAATTATCGATGAAGCGCCCTGGGCAGCCAATCAGATAGCTCGCCCTACTGGCGTCATTAGGGCAACTGGCGTCAAATGGTCAGGGGCGGCTGAAAATTCAGTCGAGTGACGTGCTGCGATATATCCTCGGGTGCCGATATGATAAGAAGGCTACGCTATACAGACTTCCAATACAGAGGTCGAATCCACAATGCCTTTCGTTACGAGAGCAATTTGTCATTGGACGATCACCGGCGTTACAATATGTTCGGTGTTGCGATTAGCCGGCTCCTGTTCGTACGAAACACCGCAGCACAGCAACTGTTTTGTGAATACGGGCCCAGTAAACTAATTTTATTATGTGCACCTGCCGAGTCAGTATAGCTATATAAGCCCTATTACACTTGGTACACAACTATCAGCTTAATGAAACTACAGGTCTAGTTGACCGAGAATGCCAGCACACGGTGCAGCGCTTACGCCGACAATAACTCGTGGCTCGCCAAAAACACTTGCCACCTTGGCCACGATAGCGTGCATACATTTAGTATTACTGCTCGTAGGATGCCAGGCTACATACCAGGCCCACAACCGCTTTTTTTAAGGCTAACACGCACCAAAGGGCAACGAAAAAGGATAATCGTGCTAGCGGCCCCCATGGCGACACGACTAAAAAGCCACAAGCAGTATAGTATATTTAAAACAAGGGATAGATTACAGCAAGATGGATGCCTCAAGTGATTACCTGTGGTGGAACAACGAATGTCGCCGTAGCCAGCGTTTCGACAAGTCCAACTACGAATGTCGCCGAAGCTAACGTTTCGACAATTGTCGAAACGTTGGCTTCCGGCGACATTAGTTGTTCCACCACAGTTAATCACTTCAGGCCATCATGTATGATGGTGCATGTATGTATGAGGGTGCACGTGGAAGCCGGTCCGCGAAGCCGGCAGCGCCACTCGCTGCGAGCTACACACAGGAGGCCGGCCGGAACGAGGGACCCTTTTAATTGCGCGCCAACATTGCGTCTCAAGGTCGGCGCGATCCAGAGCGATGGCCGCCAAGCAAGAGACAGGCCTAGATCGGCCAGCGAGCGGGCGCCGCCGCGGTGGCGCGTGTTTTTGTACTCTTGCTTTTCCTCCTCCTGGTTTATGGTGTTTTTTGCTTTCCCGGCGAAGGTTATCGGGTGTTCCGCCGTCCGGCGAGAGTGAGGCAGAGGCAAACAAGAATGTTCGCGCACCCCGATCACAGCGCGCAGCAACCCACCACATAGTGACCTCCATTATATATATGTGTGTGTGTGTGTGTGTGCGTGTGTGTGTGTGTGTGTGTGTGTGTGTGTGCGCGTGCGTGCGTGCGTGCGTGCGTGTGTGTGTGTGTGTGTGTGTGTGTGTGTGTGTGTGTGTGTGTGTGTGTGTGTGTGTGTGTGTGTGTGTGTGTGTGTGTGTGTGTGTGTGTGTGTGTGTGTGTGTGTGCGAAGGAGAAGAAAGGGGGTTAACCGAGGTGCCCGATATTTATTAATCATAGCATAAGAAGCTAACATGTGCGTTGTTGGTGTTTGTTGGCTTCTTATGCTATGATTATATATACGGTATTTAAATAACACTGGTTAACCGCAACTGAATGAAACGAACGACATGTGCTTTGCCATCATGCGTGAAAGTGATCTGCGACGTGGGCAAAGTGCACGCCCGCGCGGGCCTCATCTTCAAAGCGATCTGCGATGTTGGCAAAGTGCGCCTAGTGCAGGTACCTTAATATGCGCTGTGATTTCAACGTTCCTTTCGCGTTGAAGCGAGAGACAGCACGAAGGCCAATTCGCTCGTTGCTGCTGCCGCAATTCCCCACTCAAGCGTTTGACAGCGAGCTTCCGCGGTCATCGAGCGAGACGTGCTTATGTTTAGCTGTGCGCACGTGACACCGTGCTTGTTAACTTAGTTATTAAGCGAATGTTTAGAAGTTTATACGGCCGATAAAACTATATATCGTTGCTTTGTATAGCTGTCTCCTAATTTGCTAACGCAATCGATGCTTCGATCACCTTTCGGGCGAAACTGCAACTTTTCTCATCCGCTTTACTCAATAAGGACATGTAACTTCCCCTACGCTGTCCTTGGTGTCTGTTTGTTGACTTCTCATGATATGACTAATAAAAATCGAGCCCTCGGTTTGCTTTCTTCTCGTTCATATATATCTGCAACAAGCGGCCGCTTCAATGCCATTAATGGGCACCTGGGGCAACAAACACCCACCACGCGCTTGCAGTGGCGTATAGGGCGCACATTAATAAAGCGCCTTTTTCAAGCGCTTCGGCGCAAATTTTCTTCACAAGGCATACTGTAGATGACAAATCATAAATTCTGGTTGTTGCACAATGTTTACGATCGACGGCATTCAAGGCCAAGGGTGCCTCGATGCGCGCGCCCCCCTCCGCCGCTCCACGCAGGTAAAAAGTGTACTCATCATATGACTTACAAAAACAAGCCTCGCTGTAGAGTTCATGTGGTTTCTTCTTTAAAGCACGGACAGCTGACGAATAGACAGAGATGCGACAGAATCACGAAATATGCGTAGCGGCGGCTTTCAGGCCGGGGTCAGGTTGGTGATATTCCGAGTGGGGCTGCTTTTTGACGCTGCGCCCATTTGTGTTCGATGCAGCATGTTTGGAGGCTTTCAGCATGTTATGAATCGACAGAGAATTACAAATGGTTACTGAACATGTTCCTAGGGGTGGGCAGCGCAACCCGGACGAAACACAAAAGAAAGTACACGATACGAGCGCAGACTAACAACTGGCTTATTTTTTCAAACAAGTGATTAAATATACAGATAATGCAAACACGTGTGAAGTGACGCTTACAAGTGGTGAAAGGGTGTCAGCCTATCTTGCCATTCAAAAACTCGGTTTTATTTATCACGCAGAGCGACATAAGTCTGGCTGACGCATGCGCCTGAGTTGACATGCATTAAGTAGGCTTCCACAATCTCGAGGTTGATTTGATTTAGATTTTTATACCTTTTTTTTTTCATTTTTATACATTTTTACATATTATGCTTTTTAAGCATTTTTATACCATTCATACCCCTATAGGAACATGTTCAGTCACCAACTCGCCCAGCTTGCTGTGTTAGTTTAGATATGATAACCCAGCAGGCCCGATCTACTATTACTGGCCTTAAGTGCCCCTTACTGAAACGGACGCTGCAACAAGTTTGCATGCCACTGCACGCGCGCTGTGTGATGCTACAGGGCTGGCTGCAGCCTGTGCAACGGCTAAAATTCTCGTTTGGTAATGAGTAGCTATGCAGCGTTTAATTTTATAGCTTTCTTTGTCAACTTCGGCCACTTTGGATGGTTGGACGATCTCCGGCAATAAATAGTGGCACACAGCCAGAGACCCAAGTTACCTACAAGCTTGGGCCACTCTATGTATGTGCTGGCTGCTGTCTTGCCTAGTAGATAACTTGAATCACTGGGTATGTGCCATTGGGAACGTGCCCGAACAGACAACTTCGTCACTGCGAGTGTGATGTTGGTATGGTGCCCATTATCCGGCAATCCACCAGAATGGATGTGCCAAGGTGAAACAAGGGATATGTAGCTTTAAATATATTCCAAGCGATAGCGCTCCATCTGCAATTGACAACTCCGCGTAGAGCGCGGCCGATCGATGGATAGCCATGCAAACGAAGTAGCATCCGGGGTACAGTAGGGATATTAGGGGTTGCATTGGGAGTTTCAAGTGGGATAGAGCGAGTAAAACAAGATATACTGTGTCGTTGTACGATTCAGCGTTGTGACTGACAGCGAGGGTACTGCTGATGTCCTCATGAGGTTTCGTGATTGACGGATGGTACGGGGATATGCAGCAGGTTACACAAGAGACCTGTTTCAGCAATAATTCCAGCCACCCCGTGCGCGTGAGTGTGTGTGTCAGTGTGTGCGCGTGCGTGCGTTGGTCAGAGAATTAGAAACCGGCCCCGTTTACAAGTGTCAATAGCTAATAATAATAATAATAATAATAATAATAATAATAATAATAATAATAATAATAATAAAGACATTTCACTAAGCGATAAACCCTGGGATCATGGCTTCGTACATCGCAGCAGCAAAAAGAAACAAGAGTGCTGTTGCGATGTCTACAGTCAATCGGACTGAAGTCTTGCTACGGTTGACTTTCTGCGGCAATAAATGGAACAGATGCCAAACGCCTGGGGCACGGCGTGCCTAATCGTCACGTTTGTAAACATAAAAAGACTTGTCCGTCGCGTGTGTGCGACGGAATTATGCCCGGAATGTGCAAATTTTACTCCCCTCTGCCCTACGTACAACCCCTCTAGCCCAAGGAGTGGTTTCCCTCCCATGACCATCTGTGTGGGTTGACCCGACGTGGCCTACGCTAAACCCCTTTACGCCAAGGAGTGGCTTCCCTCCTACGACCCTCTGTGTTGGTTGACGCCACGTGGCCTACGTTCAACCCCTTCTTTAAAACTGATGGTTGCGCTAAAAGGGACGAACACGCGGTGAAAAGACGACACGACGACGAGGCAACGTCGTCGCGTCGTCTTTTCACCGTGTGTTCGTGCCTTTTAGCGCTACCATCAGTTTTAAAGAATGCATCACCAACTAGCCCAGTACCAAGTTTTATTGTTCAACCCCTCTACGCCAAGGAGTAGTTTCCCTCCCATGACCCTCTGTGTGGGTTGACCCGACGTGTCCTGACAAGGACCTCTACCAGGGATCAGCAGAGAATGAGGTTGCCCGGATGGTGGAGGGTATAGAAAAGCAAGCGAGCTGCCGCGTGTGGACACGTCTTCTCTGCCCTTGCGTGCAGGTGCAATCACGCTGAACGTTTCTGTATTTTTGTCTTGGAGCGCACAGCTAAACTGTAATGATGTATTAAACTTCTGTTATTTGTTTTCGCATGACCTCGTCTTCTCTGCCGAACCCTGTCCGATGGTCAACCTGGTTCGAGCTCCAAGCAGACGCTGTTGAAGGTCAGAAAACCCTGTCCCCATAACAGTCGGTGAGACAGTGCTGAAAGAGCTCGCCTATGTCTCCAGCTTGCCTGAACTTTGTCCTTTCCCCCAATGTAGAGTAGTCAGCATGGCTAACTTGGGCCCCGGTTAACCTCACTGCGTTTCCTTTGTCTCTCTCTTCATTATCAATGCTGAAAGAGACAATACAATGACAACTAACAAAACGCTGAAAATGGTTGGAAACACGGGGCGCGAACTTAACACTTCACGTAACGGAGATCCCTTATGTTGTTGCTGAGAGTTTCGCAACACAGACCGGGATTCTAATTCGTATTCGAACCCTGGTCACAGTGTATAATTTATTCTCGATCTTGCTTCGTGAATCCCTTGTTGTCCAAATACTCCCCGCCCCTTTTTTTTTTCTCCTTATTCTTGTGCTGTCCTGAGGTTTGCTTCGCTGGAGCACAGATTGTTCAGGGTTTCGGGCCTTAGTCATGCGCATGCTAGCGCCTTTAGTCCTGATCCTTTTTGTTTTGTGTAAGAAAACTGAAGAATTTAAAAATAAAAAATTCCCAAACTGCTGCTCGTAAGAAATATCTGTGACTGGCTACCATATATATATATATATATATATATATATATATAAACCTAAAAGAAGCGGTGAGAATTGCATGAGCATGTCGTTGTATGAGCAATTTAGTTAATTCAACGTGTAGTGCTGATGAACACACTGAACTAAACTGAAACGCGAAACTGAACATAAATATGACATAGCGTTGGCAGATGTAGCCTTGTCTAAGACCCGGTGTTACGAGGGCGAATCAGAAATTATCTGCGCCTATTATTTTTTTGTAGCCAAATTAAGGCTGTAAATGCGAAGTCACCATATCCATTCCCAGCGGTGGACCTTTCTAGGACCGGCCCGGCCTTACCTGCCGGAAGCTCCGTGGGAGGCACAACTCGCCAGCTCCGAGCCGAAGACGGAGATGGCTCTTCTGGGTCACGCTCAGCTAGCGGCAGAAGCCAGTGGAGCCCTGGACTAGGGGCGCCACCCATTAAGCTCCTAATCTCCTAATCCCGCTTTACCCAATTCAATAAAGTTATTCTCTCTCTCTCTCTCCGCGGCACGGCGCCGTTGTCAGTTGTTGATGCTAGATCTTTGTGAGCAACCTAACCTCGTTATCGTGAATACAGGGCCTAAGCGTGAAGGGCAGATCACGTGGGAAGTGGGAAACCGGCAATCGACCATTGATTATTGTCTGATGACAGAAGGAATTCATGACATGTTGAGACAAATGGTCATTTACGAGGAAGGGTATAGCAGCATAGGGAGTGACCATAAACGCATCATTTTGAAAATGGGATATGTAGTTGGGAAAGAAAGCAAGGCGTTCAAAATAGACAGCTCAAATTTGAACGCTGAACAAATAACAAATATAGTCACAAGAGTCGAGGAAAAACTTCGCAAATAGCGAAGTAAAGAATGGGAATATAGTGAGCTTCTAAGTGCGATAACGACAGAAATACCGAAAGAGAAACAACATGTTCGTTGGAAAGGAAAAAAGAAACCGAAAAGCTGGTGGAATAGGGAGATACGACAAGCGATCTCCGAACGACAGAAAGCATCCCAAGCACAGGCAGGCAAAAAAGGCGCAGTTGCTGCAGGATGAAGTGGCCAGTAAATGGGAAATATACCGCGAGAAAAATCATATGGTTCAAATACTGGTGCAAGCAAAGATAAAAGGTGAAAGTGAACGTCGGTTGTCAGAAGTATATGTGTAAAAGAAGGCCCACCTAGAATATTTTGCAACCACATAAAATTATTAGGCAGGAATTCAACAACAATACAAAAATATCTAGACGAAGATGGAAACAAACTGGTAGAGGAAGCGGCATTAAATTACATCTGAAAAGTAACAGCCCAATCTTTCCAAGGCAATGACGAGATTGTATTTGAAGAAAAAAAGAGCATGAAAGAGAAACAGATGGAAAAGGAGCTGGCGCTGACAAATTTCAACTGGAAGAAAGACGAAGAGAAAATTCCTAAGCGCACAGGCACAGGGCTAGACGAGGTTGCCGTTAGGCTGATTAATGAACTAGGACTAAAAATTAAGGAAGGTCTGGTGAAAACAGTGGAAAAAATTTTAAAAGATGGACAGATACCAGAAAGTTGGCGACAAAGTAGAATGAATTTAATTTATTAAGGTAAGGGGGAGAAAGATAGAATTCAATCGTATAGACCGTTGACCATTACATCGGTAATATACAGGTTAGCAATGCAGGCAATCAAATAAAAGCTGCAAGCATGGGCAGATAATAATGGCATTTTGGGAGAACTTCAGAATGGCTTCAGAATAGGTAGGCGTTTGGATGACAACTTATTTATTCTTACTCAGTGCATTGAAATATCAAGAGTAGAAAGCAGACCATTACATGTGGCCTTTTTAGACATTACAATAGTGTATGACAACGTAGACCGCAATATTTTGTGGGATATTCTGGAAGGGGAAGGCTTAGGCGACGACTGTCTACAGCTTTTGAGAGAGATTTACCTAGAAAATACAATTTCCGATGAATGGGAAGGCATGAGGAGCGAGGAGAAAGTTGATATCAACAAGGAACTGAGGCAGGGGTGCCCTTTATCCCCACTCCTGTTTATGATGTACATGGTGGGGATGGAGAGGGCGCTAGAAGGAAGTAATATCATGTTTAATCTCTCATACAAACCGGCGGGTACAGTAGTAGAGCAGCAGCTTCCATGTTTATTTTATGCGGACGACATTGTGTTGCTAGCTAACAATTGCAACGTCTGGCTAATATCTGTGGACAGGAAGGCGAGAATTTAGGTTTGAAATTTAGCGTTAGAAAATCAGCTGTTATGGTATTCAATGAAAACAGTGAACAGATAGTAGCAATACAGGGCCAGGAAATACCTCAGGATCTTGGTATGTGGATAAACGAAGGCGATATATATATATATATATATATATATATATATATGGAAACACAGCAAAGAACAATAACAGTAAAGGGGAAAAGAAATGCAGCCATGATGAAGCACAGAGCACTATGGGAATACAATAGGTACGAGGTGCTCCAGGGTATGTGGAAAGGTGTAATGGTTCCAGGACTTACTTTTGGAAATGCGGTTGTTTGCTATAAATCAAGGATACAATCAGGACTCGATGGCAACCAAAGGTCAGTGGGCGGCTCGCATTGGGCGCTCACGGGAAGACTACAAATGAAGCTGTGCAGGGTGATATGGGCTGGACTAGTTTTGAAGTGAGGGAAGCTCACAGTAAAATTTATTATGAAGAACGACTCAGGAATATGGAAGAAAGTAAATATGCTGGGACAGTGTTGGGATATTTGTACAGGAAAAACATTGATTCACAGTGGAGGAAAAGAACTAGCAAGCTTACCAGCAAGTATGCGGCCTGTAGGGTGAGCAACACAGCAACAAAGAACGTCAAACGGAAAGTCAGAGAGGCTGAAGTAATCTCATGGGTGGCGGCAATGGAAAAGAAACCTCCATGAGTAACTACTTAAGAGGAAAAAACAAAATCAGGAAAGAAACAATTTACGACAACTGAAAGGGAAGGTCATTACTTTTCGAAGCGAGATCAGGATGCCTTAGAACACAAATTTATAAAGCGAGATATAAGAAGGAAGAAGAAGCATGTGCTTGCTGCGGTAAAGCTAGGGAAACGATGGAGCATGTTTTATTAGAATGTGAAGATATCTGCCCAGCGGTCGATTTAAGCAGCACTGGACTCCTTGAAGCACTTGAGTTCAGCGAGAGCAGGGGAAAGGTAAACATGTCCGCAATAGAGATTAGTAAGAGGCGATCGGAAGATTGGTGGAAGAAGAGTAGGGAAACGACAAAAAACGGAGACGCACGAAAACAAACTTCACAGTAGGGGGTCAGAAAATTTGGTTATGGGAATTCATCGTGTTTTTGTTTTTTTTTTCTTCTTTTTTAACCAAGGTAGGACATTAGGCAGTATAATAGCAAGAGCTTGGTGGCGCAACTCACAGCCTCATTCTAAAGGGGACGCTCATAACATCCAACCATCCATCCTTTCATCCATCTATCCATCCAGATGGCGGTTGTGCTTCACACGTCCACGGTGTATGAGCAACGAGGTGTGATTCGTTTTCCATGGAGCAAGGGAAGAACACATCGAAATGCAGCCCACGTATGGAGAAAGGTGTCTCGCTTTGAGAAGTGTGAGGTGGTGGTGTTGCGATTTCGCAAAACGCTGTGAAGTATTGCATGACAATGAGCGTTCGGGGAGGCTGCGTGCGTCGCAGACTGCCGACAAGCATCGATCATTTCACTGGGAGAGTCTGGGCCACCCCCCATACAGTCCGGACTTCGACCCTGGTGATTTACACGTTTTCAATCCGCTGAAGAAGTTCCTGTCAGGACAGCGATTCACGTGTAACAATGAAACCAAGACATCAGTACCACAGTGGTTCCACAGTCAGCCGGACGAATTCTACCACAGGGGCATCTGAAATTTAGTGCTACGATGGGACAAATTTCTGAACCGGTGTGGGGACTATGTGTAAGAGTAGTATAAGGTACATAGAATAGTAAGCATATTTGTAATTACCTGTGTGTACCTCACTTTCACTTATAAAAAATAGGGGCAAATACTTTCTGATTCGCCCTCGTACTGTGTTATTAGTTTTCTGTCTACTATGCGACAACATGGTGAATTCAGCATAAGACATATTCTGCCTTTGCCAACTGTATCCATTTCGCTGCAGCTTGTATGCGCCGGAGACACCACCACACTATAGCGTTAAAAGCACTGACTGCGCATAGGCACAAAAACGTTCCACTTTTAGCACTCGGATGTTTCTGATGACGAACAGCAAAACTGGCAGCAGACGGAAAAGTTTCCCTAGAACATTCTCCAGAATATTCACCCAGAAGTGCTTCAGAAGATGCCAGGTGACTGTTATACGAAAATGGCGTTGTTGTAGTAAATGAACTGAATCAACTGGATTATTTCACGATCCCCGTTTATAGCCAGCGAATTCACTACTACAACAACACCACCAGAAGAAAAAAAACATGAAGGAGAGAAAGAAACCGAAAATTTCGGATTGAGGCATCTTTCAGCAGCTGCAAATCATATAGACAGCCAACAGGTGTTATATCGCGCAGGCTGCTGTGATGAACCATTTTGTCTGAACTTTGCATATACATACGGTGAATTATTTGTAGATATGAAGTGATGGTGCATTCTATTGGCGTTTATGAAACATCAATTCACTGAAACGGTTTCATTTCACGAAGAACCCAGCTGGTAGAGCGAGGAAATTATTCTTGACCTGTGGTGTTCGCATCGATGAACTCTTTACAGATGGCGAGATCTTGATGGTATCTCTGGCTTAATCAAGGATATCTCGTGCACTGTGAATGGCGCGAAATATGGCTGGTTGCCCGTTAGCCATTGCTGCTTTTAGTGCTCTAGCTCCGATAATGTTGTAACACTTAAGCGCATCCTGATAACGTCACCTCCCCTACTTCGAACATCAACAATGATGCGCGAGCACCTTATTTAAAAGTCCAGCAGACGAGTATTCCTTAAAGAAAACAATTCTCTACAGTGTTATATTATAGCAAATCTTCCTGTGTTATGAACAAGGGGCTGTACGTTTCGTTGCACAGACAACAAATTGCCGTCTGTGACTTCACCCTAAACAGCCTTATCACTGTTCTATAGATGGTCGATATGCTGTGTTCTTTTGGGACATTCTGCAAAAATACACAAATGAAAGACATGAAACCCACGCCTCTATCTCTCTCTCTCTTGTTTTCTTTTTTGACGACAAACGTCTTTAAAATCGGTCAGAGGGGGTCGTTTGCTAAAACCGCATGTAAGGAAAACACGTTATAGTAGTACTACCGCTTATATCTTTGTAGCCATATTGCCCACGCGCCTCACCTTGGTATTGATGCGTGTGGGAAAGAAGCCAATACTTATTCACGCATGTGTCGGGTGCATAGATGGCGCCGCTGTCGCGCCATGCACGCATGCACGACGCAATAGGAGCTAAGTTTAGCCTATCGCTCAGCATTCAGAGAGGCATAGCTCAGCGTTTCTTTTGTCGATCCGAGCTGGAGTCGCCACGTATGAGAGCTCACTCAGCCATAGTAGGTATAATCAATCAAACTCAAACTGATGATCATTAAGCGTCATACGGCCTACAAGTATGCAATTTGCTGCAGATATTTCACGCTTGCTCGGCTACAGCCCCACTGCGTTCGACGCGTACGGTCCAGAAATAGCGTCAAGAGACTCGGGCAGCAAGACAGAGGGATATTCAGCCCTTTGACCACAGCAGAACATGTCCGTCTTCATAGGGAGCGCAAGCGCAGGAGCCCCAAACATCTGCGGGTGCAGCGGGCTCGAGCAGCGCAGGGTAGTCTCGGGCATTACCAGTAGGGGAGTCATTTCTTTGCCCTAGCGCCCAAATTCCTTGCGGAAAACAAACGGGCCCACTACGAATCTCTAGAGAGGTCGCCCAACTTCAAAGTTAGACCGTAAGACTCCGACTAGCTGTAACATAAGTTAGGTATATGTAAGCTTTGTAATGCGTGAATAAATGTAACTTGTGCATATGGTCACGTCATTTCTGTACCCTTGTGCCCACACACCCTCTGCAGCACGCACAAGACGTTTTATGTGCCCCACTGCGGCTGCGTCCCTGATGCAGCCTACCCGATTTTTAAAATGCCGGTGATCTGGCTTGCGAGGTTACCATGCTCTTTCGTTTGCGTTGTCTCGGACAAAGACTGCATCGTCATCATCATCATCATCACCACCACCACCACCACCACCACCACCACCACCACCACCATCATCATCATAATCAGTAGCTTACTTTTATGTTCACTGAAGGGCGAATGCCTCTACGAGCGATCTCCAATCACCCCTGTCTTGCGCGACCCGATTCCAACTTGCACTTGCAAATTTTCTCATTTCATCGCCCCACCTAATTTGCTGCCGTCCTCGACTGCGCTTCCCTTCCCTTCGCACCCACGCACTCTGTATCTCGAACGGTCCACCGGTTATGTGCCCTACGCGTTACATGGTCCTGCCCAGCTCCATTTTTTTTCTCTTAATTCCAACTGGAATATGGGCAATCGCCATTTGCTCTCTGATCCACAAAGACTGCATACTATAGTCGATACACGGAACGCGCATGCTGCAAATGGCCTCGCTGAGGCATGTGCCTGATATTTAGGTACTTCAGGTATGGTGTTTGCGCTGTCCGAGCTTGCCATCGTGACGCGCGAGAAGTGCTACCTTAATGACCTTTTGCTGTATGAGCCCAGCAGCTAGAAATTGGACAAGAAAGTACTTCAACTAGCCAGTTATTTTAACCTGGGGTGTCGCGAACACGTCCGCACGCAGCCATGGAATCCGATTCGTGAGCGCTATTGTCGGCGATTTTTAGGTGTTGGTGTTCTATAGAAAGCTGATTATCCCGACATATGTAATCTAACTCTGATTGCATCCCGAAACACAGCGAGATCCCGCAACTCGAGATCCCGCATTATAGTGCGAGTCAAAGCCAAATAAGGCATCGATGATCCATTTTCTATTTGCATGTTGATGTCCGCTTGATCTAAATTCAATATCCGAACATCTTGCCAGGAGATGTCTGCTAAAGAGCTATCTAACATGGCACTCTGTTTTAAACCTAACCATGAGCCGTTATATTGCAGCAAGTGCAGTATAGATACGACCAAGACACAGGTAATTTCTTATTATCCCCTATCCAAACGCACTGTTCTGGCAGGGCCAAAATATCCGAAAGACAAAAGAAGAAGCAAGAAAGAAAACGAGGCAGGCAGAAAGATACTCGAGAATTTTATGGAAATAACTTCCCTGCCCAATACTTCTATAGCACCACATTAACAGTTGTCTGTGAACATGAAGCTGCTGGATTTTCGCAAGGTTACCTGCCGTACAGAAAAAAAAAAGAGGAACACAAATGAGAGAGAGAGAGAGAGAGAGAGAGAGAGAGAGAGAGAGAGAAAGAGAGAGAGAGAGAGAGAGCAGTGCTGGCGTATTTTTGATAGTTTACTAATGTTTAGGGAAATGCGAATATGCAAAATTTCGTATATGAATCGAATTGTATTTGCTATATTCCATTAGTATTCGGTTCGAGTATTCCCTATCCTAAATAGACGAATATTTGTTTGTTAGAATATAAGGGATAACAAAACTGTTTGAAGTATCGAGGGACAGAGACTGACGCAGGGTCTGCATGATTCTGATGCAGGAGAGCAGCGGCTGTTGCGCAGGCACCAGTTCTTATACGAACGCACGGACCAGATCCTCCCTTCTATACTAAATAATTTCATTTAATAAGAATGCCTCGCTTTTAGGCAAACTACGCACGAATTCGTTGCCTCAATTTAGGCAACACAATTTCTTATTTGGCCTGTCTCAGCATGCGGTGCTGTAGTATCAGACGTCTCCCCTTCAACAAATACAACACTCTACGTGCATATATGGTGACGTGCTCTTGTTTCATTATTGCAATTCTATTGGAGCTTTATATAACAGGAAGTAATCGTTTCTCATTTACAAACGCCTCAGTTGACTAGACGTCCATTGCGGACGACTTTACATACATGTGTCAAACAATGTCAATAAGCCTCCCTCCTCGCCCCTTTTCTTTGTTTTAACAGACACCACGCAAACTTGATGCTTCGCCTCGTTTAGAAATACGAAAATATTCGATATTCGGAGGTCTCTTACCTCGAATATTCGTACTCGATTCGATTCGGAAATCTCACTAGCCGAACAACCCTACTATTACTACTATTATGACGAGGATATCTCTGAATTGCAGCGCAGTAAATATGCGCCACTGTTTCATCTACTCATCGCACATTAGCTCGCACAAACGGGCAGCACAAAAAAAAAAAATTGAAACGAGAGAATCGACATTACGGAGCCCGGCGACAGCGTCCGCGGTGCGGCAACGCGGAAGCCAGCGTGCGTGATGCCGCTGTCGGAGGACAGCAACACCGAAGAGCGTTGACACTCCGCGCAAGTGGCCGCACCTGTACACATTGCGTTACGATAAAAAACAGCTGAAGGCTTCGCGCAGCTCTTTCGAGCCATGCATGCAGCTGCGCGAGATGACCCTCCAGTAGAAGTTGCCCACGAAAACGGGAGCTTCATCAGGCATGCATTCGCGCTCAGTAATTGCCCTGAAACACACTCGCACGCACGCTAATATAGTTCTCGCATTCAGAATATGAGAGCAAGAGGGAAAATGTTTATTTAAAAAAAAGCAACAACTGTGGTTGTTGCGGCTGTTGCGCAGGCACCAGTTCTTATACGAACGCACGGATAAGATCCTCCCTTCTATACTCAATAATTTCATTTAATAAGACTGCCTCGCTGTTAGGCAAACTACGCACGAATTTGTTGCCTCAATTTAGTCAACACAATTTCTTATTTGGCCTGTCTCAGCATGCGGTGCTGTAGTATCAGACTTCTCCCCTTCAACAAGTACAACACTCTACGTGCATATGGTGACGTATGCACGTCTAATCTAATCAACCTAATCAACCTAATCTAAGCCCCGACAAGGGGCTTAGATTAGGTTGATCGTTGCGCTCCTCATCAGGTGTAGCCCAAAATTATCGTTTATGGGTGCCTCTTGGACGGATTCAAAACGTGAGAATTGGCAGTGCGTGTTTAGTTCTTCACGATATTCGACGGAATATCCCGCACACCAACAGCGAAGATGGAGCTGGGCGATTGGGCACGGTTAAGCGTTGCAATGCTATGAGTGTTCTAGGGATCATATTACGGGTATCGTGCAGCTGCCGCATGAGGCTGGACGAACGTACGGGCGGATACTGCCCCTTTGTATCTACATGGTGATCGGTGTCAACTTGCAACAATGAAAACTTTACGGTGACCTAACTTGCATTTACTGATAGGCCTACGCCATAACTTTTCTCCACCAATCATTCAGACTCCTCGTGCTAGTCCCTTCGCGTGTTAATCTCTCCGTAGGGAATTTTGGTTCTGGTTCTTCTCGGTTTTCTGGGCTTGTATCGCCAATTTGAGGCTGAAGGAAGTACATTCTATTAAGATAACTTCGCTCGCTTCCATGCACGCCTGGCACACAACAGCAGCAAACTTAATCTACATTGCCAAACTATTGCGTGTGGCATTCTGTGCAGAAGCACCCAGCCTGTAGTATCATAAGGAAAAAGGAAGAAAAAAAAAGAAAACTGCTTTCTTTTTTTTTTCTGTGTACTTTAGGCATCCTGTAGAGTTGTAAAAGCCCGTTTATTTAGTGCTCTAAATCTCAAGTTCCATTGGGATTTATTGGTTTCGATGTAACTTGGCTATTTCATGGTCCACTTACAGATCGGTATTTGTTTGCAAATTGCAAGACATCGTGTTCTTCGTCTACAATCAGCATTCACATGCAGCGGTAGAGGTAGCTAAGAAATCCCGTATGTTTCTGCATTTACCTGAACAGTTCCACAGGAAGCTTGCTTTTTGCCTCTTGCACTTTATATGTCGACCACCCTTTGTTTATTTCCCAGGATTGCTTCATTCGTCCTGAGGTCGAGTGCATCTAAAACTAGTTTAAAAATCACTCTGCAAAATTGCAAGGCTAGAAGTGGCGTCTGATCACAGGAATAATCATGCATATACAAACGTGGTACCCGCTACTATCGCGCCCTTTCACGTTTCGCGATTTACTCGATATTTATTATGACCTCAAAGTGCCCTGTGCTTCATGACAGCAGCACTACTTTCTTTTTTCGTTTTTTTACGTTCTTTCTCTACTCTAGCGTTTACTCATTCCCATGATTTATCCAAAGAATAATCCATTTATTTATACGCACGGACGATAGACGATTCCGCGCACTGTAACATCCCTGTGTTGCTTTCATCGTTAGACACCACAGCACTAGAACTTATCTCGCACTACAAAGCGCAAGTGCAAAATATAAGCCTCCGTAACAGAACTATTAAAGAAACCTTGGAAATCATTACTGATGTCTGGCAGCAGAACAATATCACAGACATGTATTAGGCATGGTGCTAATGCTACTCCAGGTTTGCCTAACCACCGGCACAACAAATTAAAACTTAACCCAGTCGATTCTACAGCCTTCTTTCTGCTCCTGGGAAAATGATAAGTAGCTGCGGTAATAGTGGGCCTCCTTACCGAACTCCTTTTCATATATATATATATATATATATATATATATATATATATATATATATATATATATATATATATATATATATATATATATATATATATATTTCCGAAGTTTCTGGAAAGTTATCGCTGCTTCTATCCGCTGTCTGTTGTCGCCGAACCTTGTGTTATCTGATTTCATCGCGTGACGCGAATGGTGTAGAACTTTGTGGAAGGCACGCAGGTCCCAACGATTAGTTTGGAACATTCGATGACTGCTGAATAAAAGCTGACGCGCTGGACCCGCTGATCAGATTTTCGACGATCGCCGACCGTGTTCGCCGCTATTGTTGTGCTATAAGTGTAGCCTGTTTTGTGGGCACAGGTTCGCCCAATAAAAGTTAGTTTTGTCGTTCACAGTATCGCTACTGTGTCCTTCAACGTCACCACCACGTGACAATATATATATATATATATATATATATATATATATATATATATATATATATATATATATATATATATATATATAGTCCCCCACTATACGGTGATCTCATTATAGGCTTCGTGTAATCACGACACAGCTGCACTACTCACACCTTCGTGTTTCAAAATACGCCACAAGAGTGAGTATATATTTCGCGTTATGGGCGGCACCTGGGGCATCCAGGAATCCTATCCACAGAGTATTAGATTCGTCGGACGATCCCACCGTTGTTACCAGTTGTAGGAGTTGTCGGACGATCTCGCCGCTGCCACAGATTTGAAAGAGTTGAAGGTCGTAGAGAGGAACTTGGGAGGAACTAGGCGTACAGGGTTTATTGACAGTATTTACATTTGAGCATGGGATACATTTACACAGTCTAGCGTAACTCCCAAATGGAGCCCGCAAGACGAAGCATACAGCAAACGAGCACACAGCTCACAAGTACATTGACGAGCACAGAGCACGACGACGAGCACACTCTAGCAGCCGAGAATCGCTGCTTATAAGTACTCCGTTCGACGTCATCGCAGACTACACGCCTTTTTCGAGGAGGAGGGCTCACACACACGTGCCGCACAGGTTTCAGTGCTCTCTCGAGGGCAGACGTCCTTTGCTGCGCAGTCGTCGTGGTATCCATTGTCTTGCGTTAGTCAGCTGGTCACGCCCGACCCCAGCCGGCGCCGCTAAATTCCCGAGCTGCCTTTTTCCTGTAGTCGCCACGTGTGTCGGCAGACTGTGACGAATCCTGGGGCCCCCGTACCGCAAAGCACCCTTTTGCCAGGGAGGCTCCCCCTGCCGCAGAGAGACCATGACGACCCGGTAAATTAACCAACAATGCACGGGGCGCCAAACGTGGTCAGCCCTGTTGTCATCAACGATCCTCCAAACGCGGCGCATAGTCGGTTAGCGTTGTCGTCCTCGCTCGTTCTCTTAAGGGCGCCGCCACCGCGGGTCAGTCGAAGCACGTGCAGCGGGCTGAAATAGCCGGGACGTTGCCACCCCGGCCGGCCATTCCTAACAAGAGGGCACTTCTGGCCTTCGCGATAAACAATTTCTATAGACCTGGTTAAAGAGAACAAATTTTACGCTCAACGGCGGCCCTTTTTTAAAGTAATTATGAAATTCGCCAAATAACCCGACCTCTTTTTCCCGCTCTTGCAGCTGGAACTCCGCTGCTTGCATTGTCATTTGGGCCAAGTGAGGCTTCGCGTTCTCTCTGCTTTCTCATCGTATATAAGACACACCTACCAGGTTGTTGGAATTTCCGTTCCTCTTCATTCGTGCTTATACGCGTCAGT
The DNA here is from genome assembly GCF_050947875.1 of Dermacentor variabilis. Taxonomy (NCBI): domain Eukaryota; kingdom Metazoa; phylum Arthropoda; class Arachnida; order Ixodida; family Ixodidae; genus Dermacentor; species Dermacentor variabilis. Next base: position 84,064,815 of record NC_134568.1, read on the forward strand.
TGTGTATCTGTGCCGAAGCTGCGTGACGAACGAATAGCACCATCTCGACGTTTGTTGCTAAAAATGCAAATATAGCTTACAAGACAACATCGGGGAGTGGCTTTATACTAGCCCATAGTGGCATATAGAATGTTTTCCGAATATATCATCCAATGATAAATACGTCCCATAAATGTTCTGCCTAAGCATCCTATCGCCGTATGCGAGCCACGAATATCTGACAACCACCGATCCTTACAGCCTTCATCGGTTCTTGAAAAGTTGTTCGAGCATTTACTTCTGCGTATTGCATTCTTCCGGTTACTCATGTATTTTTCTAGCGGGTTATTCTTTTTTTCTTCTTCTCTTTCGTTTTTCCCCTTCGATGCTTCTTGGCGGCCCACCTACATTCACAAATCGCACACCATCAGGTTTTTGGTTTCCAATGGCTTTCAGTGGACCATAAATGGAATTAACCTCGCCTTAACCATCGCTCTTGTCTCATCATATGTGAATGGCTTCAGTGAGGCTTCCTTGGGAGGCTTCTCCACTGAGTTTGCTATAGTTGCCGAATGCATGTCGCTGATGTACTCAACATTCACGCTTCGTGTCTGCACAGTGCTTTCTCTGTACGAATAATTAAGCTTAACCTCGTATGGTCGTTCCACGGCTTCTCACGCATTTGATCTCACGGGCTAAACAAGCGTCCGCCAGTTTCACAATGGCTGGCTGCTGCGTGACTCATTAACTAAGAATGAAATCACAGCGTCACAGGACGAGTACAGGGCCGGCATATTGTAAGGGTTTGTTGCACTTGATTTTATCCCTTTCTTGTCACGCATCACTCACAGCTGGCAGATCCAGGTGATAACGCAGGCGGAGCGCAGCTCGGATCCCTCACAAAACGCGAAAATGTAAAGACTTAGAATAGAATTGTTTTATTATTATCCCGGCCCACGTGTTTCAAATTAAAAAAAAAAGCCTGATTAATCCTAAGTGCAGTGACTCAGTGGCTGTGGCGTTGTGCTGCTGAGCAAGCTGCCGTGGATTCGATATTTGGGTGTGGCAGCCACATTCCGATGGAGGCGGAATGACAAGCGCTCGTGTACCTAGCTTTGGGTGGATGTTAAAGAGCCCCAGGTGATCAAAATTAATTTCGAATCCTCCTCTACTGCGTATGTCACAGTCTGCGCGGTGCTTTGGGACGTTAAACTCCTTGAATAAATAAAATAATGAGATGTTATATATATATATATATATATATATATATATATATATATATATATATAGATAGATAGATAGATAGATAGATAGATAGATAGATAGATAGATAGATAGATAGATAGATAGATAGATAGATAGATAGATAGATATCAGAGAAAGGAAAGGCAGCGAAGTCAACCGGACAAGCGTCCCGTGGACTACCCTACACTGGAGGCAATGGAAAGGAATCACTTGGAAAGGTCGCTAGAGGTCCGTGAAGATGATCGAACGGCGAAGCTACGTTGGTTACCCCGAGTGTTACACCGTGCAAGTCAAACTTCACAAGCAGTCTATATTGTAAATCGCAAGCAAGGCAGATAACGATTATCATTGTGTGGCAGATATACACCCCAAAGGGTGTAAACGTTTTTAGAGTGTAGCATTCTCACAGGGGGAATGGGGTCACTCCAACCCCTTTCCCCCTGTTGAGCTCTTATTTTCCTCTCCCGCTAGGTCACATGGCCCCTTTTTAGCGAAGTGCGACAACGACGGCACAGGATCTACATAAAGTTTCGCTGTAAAACGGTGCGCGTGAAGCAGCGAGATCTGCTCACGCAGTGCAAATTTCCAAGCACGTACGGCGCACGCCGACGCGGGCAGATGAGCGGCACGGACCGTGTGAACACGTTCTTTTCCCATGCAAGTGCCGGGTAGGTATCGCTCGCCGTGAACGTCGCACGGGCGTTGTCCTCTCACACGAAGCGGACAATTTGGGGTAACCCACAAATGCTTAACAGCTGCACAGATAACGCATACCTTCGGCGATAAAGTATACATCATTCGTTAGCTGTAGCAAATTTCTTTTTTCGTTTTGGTGGCGGGGGGGGGGGGGGGCTGCCTATAAGCCGTGCATTTTGTCGCGTGAGGATGACAACTGCGCCTCGGAGCCGATGCAGGTTTGCGAGAGCACCTGAGGGAGGCGAAGAAAGAGGGAAGACAGAAAAGGTTCAGGAGATGGAGCACAGTCTCTAGTTCATGTCAAACAAATCTGACGATTTTGAAATAAAACAAGACAATCAATCGCCAGGTCAACGAAATTAAAGAGCTGAGAAAGAAGGTAGCAGAACTAGAGGCAAGAGAGGCTACTCGCGCAACCACACAAAGTTATTTTGAGCGACGGATAAATGAGCTAGAGTACAGAAGCAGAAGGCTGAACCTCGAAGTTCACGGGGCCTTTGTAGTGCTACACGAAAAGCTGATCGCATCACTAAAGACAGTCGCTGACAAACTTTTCTTCATGTTCTTCATGTGGTCGAATCAGACGTGGTATCTGTTCAAAGGCTACTAACAAAACCAGAAAGAATAGCAGAAATAATTGTTCGCATTGTTCAGCAACAAACTAGGGTTGCATGGTCAACAAACAAAAGTGACCTGAAACAGTCCGACCCGATTGTGTTCATTGTCGATTGCATGTGTCCGAGTGCGCTCTAAGCCAAAAAATATAATTTCTGAGTAAGTCCGAGTGAGTTGCGTTTCATTTAGCCGACCTACGCTTTTGACTTCTCTGTCCGCCCTTAGCCAGCGCAGCGTGCAGATGCGCGAGAAAGATCGACGTATGGCTCAGCACAAACCGTCCGATCGTTCAGAGGCATTTGTTTATCCGTTTGGACACCCTGCTTTCCTCCTCATGTTTTATACGCTTTCCTCTTCTTCCAGGACACAGTAGCCAACAGGCTGGTATTGTGGTTAACATCTCTGCGTTTCATCGCTTACTTTCTGCCTTTCTCCCTCAAACGCGAACAAGACAAACAGCTGAACATCGTTCTTCGCAAGGGTGTAAAGGCGGAATCGAAACCCGGCCACGGTGTCCGCATTTCGATGAGGGCGAAATACGAAAACACCATTGTACTTAGGTTTAGGTGCGCGTTAAAGAACCCCGGGTTGTCTAAATTTCCGGAGTTCCCCAATATGACGTGCCTCATAATCATAAAGTGGTTTTGGCATGTAAAACCCCATAATCTGATCTAATCAAGGGTGTAAAGGTATCCTTACGTGTCCCCGTCGACGCCAGCATGGATCACCTGCTACGCACTGGAACGTACTACGACCCCATCAAGGAAGCCCTCAGCCTACACCGCTATAACCAAGAACAGCCGCTTCCACCGAAGCAGCTGAGCACATCCTCTGTGCCAGTCATAAAATTCCACCATGGCACTAAATCCTGAACAAAGACCAACACCCTTCAGCGTTTCACTGCAGCGCTCGCTCGCGACGCCAGAAGTAAGCGCAGAAAAAAAGACGGCTCCGTTGTCAACTACTACACCAAACGCACCACACGGCAGCCTGACTACAGTCGAACGCCTTCTACAGCGAAATGGCCTGTATGGAGTCAGACGTAGTCCCGCTGCACTACTGCAGGAATCGCTCAAGTCGTACGCTGCCTGTTGCAACACATCAGCTGGTGCGACGGCTGGGGAATACAACTGTCGTCGCAGTTGATGACGACGTGACGATGTGATCGCAAATGACCACGGACGACGTATTCAAAGCCATCGATCTTAGCCATCTAATGTCAACTAAGGCAACAGTGATGAAGATCCTGTAAAAGAATCAAGAATTTTGACGGCAAGGGAGGCGACAGCGGGGGCGCGGCTTCATGCGACCTGCGTGCGTTCGTGTGTACGTGTGTATGTATATGTGCGCGTGCGTTTTATAGCATGCACATGTGGGCCGCGCTTTTACGATACTGAAGTTACCAAGTAACAACCCACTCTTTTGACCAGACGGAACGATATATAAATGAGGCATTTAAAATGCACATTGCTGATAAATGTACAAGAGCGCCATCAACAGCTCTGTCTGTAAAATACGTATACATTTTTTGAACGCAGCGCATGTTAAAAAAATAGAAGGAAAAAAGAGAAAAAGAAGCGGAAACGACTTCAGCACACATGTTAACGAGGGAAGTAAATTGTTTAGTCTCTGTCTCTTTTTCTTCTTTCTTAGGTCCAGAATACGTCTCTGTTATTTGTTGTTGTTTGACTTCTGTACATAAAGCGCATGCCGTGACGAAATAAATCAGTTGTGAGTGCGCGCTTCGTCTTGTCTGTCTTCTTGTCGTTCCTAACAGGCCTTCTGGAGTTACGGTTTGAAGCAGCGCGTCTAGCCATTATTCCTTACATTTAGCTGCCTAAGTATGCAATAGTATAGTTGGCATAACAGCACAAGCATTACAATAATGGCATAGTCGTCATCTTACTAGTAACGTCTAGTTTCTGTGCATTGCTCGCCGTGGGACTAGTGAGAGCCGCAAGTTTGATACCTGCGTTCTAGAAATCTCACACCCGGCAATGCTCGCAGCACACACCGTCGTCGCGGCAAGGCTTTGGCAGCACGACCGCGGCAAAACATGAGCCAGGCAACACTCTGCCGCCGGGTCTCCTGCCAAATACTCGCGCGCGAGAGGTCGCAAACGCCTCTCGGCGCGGCGCGCTTTTTTTTCTCCATCCTAACACGAGCGCAGCCGGTCGTAGGGGGCACGCTGTCGCTCCGCGAGACCAAGAACCTCGAGAGTTGCGTAGCATGCGGCGTCTGTCCGACGAAGGCGGGAGTGCGTAAGTGCGCGAGTCTTGTCATCCGAGTGAAGAGACGACACACACTAACAGGCAGTGTTGGTCAGCCTTGTTAGTGACGTACACTAGACAGTAGACCATTGTCCCTCGACACGATTTTCACATGCCGCCGACAGAAGACATCGCAGGTGAAGGCGACGAAGGGACTACGGTTTTTGAAAGAGACGGGATTGGACAAGCGGCTGTGACAGTGATATCACGTACCATGCCAGATTGATGGACTCTTACGGACGATGTGTGTGTGCTGTGCTATGTGCTCTCTCTCTTCCCCTTCCCCATCTTTCATCACCCCCATCCCTCTCCCATGCGTAGGGTAGCAAACCGGTTAAGCTAAACTGGTTAACCTCCCTGCCTTTCCTTTTCCACTTTTTCCTTCCTTCCTTGTTAGTGACGTATGAAGCAACGTTCAAAACTGAACGCATCCTGAGTATTCTCAGGAACTACGCAGGCTACGATGTGTGTATACTGCTCGCGGGTATCCTCATTCACAAGGAAAAATATCGTTCGTTGACTCACTGCTTTTTCAGAACACCGCAGGATCGCTATGTTTCAGAGAAAGTTACATGCGTGATAATGATGTTTATTGTATCAATGTTACAATGTGCGACATCAAGCCACCAAATAGAAGACATCATGAGCCACGAAATACCTATCCATGTTTCTTCACTGACAAAACCTCACTGCCCCTTAGATCGCCGCTTCATTGCGCATTCCATGCCGCACGGAGACCGCAAAAGCCACAAGGACTGAGACAACAGCGGCATGTTTGGGATGCGGGATGAAGATAGCAGAAGAAAAAAGAAATGCAGGAGCGAGTAGCAGACAACGGGAACTGTGGCGCATTGTGCTATTATAGTTCAACGTAATATAAGAGACCTCGTTTACAACGTCGCTTACATGACACTAGGGCGTGGCGCGGTTGCCTGCTGCGCCTAAGGCCATCGTGAGCGCGTTGAGTCAGCGTATAAATCCCTGCGAGCAATTTTTCGCCAACCAGCAGCTATCAGGACAGGCTACTAGACGCGACAGTCCCATTGAATGTGGCCCATACTCACGCGTCGTTCTTAAGCACCTTCTTGACCGGCGTGTGCTCGAGCCGCACGTCCACGGGTTCTGCCGAGATAGCGAGACGCTTGAGGCGAGCTCCTCCGGCGGGTAACGCAGACTGGTCGTGCCGGCGAGCCGACAGCTGCAGGTCGTGCGTCAGCTGCTCCGTGAGGGGCTTCAACACTGCGTGGAACTTGCCCAACTGCAGTTCAAGCTCGTGACTGACGCCTTCTCGAAGCTCCAGGCGAGACCTGAGGCTGGCTATCACTCCATCCTTCTTCGACAGCTCGATTCGACACTGTTCGAGCGCTGCGCGCAGTTCCACAACGGATAGGCCGTCCAAGCTAGTCTTCTCACAGGAGCTGCGCTCCATGGTCACAACGTTTGAGATGGTACTGGCTACTATGCGATAGTGACTAATAGCACTAATGCGGAACACAGTTCAGTTGGGACGCTTCACAAGCACTGAACTAAATAAATCGTTCGCTGGACAAGGTACAGCCTCTACGGACACTCGGACGGTTTTAACAGATATGGCTCATGTTGCGGCTTGAATAAGCGAAATCGAACCAAAATGGTGCAGTAGAAGCAGCTTGGCCTTCTTCGCACGTAAAACACGCAATATCTTAAGGCGATCCGAACTGATGTCGCCTCCAATCTTCTCGACAGACAGTAGGCTTCCTAAGTGATGACTGTCACGGCTTGAGGAATTGCGGCAACGGTTTCCAGGAAAGCTGAACCCGAGCTTGCGTTTAGTCAGAACGCTGTTTCAGGACATTCGCGGCAATCTGACCTTGAGAAACATGCACGCAAAACACCGCAAACAGAGTCACGCGGAGCTGGTCTGAGAGCGACTGAGGTGCGAACGGAGATGAAAGTCAGAGTTAGATATTCACCAGCACAAGCATACAAACACACATACGGAGGCTGTCACGTCAGCGGCACGACGAACTCTTTGAGGAGACTCTTGACCATACTGTCACGTTGCTGCGGACCAGGCTTGTCACACGAAATCGTCCACTTGACAACTTCACAAAACTAGAAAATCGAACTTCTCTCTTCTTGCGCCCGAGAGGTTAGAGCTGAAGTAGTGCTCATATTCGGCTACAAAGCTCGAAGCGGCAAACGTCAATGTTGCGCAAACGTGCGTACGCATAGGACGGCAGACGTTCTGGCGCACTGAGTAGAACGAGAGAGCCCGGACAATAGGAGCCTATCGACTGCACTCTTTCCTCGGGTTGCCGGGGAAAGTACCGGCCTGCAGTCCAGCAGAGGGCTTCGCCGCGTCTCCGTTGGGAGCTAACGCCCGCCGCCGCGTGGTGTCAGCCGCATCATCCTTTCTCTAACCTTTCTCCGCCCGCGTTCAAGGCCGAATGGCCCGCCGAAGCCGACGCGGGCGCACGCGGACGGTTGCTCAGAGCAGGGGCAACAACGCCCAGTAGCTGCAGAAAAAAGAAAATTATGCAGATCCCACGCACTGTGCGAATCGATGTAAACGAAGCTTTATGTGTAGTTTGCTTTGATTAACAATAATTAGCGGTGATGTTGACGGCGAGTGTTCAATTTCTTCAACGTTTTGTCCAACACGAGAGTGGTGAGTTGATGTTAAACGTTACCTTGCGTGCACCACTGCTGTTAGTCTGCGTAGTACACAGAAAACACAGGGAGAGATGTTAGCTCGAGTCGTTGTTATGCGCCACATTTAATAACCTACGAGAGGGTTGAGCATTGTCATTGCCTCACGTGACGCATCGCATCGTAGCAGAAGTATTAAACTTGAATTTGATGATGGAGCTGTACGTGCCAAAACCACAATCAGAATATGAGGCAGGCCGTAGTGGCAGACTCTGGATTAATTTTGACACCGTGATGTTCTTTAACGTGTCCCAAAATCTAATTTCTTTCAGTTTTACCCTCCATCGAAATGCGGCTGCCGCGGTCGGGATCCAATCCGCGACCTCTAGCAACGCCATAGTCACAAACCTACGGCGGCGGCCACAGAAGTGTTGATTTGACGGTCGACCACTTCCGTAGTGTTGCCTGGACCCTCCTGCGGTGCTCCTTAATTAATGCGGTTCTGCTTCTGCACGCCCTGCATCATCTGTCCACTTGACATATTTCCACGGTGTTTATTTTTCAGAAATAGTAGGAACGTACTGTACCGTACCTTGAACTTAAGCTTATCCAGTTTGCTGCTGTCGTATAGTAGCAGGGTTTCTTTGCCTTCTCATGTTACTTTCTCCCCGCCCCACCCCCCTCGTATGGGAACTGCCTCTTCTTCCCCTCCTCTCTACAGTTCTATCTACGTCCCCTCTAGACTCGCACGTTAGTAGAAAAGGAAGCGCTGCACTTTCTGCAGTGCTTCTGAGGGGAGTCACGTATAATTACAGCTGTCAAGAGGCTAATGGGGCGACGCCCAGGGAGCTACAGAGGGAATTGTGTAAATTCGACGCGGTGGGGTTTAAATGAGTTTCTCGCGTCGCCCTTCCTTTCTGACTAGCTCCTGTCATGTATACTCACGCTCTGAACAACACCCCAACGCGGTGTGCCAGACAGTAGCAGCAGCAGCAGTGGGAAAGTCGAAGGAAGATGCAAAGAAAGCTTCGCTTTAAAAATAGGACCGCTGGCCCCTCCAGCTCGGACTTCTCAGACGCCTGTTAAAATTACTACAGCCGAAGACAAGGGCTCGTATGGAACGCAGTGGCGGTCCACGCTCCCTAAACAAGAAGGTAGTATACCACAACGAACTCCTAAAGGCCGATTTACGCTCTAGCCACCCCAGTGCCGCCAGCCGCACTGCACGCGTGCGGTCGTGTGAAAAATTGCACATGTCGAACGCTTGTGCACAAATTTCGGTTTACACGTTGTTAGGAATGGCCTGCCGAGGTGGCAACATGCAAGTTTTCGCAGCCAGCTGCAGCTGCGAGCGTGGCGAGCTTCCCCGAAGATACCATGGAAGCCTTCAACACCCGATGCGGTGACTCGTTTCGTAGGGACTCCGAGGTGGCGCGTCAACAACCCCTCGGCGCCGCTATGACTAAACGCAATCGGCGGATCAACTATTGTCAGTGAAATCGCCAACGCCTTCACGGTTCGACTGAAGCAGAGGGATTTCCTGGAAGGAGATGCCTTGCGGTGCCTTTTGACGGGCCTTTGAAGACGCCAGACAATGCACAGCGGCGGAGGCCACTGTGCGAGGTCCACTCTGGAATTTAGAGGCGCCGGACAAGGGACAACCGGTGGCCACGGTGCCTGGTCAGCTCGGGGAACCAACACACCTTTCAAGACTCAAGATAATGGGCAAGCAGCGGGTCGACTGCGTTGACGTTTGACGCTGCTAATCGGCAGTGAAAACTGTGCGTACGTGTGTGTGTAAACCGTCCCGCAAAGAGGCGGCTTGTTTACGATGACGTCGAACGTTTTGCCTCACCTAGGGATCTAGGGAACACGAAGCGTTTAGAAACGGCTGTTTGTCGGCTGCTAGGTGTGCTCGTCGGCGTGCTCTGTACTCGTGAGCTGTGTGCTCGTTTGCTGTATGCTTCGTTTTGCGGGCTCCATCTGGGAGTCACGCTAGACTGTGTAAATTTATCCCATGTTCAAATGCAAATACTGCAAATAAACCCTTCTCGCCTAGTCCTGTCGCCCCAAGTTCCTCCGATCGTCCTACAATCCCGACTGCAAATCTTACAACGTAAACCAAAATTTGTGCACAAGTGTTCGACATGTGCAACTTTTACACGTAAACCAAAATTTGTGCACAAGTGTTAGATATGTGTAGCTTTTACACGTAAACCAAAATTTGTGCACAAGTGTTCGACATGTGCAATTTATCGCACGACCGCACGCGTGCAGTGCGGCTGGCGGCGCTAGGCGGATTGAGCGTAAATCGGCCTTAACACTCTGAAAAATTGAGGCTGGAGCCGCGCCAAAAAAAGCACCTGGCCAACTGAGGGCTTCCGTGATGACGAACGAGCCATACACGCAGCTGTGCTTTGGGATAGGGTTCCTGCAAGAATGGACTGACTGCCTGCCTGCCTGACTGACTGACTGACTGACTGACTGACTGACTGACTGACTGACTGACTGACTGACTGACTGACTGACTGACTGACTGATTAAGTAAGTAAGTGACTAACGCAACACAGAGCCAGGGCTACGAGAGAGGCGGATTAGCATGATCACTTGGGGTTCACGCTCGGCAGACGAGCGTTTCTTGCATTCCGCCTCCATAGGGATGTGGCTTCCAAGGTTAAATTGAACCCCCGACTACACGTGCTCAGCAGTCACAGTCGTTGTGGCACCCCAGTGCACCGAGAAGACCCATGGGTCTTCTCGGTGAAAAGGCAAAAAAAAAAAAAAAAAAAGAAGCGCCCGATCGCTAGGCTCCTTCTGTTAACACAACGACAATTAGGTGCGGCGCGCTGAGACCACTCGAATTCTTCCAAGGCAACAGCGCCGGCCAGCACGCTTTGCCGTGCAGAAAAGCAGTTGAGACCGCGCCGCAGCTACCGCGAACAACGCTCACGTTCCGATCACTCGAGACGCACGCACACACGCAGAGTCGCCGCGACGTGGTCGCCTACACGACTGCTTCGTGGCCTTCCCGCGCGCCAAGGACTTCAGCTCCGCGGAGCTATAGAGAACCGAAATTTTCTGGACGCCCACCAGGTAGATAGAACCCTTATGATGTTGTGCCTCGATCCCACGAACGGATAAACTCTTTTGCTGGTTCGAAATGAAGAGTCAGCAGAAGGCGTATATAGGATGGCTGGACCTGGACGTCGCCTATAGCACGGCGCGGGATTTCACTCGCCTTCGTTATATTCGCACACGAAAGACAAAACGGGCAATGGAAAAGCACGCAGCGCGCGCCAAAGGAAAAGAGCGGCACAGCAAGGAAGTGGAGAGAGGGGAGGGGTGGCAATTTGTTTCTCTGTGGGGTGGCCACGTGAAAGATGAAAGTTTCACGCTGCCAGCGCCGTTCCAGCGTCTCGCCGCTTGGCTTCGTGACGCAACACTTTTTCCCCTTCCTGTCTCGGTCATGAACGCCGGCGTGCCCGCTAAACGAAACAGGCGGCGGCCCAAGCATAGAGAAAGACAACAAGAGCGGACACTGCGAGAACTGGCAACAGGAAATACGTCATGCTAGTATTCATACCGTCCGTTAGCTGACGCGAGCATCGAAAAACAAAAGCATGTGAAATGGAGTTAACAATGTTTTATTTTTTATTCTTTCCCGCTAACAAAAGAAGAACTTATACTTTGCGACATATTTTTCTTGCGTCACCCAGAAAAAAGCAAATGACGCGTCAGATACACACGCGTGCATGCGCCATGCGCCATTTCGCATTGGAATGGCCGACAACGCTCTCTGCAATGCCTGTCTTTGCGAGGAGACGCTGGAACACATTCTGTGCAGCTGTCCTGAATATAATGTTCAACGACAGTCCCTGGCATCCGTTCTAGAGCACCTTGACACTAGACCATTGTCCCTCAACACGATTTTCACATGCCGCCGACAGAAGACATCGCAGGTGAAGGCGACGAAGGGACTACATCGGTTTTTGAAAGAGGCGGGATTGGACAAGCGGCTGTGACAGTGATATCACGTACCATGCCAGATTGATGGACTCTAACGGACGATGTGTGTGTGCTGTGCTACGTGCTCTCTCTCTCTCTCTGTCTGTCTCTCCCTTCCCCATCTTTCATCGCCCCCATCCCTCTCCCATGTGTAGGGTAGCAAACCGGTTAAGCTACACTGGTTAACCTCCCTGCCTTTCCTTCTCCACTTTTTCCTTCCTTCCTTCCTTCCACGCGCCAGACAGGCCACCGAAGCGAGCGAGACCGGCTGCGCATGTGAGCGTGCGCTTGTTCGGCAACCCGTCTGTCAGTCTCTTCTTCTTCTTTTTTTTTGGGGGGGGGGGGTTGCAGCCTGGTTTCTTGGCCTCCCGGCATACTCTTGCGTAAACTTCTGCACTTCGACACAGCACTATTACGCTATTGCACTACGGTAAGGTGAGAAATTTTGTGTGACAGTCTGCGCTGCATGTCAAGCAATTTAGGCTTACGGCACGGCACGGAGCTTTCTGACGCAGCCAGCGAAAATCTGCTCTACCGTTGTGGCGCAGTTAGTTTTGCGTGTAATGAATCTTTATGAGACACGTCTGTGGCACTTTCTCTGACTACTGTAACAAATTTCTTTACATATTGGGATACTCTTGGGGCACGTTGGCCCCACCCAGCGCTGTGAAGCAGTCAGCAAAAAGCAGCTCGACCGTTGTGACGCAGTTTGGCATTGACTGAATCTTACGGGGTCACGTTTGTGACGCTTATCATGCACTCCTCGACAACATATAAGTTTTTTCGGGACTCACGCTTGTCGAAAACGCGACGAGCGATTGCCAAGAGTGATAACACGGGAATATGTTGCATGCGACGGCAGAACGCACAAAAGATAACGCCGAGGAACTAAAAAACCAGAAACTTGTAACTCGAAAATTCTGAACAACAGAAAACAGGCTTTGCACCCACGCATTTGTTTTGAGTGCGAGTAGAAGACATTCTGGATAGAACGCCAAATGGAGGCCCTTCAAATAGGGATTACGGAGCAAGTGAAATCATGTATAGAGTGCACTTTCGCACGCATGCAAGTTCCTGAGCTTAGCGGTAACGAAAGCGCGCTTTCCGACCAAGGCTCTCGGCCGCAACCTTCAAATGTGGGCACCGCCTGCTTCCTCTGGCGATGATGATGGCGCCGCGTAACGCGGAGCAACTGGTGGTGTGGCAGTGGAATTGCAGGGGATTCCGCCGAAAACGAGGTTACCTACAGCAGTATATCGCCACATCCACGAACCCTCGCGATGTCATCCTCTTACAGGAAGTCAATTGCACCCCTTTTATATCCGGCTACAGCACGCTCTCGGGTGTCTCTCCTCTTGTGGGAGCCTTAGTTTCGAAACATGTTACATGTCGCATGCATACCACTAACATTGACATTCCTCACCAAATATTGGAAATAATTACGCAAGGCAAACGCAGCAAGAGTCTGTTTATACTCAATGCGTACAGTTCCCCCCTTCGCGAACGCACTGTTTTCAGCACCTACTAACAGAATTTGATAGGTTTGGACGGGTTTGTATGGTGACCGGCGATATTTAACGCTCCGCATACTGCATGGGGTTACGTTAAATCGCAGGCTAAAGGGACCCGCTTATGGAATGCCATCTGTAACATGAGATACACACTGCTTACGGTACCAGAGCACCCCACTCGGATGGGCAACAGCGTATCTCGTGACACCTGCCCTGACCTTACCTTCGTGCGCAATACTGGCCCAGTGGTTGCGCACGGGCCTTTAGAGGAGCACCTTGGTAGTGACCACTACATTGTGGCGACCACCTTGTCATTACGGGGTACGCGCAGGCCCGAGCGAAATGTGCGTATAACGGATTGGGCAAAATTCAGGGAACGTCGCCAGGACCCACCTGAGCGCCAAGGGTACGAACGCTGGCTTGACTCTCTCGCACAAGATCTAGAGGCCACCACGAGCACACTGTGCACCACAACCGAGACACCAGACATAGACCCGCATTTACTTCATCTTTGGAACGCCCGCAGAGGGTTTACACGACGATGGAAACGACAACGCCTCAACCGCAAATTTAGGAAACGTATAGATCAAATTACACGGGAATCTCGGGAGTATGCAGAGATCCTTACGAGGAATAACTAGTCAAGTATCTCCACTATTGTAGTGCGGGTCGGTCGGTTGGTTGGTTAAGGTGTTTGTACAAGTGAGGCTACTCCGGGCGTTTTGCGCCAGCAATTGCCGCCCAGAATTCATTTCAGTTCAATGCCGCGTATGAATGCAAGTAGGAGACGCGAGACCTCATTTTGCACTATCCTCGCAGCCACAAGTAACACTATGTTGCACACAGGCACGTGCGAAAACTTCGACCGGCATCATGGAACGTGTCTACTCGAATGCTTCACCTTTTCCCGCTTCGTCAATGGTCCGAGTGGCGCCCCGCCTATACACGTTATCACTGCGGTCGGCCCCTCGTGAACGATGGATTATAGGAAAGGAATTAAACGTACCGAAAGGAGTCCTTACATTATACCAACCTTCCTCTTTGCAAGTTGACAAAGAAAGTATTCCTTTCGACGATGAAGCGCCTACAAGACGAAGTGAAATGCTCCACGTAACACAATGCACTGCTTTCTGTGCATAACGGCGACAGAACCCGTGTAGATTTTAAGGCCCAATGTGGGTGAAGGGGGGGGGGGGGGGTAGGCCAGTTCTATTTGTGTTCTATAAACCAACGTGGCTTTCATGCTATTAAGCCCCTTAACTACGGAGGGCTTATGTCGCGGCGGCCAAATCGATTAACCCCCGTATTCTAGAACGTTCTTCCACTCAACATTGCACCTCGACTTGATGATGACGTTGATTGCTTATTGACATCCCCTTCAAAACGGAGCGGTGACAAATTGTCACCTAGGCCCGCTTCAGCTAATCAGGTAATCAAAACATGCTCATCAGCCTACCATTTTGCCTATCTCTCCTTAATCTTTTCTCGCTTCCTTAAAGGGACATTAAGGCAAATATGTCAAGCTAAAGTGATATATACGTGCTCGAGAACGTCTAAGGCGTCAATATTATCGCGAACAGAGCTTCAGTATTCGAGAAATTGAGGTAAATACAGCACACGATTAGAGACTCCTCCGGGACATTCAAGTGCTAGCTCAATGACGAAGGTACTCATAATTCTGTCGCTAGTACTCAAGCTCTCGTAATAGAAAGATCATTGTATTGCATTATAAGACGAAATAAAATGCTGCTTCTCCAGTTGTATTTGATATTTAGAAAAAAGAATTCATTAACGTTACCCTTGGCAACGACGCGGGTGGTTAGCATATTTCGTTTTCTCTACTCTGGAGCCGCCCGCGTTTTCTCGTTTCAACAGTTTCGTTATAGCGTAGCACTGTGCTTGTTTTGCTAGCTCCCGAAACTCACACAAAGTGCAAGTAGCAGACAATGCCAGGTCCATGTGATGTCTCGGGATTCCCGCACCTTCCCCACCACTTGACCAAGAGAAGTTGCAGAGGCGAATCCAACGCTTTGTCTTGGCTCGGCTTCTCCATGGACGCACGTTAGCGGTTTGCGCAGAAAACCATAGCACCGTTTGTCAGGCGCCGTTTTATTCACAAACGGCAGTAAATGGAGGTGATGGCGCATCGAACGTCACCACTGCCCCGCTCGGGGGCGGGCGATTCGAAGTGCGCTAAAGGTATGCGGACCCTTCAGACACAATTTTCTCGTAAACTAAGCTTTTCCTTTGCACGAAACAAGCGCTGCGAGGTTCCTGGAATGGTATTTTAACAGTCCACGTCGACTTAGTATTTGCTGCAAGTGTCCCACTAAGACCTCTATATCCACCTTCCACAGTTACCTGCCGCTAACACATGCGGTCCTATCAATCTCTCCCCTGTCGCCCCTCGGCAGAAATGGTCACTGTGCCTCATTGATCGCTTACGGCAATTATTGAGCATTGTAGCGACTTCTTCAGTCGAGGGGAGGCGCTGTGTTCAACTCGGTCATGGGAGGCCTAAATGCAAGCGCGAAGTGCTTGTATTTAGGTTCGCTACTCGTTGGAGTGGAGGAAGAGCTTTGATTCGAGGATCGTTTGAAAATGAGGGCGCCAAAGTTGCAGCGAATTGCCTCCTTGAGGAACTGCAGCTGCATCGGTGCTTTGACTGTTGAGCATTCGCGAGACGCCCATTTTGCAAGAGAAATTGCTCTTTCTTTGCTAGTAACACAATGAAGGCGTCCATTGGACGGCCGTTCTTGTACCCCTGCTTCTTCAATTTTCGAGCAAAGCCAGCAACTGTCGACAAAATATGTTATGAGGTGCGCAAGGAGAGAGTTGTTGAAGCGCAGACCACGAGTGCGTTATAACGGCGGCGTTCCACGAAATACACCTTCTACGCCTACGCAGCGCAAGCTGCAATCATTGATGAAAAAGGGATTCATTTATTTGTTACTGTGCTCTGTCAACATCGCCGACCTTGAGGAGACCATGTGGTCGAGTCGAGCGGATCCGTCATGATGGTAGCTGCCACGGACGCCACAAAATCTGCAAGCCGCAATTAGTGCGTGGTAGACAATGTACATGACGTACTTAGCCAGTTACACACGTGATTGCTTTACACTAGCTTCTCTGTCCGATTCCGTAACGTACAGCAGATTACATAATTTGTCTCGTAAACTTGATTTTTCTGCCATAGTGTCGCTTCACATCTGCCTATCCTCCGCTATTTTGTTCAGAATATTCGATCGACAGGTCAAGTGAGCCTCACACTGTATTTTTTTTTCTGCTACAGGCTGCGTTATAGATCCACAGAAATGTTGACACTACAGCTGCAGCTGATGCAGTCAATTGCGCAACACTTCCATGCTCGCGCCTTTCGAAATTCATGATTATTATCCACACGGGGAATGAATGCTCTTCACTCGAGCGGACACAAGCCACTAACAGCGCCAAAATATAACGAGGCACTCACGCCTTACTTTTAGCAATTCGAGGTCCAGTCTCTACGCTTCTGCATTACTGTTTCTTTAATGGCTATAAACTTGTTACAGAGGAGGGGATCGTTCACCATCTAACAGCCGCTGATAACGAGGCGTATAGCGAGCTCACTATTGTTAGCAGCTAAATGTGTTGTTCTTAAGTCGCTATGGCTCGCGAGTGAGTTGGCGCCAACACTTGTGATGCACCAAGCAAACAACCGCCGAGCCGTGGGTTACACTAGCAGGCAAACAAGCCTCGCATCGCCACCGTTGTGAATTCCCATCCGGGGGCCCCATCTGTTTACATGGATGCGCCCGAGTAGCTATATATACTCCGCTGAGGCAAGAATGTGCCAACTCCCCGCCTACCTTTCCTAAAGGGGCGGCTGCGCTATTCTCCCCGCGACTTTACACGTTTCCAGCACAGCATCGAAAACCGCGGTCTCTCCTGCCGTCCGTGTGCGGACGCCGCAAATCAATTTCGCGCCTGTGGCATGTAGCCTGTGAGGAGCTTCGTTTAACAGGCCGCCTAATCGACAGTCCGCCAGCGACGACGTGTACGCTGAGCGGTGTCTCGGAGCAGACCCGGCAGCTTCGGCATGCCTGCAGCTCGCCAGTATAACGGGACGTCCGATAATTTCCCATTAATCCCATGATACACACTTCGGCCATACCTTTATTCACGTACTCTTTGTCTGCACGATAGACGCCTACATTCAATGCACTAAACCCCTTTGTAGTCAGTGATACATGGCGAAAATGACGGGACGGTCAGAATGACGAGGCGATGTCCTGAGCGCAAAGAGCCAAGCAAGACCGCAACGTCGCCCTATGCTAAATGGCAGTAGTACGCTGCCTCGTCACAGCTCGCGCAGAGAAACACGTCAAAGGAAAAGTTGGAGATGGGGTGTGAATATACGCAGGCAGGTATACGACTAACTGGGGGGGGGGGGGGGGGGTGTAGTGGTTGGAAACGCTTTCTACCTGCTACGTCATTTCACGTCAAAATTGATACGAAGGATCAACGTCCAAGCGGACGCCACGCATCCCACACCTTGAGGATGTGAGTGCTAAGGCGCTATGAATGACTAGAGCGATGGAAAACGAGAAAATAAACCTACTTCTGAAGAGTTGCTGCTTCAGAAGACATTAGACGGAAATGCTATGTTTTACTCTATTAATATTTTCATTTTATAGAGGCGAGAGACGGATAGCCACAGACCACGTTCGTTATGATCTGTTGCACCATGTTGCGAACACCGAAAGAGAATGAGATATTCAGGGAGGTTAGGGCAGCGTATTGGAACCGATGGCTATACCTTGCACTGGGGCAACAGGGCAAAGATATTCAAAGGTAATAGAAGCAGAACATCGTGAGTTCTGCGGCACAACTTTATGGCACCACGTCTGGGAATCCAGGACAAAGTCATTTGAAATGATTCAATAAACGTATGACAAGATGGCCATCAGTCACACGAGCTGTTTCGAGCGTTATTCGCGTTTCAAAAGCGGAGTGATCGAGCGTCACTGTAACAACAGGGGTCAGGGCAGCTTCACGTGAACACGATTCATGAAATTGTTGAGCAAACGCAAGAATGTTCGCATGACCCACCGTGGTTGCTTACTGGCTATGGTGTTGCGCTGCTAAGCACGAGGTCGCGGGATCGAATCCCGGCCACGGCGGCCGCATTCCGATCGGGGCGAAAACACCCGTGTACTTCTATTTAGGTGCACGGTGAAGAACCCCAGGTAGTCCAAATTGTTTCGTATACGGTGTTTCGTATACACTGTATACGGTGTGACTCATAATCTAATCGTGGTTTTGGCACGTAAAATCCCATAATTTCAGTTGAAGAATATGAGCATGACTACTTCAAAATATTTATTCATGGCGTTGTTTGCACAGCTTTGTTAAGCGTAAGTGTGCAGGCCACTTTACCGTTCGTTTTTACATGCGCATCATTGCTGCACACTTTGTCTCCAGAATCTGAAGACAGCGTACAATACATCGAATTCTGACGTGAAGTCTGCTAGTAGGTGTTGGATGAGCTAACTTTCACACAACGTCATTTCCAAGGATACAGCTTAAGCCAGCGATTACAATCGGGAGACTAATGCAACAGTGATTGCTGTGGAAGAGCACAGAATCTGAGACTCGGAGTGAAGAAGGCACCGTATTGGTGGAGAGCGCACCTAACGCATCCTCGTCGTTTTATTCAGAACTCGCGGAATTATGCAAAGTGAATTCAAGCCTGACGGCAAGACTATCAAACTAGTGGAATTGTCTGAGGAGTGTCCATGAAGAACATGAAGTGAAAACAAAAAACAACACAAGGCCCCCCAATTCACAAAGATTTTCGTCTGCGAGAACAACGGGCGGTCAGCTTCGCTAATGTGCTCGCTATGATGATTAGCCAGCGCCTATTCTTACAAACGGCTCTGACGTATGTAGCACAGCTCTGTGAGCAGGGGCCCAGCAATGTCGCATAAGGGCAACTGGACGCTCCTTCGCAGGAATACATCCGCTTAGAGAGACCTCGAAAAAACATGCTTTCTTTTATAAAGGCCCTGAAATTGTATTTGTACTAAATTATATCCTCACAGCGTCAACTTGAGCTAAGAAGGAGTGCCCAAAGACGGGGTAACCTAAAAGCAAGTAATTGCTTCAATGAGGTGATAAGCAAAGGTCATGCCGACTACACGTGTACCAGGAAACGCCGCCATGGACCACATGGACCACCTTACAACCGCACAGGGTTCCTATATATGACACGCGCTTAGATGTCAGTGCAGCTGATGCGGCTGCGCACAGCACATACGTAGCTTCGAAGTCAAAACAGACGAGCGACACTTTGCCGTGGCAGATTTGTGAAGATACGCGTATTCGTCTTACGAACATTTATGTTTAAAAAAAAATGCATCGTGCATATAGTGCCCCTCCCCCCACCCTTTTTCCCCCCTTTCTTTTTTCGCAGAAGAAGAATGAAACCAACGTCTAAAATCTCAGTTCACAAGACAGCCAAGAGTGAGTGACTGATTCTTCATTCACCACATTCGCCCACGCTCTCTAGCTTTCATTCCTAAATGCAGACGTAATCCCAGGCTCGGGTCCCGCGCGGCCCCGAACCGTCTTCCAGCCGCCATTGTGTCACTGCACGCGCGCCGTCTCTTCGCGGAGCCACTGATTCGGGGTGCGCGTCCGGACCGGACGGGAGAGCCGCCCTCGAGCCGGCGGCGCTCATTAGCGTGCAAATCAAAGAGGCCATCATATCTGTGACGCACTGCGTCTGTTCGCGACGTTGTGGCTGGCAATTACGCGACGCGTCCGAAGAACACAACGCGATGCCTTGTGCACGAAGCGAGACGTGCACAGACGTTATGAGGCAGGATGAAATTATCTGAGAAAAGAAGAGCGCGGATGGTGAGAAAGACGCTGGCGAAGAACAATTAACTTTTTTTTACGCCATAAAGCGTGTCTGGACGCAGCAACCGCGACTTAAAGAAAACAGGAAGCTGTAGGAGAAGACGTCACGACAAAGACGTCACGATCAAGGCTTGTCCGACTGCCGAATAGGCGAAAAACATAGATGACAGTCAACGGTGAAGCTTTTCAGTTACGCTTTCTTTCTAAACATATAGCGATACCCTGTCTTCCTAGCTCAAACTATATCGCGCATGTCGAAAAATGTTGTGAATAAGACGTCTGAACCACGAGGAGGGCCTGAAGCATTAAGGCAGGACGGAAGCCTTAGAGGGCGGGATATGGAAAAGGAAGGGCAGATGTCTATCGTGCGGCAGATCTTTAATGAAGCTGCAGGTGCAGACATTGTTTTAGGCGCAAACACCAGAGACAAGAGGGCAGCTTCTAGGCGCGTTCTGCGCGTGTCCCACCCCAACAATGTGCGTCACAATGCCCGAAGGCGAAGACTTGCACAACCGCAAGGGCCCGAAGTGCTGCTTTTATTTCACTTTTATCTTTGTGGAGTTTATGAGCCACTTTACTCCTAGCAGATTATCAGCTTAATTCTTCAGGTGTGACACAAAGGGCTCTATAGATGACAGCGAGTGGCATGCCTACTCGTTGAAATGGACAGACGGATTGACGTAAACCCTTGTCTCGCAAGTGGTCTTTCCTTTTTATTTTGTTAGCATGGGAGGGAATGCTGCTTCATATAAATATTTTCTTTCTTTGGCTGCCACACTCACGCGGAAAAAAAGGCGTCTATAAAGACGAAAATGCCCCGAAAGTCCATGCCTTTGGAATACAAAATATCGCTATCACGTGGCTGTGCGAATGACGACGTAGACAGGCTTGTTAAACGGGTCCTTCCATCGTAGACATAATGCGCTTAGCAATGTATGCGAACAAGGAATGAAACAATACTATGTTCTGCGTCAGTCATGTATTGTGTGGATAATGCAGTGACGTCAGCGGATGGAATGAAGGATAAACGGTGAGACAACTGATGGAGCGAGGCTACAACGATGTCCATGGCGACGCGCTGCGAATAGTATGGAAGAGCGGTAGTAACAAACGACGACAAGGCTGTAATTAACACTCGCTGTACTTTCCTTGGGTCCTGTGCGCATACATATACTAGCCTCTCTTGGTTGCGATTTAGTTCCACCTTTAGGCTCGCAACAATGACACAAACGAAATGTCGACTGCGAGGAGCCGAAGATTGGTTCAGTCTGCGTGCTTGTGCGTGCGTGTTGCTCAACAGACACAAACAAGCGCGCGCGCGGTGGCTGAAACCATCGAATATTAAGTTATGGGGTTTTACGTTATGGTTAGTTATGGTTTTACGAAACCACTTTCTGATTATGAGGCACGCCGCAGTGGAGCACTGCGGAAATTTTGACCAGCTGGGGTTCTTTAACGTGCACCTAGATCTAAGTACACGGGTGTTCTCGCATTTCGCCCACATCGAAATGCGGCCGCCGTGGCCGGGATTCGATCCCGCGACCTCGTGCTCAGCAGCCCGACACTATAGCCACTGAGCAACCACAGCGGGTAACCATCGAATATTATTTCCAAAGTTAGTGATAGCTTTCCTGTGTGAACTGCTGCATATTCCCATACCATCCGTGAATCACAAAACCTTATGAGCGCACCAACTGACGACCGACGACGTCTCCAAAGCCGTCGATCAGCCATCTAATGTCAACGAAGGCAACAGCAATGAAGATCCTGTAAACAAACCAATAATTTTGACGGCAAGGGAGGCGATAGAATGGAAAGCGGGAAAAAAGTGAATCTGTCTGCGTGTTTGTGTGTGTGGGGGGGGGGGGGAGGGCACTTACACACGTAAAATAGAAATGCCAGGTTTTTCGACCAGAATGTAGTCACAAGAGCAGCTTAAAAAGCAAGCTCCATATTTCGCGAATATCCCAGGACTTGCCGCTAAACGCTGCGTTGGCTTTGAAGTTTTGCTGCTGGGCAGGAGGTCATGGGTGGGATTCCTGGCAGCGGTGGCAGAATTTCGATGGAGGCGGAAGGCAATAACGCGCGCGTACTTAATTTAGTAAGTAAAGCGCTAACAAAGAAGCTCTTCCTGCCAGCAAACAATGTGACATCACCGATGCTCCAACTGCTGCGCCAATCGAGCGACTGTTGGTTAGCAAAACAATTAGGAGGACGCTTAAGTTTCGCCTTTAAGAGTGGAACGCGATAGCATTCAAAGATCCCTGACTGCTTTTCACGCTTCCTGGCAACTGAAGCTTATGTAACCGTAATGTTTACCGGGAAACGCTGGCGGCGAACGCTATGCACGAAGGCGACCTTCTGGTAGAAACGCGGCGTCTTGCGTGGGCCGCGATGCGGCGGAGGTGAACGCCATCTGGAGGTGTTGCAAGGAACCGGGTGCGCCACTTTATGGCCGTTGTGATTTGTGTGCGCCGGCGCGGGCAAATCTTGGAGGCCGTGGCCGCTCTATGGATGGGAGAAACGCTGGAAAAGGGGTTTGTGCTTCGAGTTTCCGCGTAACAGAATTATGTTTTCTCGTATATTCAAATTACAATCCGACAATATCATATCTGCAGGTTGTCTGTAAGTCGTAGTTTACGATTTTTCTGACGTATTTTACCTTGGGAAATTCAATTAGTCCTGTAACTTCCTTGCGCTACATGGACGACCGGCGTGGTTCGAAATGATAATTGGCGAAACGACGGTCGATGCTGGACGCCGACGTCGGATTTTCTGCGACGCGGACGCTCGATCCGCCGGTCAGACTTCCCGACAGAGAAGCGGTGTTTGATGACACTTGCGGAGAGAAGGATTTTACAGAGTAACAATGAGTGCAAATACGCACTGAAAATCTCGCGGTGCCCAGACCTGGTCGTTTTTGCTGTCCAAAGAAGAAAAAAAAAGAAGCCTCAGACTCCAATGACACTCTGGTGACCTCAACTGATTTGAGCGGGAACAACACTGGACGAGACTGCGGTGTCGCCGGGTGCGGTGTCCGGCCAGGGTAAGATATGCTCGTGCGCATATGCCCCCGTGCTAAAACTCAGTGGGCTTAAAGGGACACTAAAGGTTACTATTAAGTCAACGTGGACTGTTGAAATACCATCCCAGAAACCTCGAAACGCTTGTTTCGTGCCAAGGAGAGACTTATTTTAAGAGAAAATGCGTTCTGAAGCGTCCGCGTACCTCTAGCGCAGTTCAAATCGCCCGCCCTCCGATCGAGGAGAACTGACATCATGGTCTCATAGTGACGTTGCGCCATCGGTGAGTAGAACGGCGTCCGCAGACGGCGCTACGGCTTTTCTGCGCAAAACGCGAACGCGCGGCCAGAAACAGAGCCAAGACAGAGCCGACAGCAGAGCGAAAGCGGGAGTATGGTGGCTAGCGGAAGGAGAAACGAATTACGTCCCACGTTACGTCCCACGGCACACGGAGAGTCCGTTTTCGTTAAACTATAGGCTGCAGCGAGCTCGCAGCGTGGTCGGCGTGGTCTATGAGAAGCGACGAGCCTTTTCGCACTCGCAACAGGGCATAAAAATTTGCGAATCGACGCAAAACTCGGCCTAGAAACGTGCTTCGCCACAGCCAGGGCTCAATACGACCCAAGCTGGCACGACCCAGATGTCGTTTCCCGCACCGCCACCAGGCGCCGCTACTATACCTCACACTCCAGCGCAAGACGCCCATAAGCTGGTACTTCATTCTATGACGCTAACTTCGACGCTCGTCGCAATGGACCCTGACACCGACAGATTGGCTCGCGATGGTGGGCTCAACTTCAGCGATTTGAGCACCGACGAGCGCGACCTGCTTCTGAGGGCTCGCACTGCCGGCGTCGTTGCGTACTACGACGGCGGCCTCGACACCGGCTCTACGGAGCGGGAAAGCAACGAGGGCTTCCCACGACATCACATGGACGTGGCATTCTCGCTGCTTGTTCCAAATGAAAGTTTCGCGAGCAGAACCCTCACAGCACGACGCGATAACGAAACTACTGAAACTCCAAAGCGTGCGCGGCGCAGAGTCGAGCGAAAACGAAACCTTTCGAACACCCATATTGCTGAAGGGTAACGTCAAAATGTTATTTTTTCCTAGAATCGAATAGACGTAGACAAGTAGCATTTTTTCCGGCTTATAATCGAATGAAATGATATTTTTAATACGAGTAGTTGAGTATTAGTAACACAAATTATGAGGAGACCTTTCGTCATCGGGCTAGTACCGGAATGTCGCTGGGGGGTCTCAAATCGTGTCATGCATTTACCTCAATTTCTCGGTTACTAAAGCTCTGTTCGCGATTATATTGACGCCTTAGACGTTCTAGAACATTGCTCTACCACTTTAACTTGAGTTTCTGGTAACCTTTAGTGTCCCTTTAAGTGTCGAGATGTGGCAGGGCATCATCGTGCTTCATTTGCCGAGCAACGTTGCAAACCTACATTCTATGAGACGTAACTTTTCGCTACAGCCCAGCAGGATTCCCTGCTGTATCCTAAACACAATGTTTAGTTTCACATAACTATATACAAATCAAAACAATACCGAAATTCTCAGGAAGACAGACGCTTGAAAGGATGAACAGCCAACATTTCGACAAGGGGAGTTCTTTCTCAGGGCATGGGCTAGCTGCTTTTGCAGCTGTTACCCTGACAAAGACAAGTCTCCTTGTCGAAACAGTGGCTCCAGAGTGACATCCCTTGTTCTACCATTGTTATAAACAAAACGAATTTGACGCCAACCCGAATTTCGGTTAGGCATTTGAAGCGACGAAGAAATTACAACTACTTCTCTACAGAAAGTGTGAACAGCAGGATGGCGCAGTATCTATGTGCCATCTGTAGCCATACGAGCGACATATCCCGATGGGGTCGCGGACAGACAATATGCGCTACTGTCTGGACCTCATTATGGTGCTATACATGCTCTGCATTTCTGCTCTCCGGTCTGCGCAAGTATTGTTCGGACCATACATGAAAGGCGTGAGGGCAGCAGCTGCTGATCGCAGTGTAGCAACGAAAAGTACCACGGCGATTTCGCCCAAGTGGTTGAGGAGTATATGAGGGTCGCGACAGTCGCTACCACCGCAGTCGCTACGGCCATTTCGCCGCCGCTTCGGCAATGCTGTTCAGCCACTTCAGCAGTGTCCTTGTCGCTGAGCGTGGCCCTGGGCGACTGAGCGTGCCCGATGCGCCCCTGCGAGCTGCTCCTGATGCGTTCTAATCCCTACAACCGGACCTCCGCACGAGCGGTCTTGTGGCGTTCGTCAGCGACAACAGGCTTCTCCCTGTTCCCTGCAACGCGTTCGACCGTGTCGAAATAAAAGCACTAGGCAATTAACTTGGCTGGAACGAACAGACACGCCCTACATTCAGCGCCGGTTGACTTGCCGCAAAGCTTCGTGAACATATACAGTTCGCACGGTATTTAATTTCGGCGCATCGAAGCATGCAATATCACTCTCATCGTTCGCCCGTGTCAAATGCTCCACAACTGGAGGTGAACTTGATGACGAGCATTCTCTCACTGTAAATTGCTTTTCTTTTCTTTTTTTTTCGCGAAACGTCTTTAAGATCAGCCAGAGGGGTCGCTTGCTACAATCGCATGTAACGACAACACGTTATAGGATTATTGCCTAAATCTTTGCAACCATAAACCACACGTGCCTTATTTTGGTATCGTTGTGTGAGGAAGCAAGACATCACTCTATCATGTGTGTCTTCTGCAATGATGGCGCCGCTGGCGCATCACGCATGACGCAATCGGAGCTAAAGATAGCCTCTTGCCCGGCGTTCAGACAGTCCTAGCACGGTAGTACGTTTGTCCATCCAAAAAGGAAAGGTCGCGTTTGAAAGAGCTCAATATACCACAGCAGGTATAATATATCAAACTCAACCCGCCGTGGTTGCTCAGTGGCTATGGTGTTGGGCTGCTGAGCACGAGGTCGCGGGATCGAATCCCGGCCACGGCGGCCGCATTTCGACGGGGGCGAAATGCGAAAACACCCGTGTGCTTAGATTTAGGTGCACGTTAAAGAACCCCAGGTGGTCAAAATTTCCGGAGTCCTCCACTACGGCGTGCCTCATAATCAGAAGGTGGTTTTGGCACGTAAAACCCCAAATATTATTATATCAAACTCACACTGGTGCTCATAAAGAGTTATAAATCCTAGAACTGTGGCAATTTGTTGCAGAAATTTCGCTCTTGCTCAGCCATGGGCGCCCCTGCATTCGACACGTACGGTCCAGAAATGGCATGGCGACACTCGGGCAGCAAGACAGGGGGATATCCAACCTCTCTGACCACGGCATAACGTGCCCGTCTCCATAGGGAGCGCAAGCGCATGAGACTGAGGAAAGAGCAGAAGCCCCAACCATCTACGAGTGCGGCTGGCTCAAGCAGGGCATGAACAAGTCTCGGGCGCCACCAATAGGGGGATCATTTCGTTACCCTAGTGCCCACACACCTCTGTAAAACAAACAAGCGGGCCAGCTACGAATAGGCCGTGACCACAATTGCAAAATTGGGCCGTAAGACGGCCACTAGCTGTAAATATAAGTTAGGCATGTAAACTTTCTAATGCGTGAATAAACGCAGCTTGTGCATTTGGTTACGTCATTTCTCTACCCATAGTGCCCACACGCCGTCTGCATCACGCACAAGACTTTTCATGGACCCCACTGCGGCTGCGTGACTGATACAGCCCACACAATTTTTTAAAAAGTTTTTTCGATACTTATCTGCCAATAAAGCTATACGACTTCCAAAGAACAAGAAGTAGCAGTGAGAGGAACTATTGTTTTGCAGGACCTGACCCACACATAAGTCAACTGAATCTTCTTAATTCGTAGACGTGAAGCAAGGCATTCGACTTACGTTTGGGGCAACAAGTGACTTTATGGATATACGGCCACTGAACTCTGTAGGCCGGCGGTTCTAAACAGCTGTCACGCCGGCTGATTTTTGACAGCCCGAGCGCAACACTATCGTTATTTGAGGCGTCAGTGTTCATAAATCAGCGAGAAAGGAGGTTCAATAACACGTATACTTCCCTTAATTGCGTATAACGTTCCAAAATATACCAACGTAAAGAAAACGGAACATCCTATATAACCCGGGACACAACGGTTCTCGTATTCCTCCACAAAACTGGTGCACTCGAGATGTCGAAAAAGAGAGTGCCAGTGTTTAGAAGCCGAAAACGAAGACAAACGGCTTCCGCACCGTTCGTCTCACTCACACGATGCCTTCCGTCAAGTCGCGTCTTAGGACACGGCGTTCTTGCAGAGGTTTCTTTCCTATATACACGAAGTGAGTAGCCCCAACACATGCGATCGCCACGTGAGTCCAGTCACAACAAGGAATCGCGGGTCAGTGACGAGTAAACCCGCAGTTGGAGAGAGAGAATTTATTTGAAGGAAGGCAGAGAGGTCGGCCTGAGCTAACTTCCTCCAACGCGCAGTCACTGCGACAGAGCAGAAGCGCCTCCCGCGTGCAGACGTTCCTCAGCACCGCGGTAATGCCAACAGTTCTTTCACCCGTGCTCACTATGGATGAGTCACCGCTACGTGACCGGCCTAAACAGGAAACGCACACACGAGATTCCGCTACTGTTTCTTAGACAATATCCACATCCACTCCAGAGTCCGCCCATTACTCCCACGCACTCGCACGAGAAAGAAGGGTTCGTCTGCGTTTACAGCTGCCGTAGTGTGTGTACAGCTAGCTGACGCCGAAAGAAAGGGCACAGGCGCCAGTGAGGACGCTGAATGAACAAAACATTTAAGTGTGCTCATCTCTAGGGGTTTGCTTCAAGCCAACGGCGCGCACAGCCAGGATATATGTTACTAACAAATTTCGGTGCCGCGACGACGACCACAGCTCCCGCGCCCGTTCGGAGCATCCGTGCGGAAATGATTCTACATTTCAGCTTTTCTTAAACTAAAGTGAAGCAACGGCTGTTAAGGCAACGTAGTGACAGTGGCGGCGGTATATTGCCTCAGATGTTTCCTACCGCACTGGCATGTGATAGAGAGCACGGAGCCCTCCGTTGGCTGTACATGAACGTAAAAGATTATGTACCTCACTGCGATTACATGGTCGGCTGCTGCTATAGATACACGCCGATTCCTGAGTTGCCAGAATTTCCGTGTGCTGGAACAAGCCATCGCCAATAAGGCAATTAGAGATGACGCACAATGCGGCACATTATTTTTAGACAATGCATTCTATAGAGCACAGGCGACATCAAGAGAAAAATGGCCACGATATACGAACCAAGGGTGGCTCGCGGGAATAAGTGAGAGCGGGGAACGAGGGAGGCGATAATGGGGGGAAACTCCCAATCCCAGCAGGTTGTCATCTCGCGGTTATTTCCGTAGCTGAGGGGCGTCAGACTTTTCTAAAACGTGACTCACTCGGAAAACGTATATGTAGCGTGTACGTGCACGACATGAAATAAGAATAAATAAGTGCACAAGGCGCAGTAAGAAAACGTATAAAAACATTTGCAAGGTTGAAGTGGGAATTCCTTTTCGAACTAAAGCCGGACTTCACGATTCAGCTCCCGCGCAGCGACATAAATATGCGCGAACTCACGGCACGGAACGCCGTCGCGCGTGTTCTGCGACACACAAATGAGCCAATAATCTCGCTTCCCATCGACTTCTGTATCATTGTAACTCAAAAGTGTGTTTGTGATATATAAGCGCGTCGTCGCGTCTACATAAATAAATAAATAAATAAATAAATAAATAAATAAATAAGGAAAGAAAGAAAGAACCAACGAAACAAAAAACAAAATTGAATAAATATCTCTTAATTTGTAAAAGGACCCAAATATCCTACTTATCCTATATCATTATACGTAGCAATACCATACGCCTAACGCAATTCCAAAAGACCGCCCGAAGCTGTAAATGTGAAGGAACTGAACTATATCTTCATGATAACGACCAAAGAGGCGCCAAGTTAACTCATTATATATAGACAAAAGAGCAATGGTTCTGTATACGACTCCTTTACTGTTTTCATATGGGACCTTTACAAGGTGGGAATAAGCAGTGTTATAGACAACCTTTTATTAATTATAGAAATTGCATAAGCTTGTGAAGGTGGCCTTTAGATATTGGAAATGTTCCTCACATACACCTTTACCAACCACTGTGCGAGTTTTCTTTTGTTTACTTTACAACGTTCAGTAGCGACAAGAGAGAGAGAGAGAGAGAGAGAAAGGCAAAGGAAAGACAGGGAGGTTAACCAGAGATTATCTCCGGTTGGCTACCCTGTACTGGGGGAGGGGCAAGGGGATGCGATAGGTGAGAGAGAGAAGGATAAAATAATTTTAAAAAGAACTACACACACACACAATATCTATACTAAAGCTGTATATGTTGGCTTCACAACACAACACTCGTTGCCTGCATATCTTTCTGACCGCAGGTGCCCGAGACGAACATATACCGGCGTTTCAAAGACATATTATCTAAGAGTAAAACACTGCTTCTGCAACTGCTCTGTATTGAGTACAGTGGCATAATTTGCTTCACGTATGTACGGACTCCATATTATTGTGACGATCCTCCCATTTGTCGCAATTTATTTGTTGTTTACATGTGTTACCCTCAAGCCCCGACGGCAATACAGAGGGGAGTCGTCAAACGGGAAGCATAACTATGAAATACGAAAAATAAGATAAACAATCCAACATGTTACTAATTCCTAGATATACAATGTTATGCATTTCTTGCTTAATAGTTTGCAAGTACGACTAATAAGTAATGTGGAAAGTTGGGCGAGTTGTTGATTAATCACCATACCGTGTTGGTGAAGCAGCGCACTGACCAGGACAAGGCGGAGAGACACATGATAGCGAATGTCGTGTATTCTCGTGTACCTTCGCCTTGTCCTGGTCAGTTCGATGATTCACCAACACGGTGTAACGACTAATAAGGTAAACAAAATAACATCTTGATAATTCTTGTTAATACAATGGTAGCTAATGTCTCAATCGTTTGCGAGTAGGGCACATAAACGAAAAAAAAAACATGTTAATCATTCCTAATTATAGAACGTTAGCTAATGCCTTACGAAATAGTTTGTTATCGACAACGGCGACAATTTCACCGAGAACGTGGTTCTACTGCTGTGACGACCTGGGATGAACTACATGTTTACATCGATGGCTCAGTCACCCATACAAATTCAGCTGCCGCGGTGACTTTTATATAACGCAGCAGTGCCTTCATTGCAGGTCGCGCTGATCGTGTAGGCCAGTTTCCGAGAATGTTGTCTTCCGTGAGTGGGCGCTTGTCCAGTTGATCTAGCGTGACTGAGGGGGCTGCTCTTTGAGGTTTGAAACGAGGGCACTCGCAAAGAAGGCGCGCGATCGCTTCGCTGAACCGGCAGAAGTCACAAAGTTGGATGTTGGCTATTCCAATCAGAAAGGGGTACTCATGAAAGTGCTGCTCCACGCCATAGACGGACTAGAAGGTTGCAGTCACGTCGTGGAACGTGGGACACGTCCGTACGGAACGGTAAATTAATGTCCAGGGTGTGAAGGCGTGTACTTCTGAAGTCGGATGCATTCTATTGAACCAGTGTTAGGCTACGTGCAAGCACGGAAAGTTTTTTCGCTGCGTCGGGTCTCAAAAGAGGAATGGCAACTCAATTGACGCCGTCATGGGCAGATCGGGCAGCTGCGTTCTTTCGATCATTGCCATGTATGCCACAGTGACTAGGACACATAATAATATATTGCATCGTGTCCTTCTCAACTACTCGATGGTGCACTTGTCCGATCTCTGCGACGAGCTGCTCATGTGATCCGTGACGTAGTGCGGAGAGTAAATTCTGGAGCGCTGTCCCGGAATCACAGCGGGTTGACAGTGGGTGTGGTGGTTCCTCCTGAACGAAATGAGGAGCCGCACTGAGGGCGGTCAGTTCAACAGCTATCGTTGACGATACATGTGACGTTTTTATCTGTATTTTGACAGATTTTGCTCCAATCACCACCCCGCACCCTTATTGTCCGTCTATGGCTTGGAGCAGCCTTTTCAAATGCGTACACCTTTCTGTTCGGAATAGCCAACAGCCATCATTGTGACTTCTGCCGGTTAAGCGAAACGATCGCGCGCCTTCTTCGCGAGTGCCCTCGTTTCAACCCGCAAAGGGCAGCTCTCTCAGCCACGCTAGACCAACCGGACAAGCGATCGCTCACGGAAGACATTCTCAGAAACTGGCGTACACGAACATCAGCGCGACCTGCAATGAAGGCACTGCTGCGTTATTTAAAGTCACCAGACTCTGCAACAAGTTGTGACTGTGCACTGTGTGACGTAGAATGTATTAGTGGGACGTTGACACTGTGTAACACTATGTAACGCCTTAGCAGACTGCGCCCACAGAAGCAGTTCTGTATTGTATGTGTGTGTATGTGCGCCTATCTGTCTCTGTCTGTGTGCGTATGTATGTTTGCTTATTTCGTATTCATTATCTCTCATCTATCGCATCCTTTCCCCCAGTACAGGGGTAGCCAACCGGAGATATTGCTAAGAAGAGGAAGCGCGATGCACAAATGTATGTGCAACTATTTATATGGGGAAAAGTTAGTGGTAATCGCGCAGGCTGGCACAAAGATCACAGCTCCAGGAGACAGACTATCGCTTCCTCTTTGTCTCCCTTTTGCGCGCGCGGTCCAGTCCAAACGCACCGTGGCACTATTATCTGGTCAACCTTCATGTTCTTCCTTTGCCTCTCACTCTCACTCTCTCTCTCTCTCTCTCTCTGAAAAAAAAAACCGATTGACAGAAAGTGTTAGTGCTGCCTGTTTGAACTCCGACTTTATGCGGATGATCGATGCGGCTCGACAGGCAATGCGGCTGAAAAATGAAGTCATTGTGAAAGTAGGAATGGTAATAAAATTTGTGAAGCAGGGTCAAACGTGCTATTGTTCTACAAGACGCAAAATGGAAGATGTAGTCTTTCATTGATGTTGGATATGCTAGCGGTACGGTAATAATTTGAAATCATGAATCGGACTGAATTATTTTGAACAAGCTCGAGTGAAGAAATAAGTGCCCGTATACACAAAAAAAGCTTTTACGGTAAAACTGCTTGTGCTCAACGACGACGACCGGACGATGGTAGAGTGCACTAACGAGCGAAAAGCTTTGCGAATTGGGCCCCAGGGCTCGGCTGGCATTCGCTGTATCAGAAAGTTTGTGCACTCAGTGCGCATTCTTTACACTAGGAAAAACACAAACGAAGTTCAAAGCCTATCCAAACCCTTATCGCGTGCACTTAAGTAAGGGCATGACCATGCACGATCGCAGAGAAAGTAATCTAAACTGCACAATTGAAAGATGTCCCTATAGGCGGGAGTGAGTCGTCGTCCGCATAACTCGACGAAATTCGACGGACTAGCCAGACGATTATAAACGTATATTTCTGCGAAAAACAAAAACAAAACAAACCCAAGATGACGGATGTGCGTTTAGGAATAAGCACAACCTAAGGCTTAGACTTATTCCCTTGTCAGCGTAAGGTGTTGACATCTTTACAGCCGGGGTCGAGACCTACCACTATGGACATTGTCAAATTCCGCCATATTGTCAAATTCTGTAATGTCGGCATTTTAAGCAAATCAGAGCCCTGCGGGGCAACCAGATTTGACAAGTTGGGGAACTCTACAATATACAGCGGTATTTGTCAACGTCCAGAATTGCAGCCCGCGTCCGTCTCGGCGAATTCTCTCCCGTTCGCACTACGGGCAGTGAAAGGGCCCGACGCTTCTTCCTCGCCGTTCATCCGGAATGCGCACCATCAGCGCGACCAGCCAAGCGCATCTGGCTGCAGCCGAGGAAGCTCGCAGACATGCGCCGCCGAGCATGCACGCGGGCGGTGCGCGCGCACACGCACGGCCAACATGCGTCCAGGCGCCCGCGCGCGGCGCGAGGCCAACTGCTTCGCGCCGATGCCTCCTCTGCTCTCAGTGGAGAAATCAAGGCCGCAGCGGTTGTCTCCGAGGCGCTGTGCCTTGCATGGTGGTGGTGGTGGTGGTAGAAACATTTCAATCCGAGCACGGCAGAGGCCCGGCTGAATTTATTCCAAGCCGCATCTACAATGTACAAAATAACTTCATCCACTTTGCACGTGCCCTGGCACGCACAGCCCGCGAAAGTGCACTTGCGGGCGTGAAGTTGGAGAGGTGACCAACCTGAAGACTGTGAACGATGGTTCGTGGACGATCCATTTCACAAGTCGCTTTTGCACTGTCTGCGAGAAACGGGACTCCGTGCTTATTTATATTCCATTTCATTCCGATATTATATCGCGGGACAACCCAGGCGAATGAAAGACAGAGCTTTCGTTTCAATTTTCAAGGCGAGACGACCAGAAATAGTTAAAATAACTGCTTCACGAAGAGCCCTCACTTCATTCCCTCGCAACCAAAGGCCAGGCGCGTTCCTTCTCCGCACGTTGTCGGCGCAGACGGTGCGGAGCAACGGCTCGCTGCACGTGCCTCGCGCTCCACAAGAGCAGACGGTGTCCGTATTCCCGCGAAAGGTGGGCCTAGGCGGCCGTCGGTAACAGTTCTGTTTTTATCAAGGCCACCGAGCAACGCCGTCAAAGTCACCACAGCGGCTCCAAAGGTGTCTCGTGATGCATCCGGCATGTTACTGCTTATACTCGCAGTCTCTCATGATGCATGTTATTACCCTCGATGCACCCCCCCCCTCCCTCATGCACTAGCGCTACTATTAAATCATTTTCTCGGAACGCGTATCCTCTGTCAAAGCACGCGCACACACCGTGCGCTGCGCATGCTTTGACAGAAGCTTAGCGACGACAAGAGAGGTTGGCAGCAGGCGTGGTGTGTAAAAGCTCCAGCTCGGATGCAACAACCAACCGCGGTCAGAGAAACTGTCCTCTACCGTCCTCAGATACAAAGACACATATACTGTCCTCTACACCGTTAGAAGGGCCAGTCTGCTCGCAGCATTTTGCGAAAGACGGCGGGCTGCGAAAAGCATGACCTCCGAACAATAGCACCCGGAAGTTTCGAGCGAGCAAACACGTCAGAATTCACCGACTAAGCGAAATGCTAGAAGCGAGTGTGCGCGCTGTATCGCTTTCCGACTATACTGCGTAATAAAGAAACTCTGCAAAGGCGTGCAATGCGCCATTTATGGGCTCCCATGTGCAAGCGTCACGATCAGAATGCTGCCTACGACCTATGCTCACTTTTGTGATTATTGAGATAGATCGCCATCCACCATTACCTTCTTTCTTTCTTTTTTTTAGCAACTGCCCTCATCAGTACCAAACACATGCGCTTGGAGCGCTAACGTACGTTTGGACGTTCCCAATAGTGAAAGCAGTGAAAAAAACGATCCTCTTCCCAGCTTCATACCTTAATAAAGACTTCGATAAAGCAGACAGGCATCGTGCGCACCTGCATTTGTGTGTTTTTACACTTATATATCCTGCACTAAAAATGTCTACCTCTTAGTCATCCTTTAAAGAACAAAGTGCGTCACACTAATGTCAATGCCCTTGCCCGCACAAAGGCAAACAAGCATTCTTTGCAGGCGCATAGAACGAGAATCGGTTTTGAAATATAACGAGGCAGCTCGTCTTCAACACATCGTGCACGAAAATAATAATAATCGAAAAGCTCACAGCCCAATAAATTATTTCTTCCTTTCTTTTTCTCGCACAAGCCATGTGCGCTTTCATTCTTTCAAGTCAATCCTGCGACGACATCACTATCTCTGCATTTTAGAACGTGCAGCTATAGTGACGATCCGCATACATAAATATGCGCGGTGACAGCCTAAGAACTTATTACAACCTCAGCCTACAAAACCGCACTACACCTGCCTGTCCTCTGTGGTTCCGCACTCCAAAACATAGTTCTCTGAGAGTCGCCGATATCGATAGAAGCTCTCCACAGCCAGAGGAACCGACAAAAGGTTGCACAGGGTAGTCGTATTTAATAAACCAATATTAACATTGTAATATGTCTGTCGCGCAACGAAAGGCTCGTATAAAGTGAGTAACAAATAGAAGTAACAGATACTAACATTTTATTAACTCTTCTTTTCACAGAGCGTTTTCCAGTACGCGAACCCCGACACCCGAACGACCCGCAGACAAAACTTGACGGACTTCTACGACTGATTCGAACGTTGCGAAGTTGCAACCTCGGACCGCACGGTGACTTTAAAAGGGCGCTTCCAACAGCAACTTTAGCTTGCCCCTTCGAGCGTTTCCGTTTTTCATTACCTCGTCTGTATGTAAGGCATTATAGAACGCACGCCCACGTCAGGGGACATGATAGCCACCATTAATTGGCGGGTTGAAGACCTAAGGGAGCACGTTGACTGACTGATCGGCGACACGAAAAAAATATAATAAACGTGACGCAGCAGTGTAGTGCGCGAATATGGCCACTTATCCCGTGTATGCACTGGGCCTTAACGGGCACGGTGGCAATCACAAAAGGAGAGTGATAGCCTGCGTAAAGGGGAGAAAACAGAGCCTCGCGAACATAACGCCGCGTTCTTCGTTGCTGCAAACCTCCAACCCGATCTTTCCTCGTCTGCGCATTTGACGAGCGGGCCGGGCTGACTCAACCAACTGGGGCGATGGCCTAGCTAGACCTGGCGAATCGCCCGAAAGGCTACGTAACATGAGCGCAAAAGGCAAAACTTTAGACCGACATGTAGAGCTTGAGAACAGGGGCCGAATTCACAAAGCTTTCCATTCGTAAGTACTCATTGTCAATGGCCGGCCGCCATCGCTAATAATATGTCCAGCATCAGGACTGGCTGAAATTTTCTTTTACGAACAATTATAGCGTAAGAGCTCCTTGTGAATACGGGCCCTGATCTTTCGGACCGGTATTCAGGAATAGTTCTTACGCAAGAATTGTTCGTAAGAACAATTTCTTCCAGCCAATCCTGATGCTGGAGACATTATTCGCGAAGCCACCATGCTAATGGCAAGGAGCACTTAAGAGCAGAAAGCTTTGTGAATGCGGCCTCCAGTTTTTATCTGCTGGCTGCGCACCGCCGATCCGACACCACCATGCACGTTCGCCTGCCCTTTCCACAGCGTCACCAAGCCGAGTCGACCTATGGCTGCGCTGGCTGGCTCACGCAAGTATGTATCTCGCCGTCGAAATTGAACCGCCGGGGAAATTTCAAGCCAAAAACTTCTTTTGTTGCGGTCATGCAAACACACTATGACAGGTTGCCGGACCGCAGCTAGCGTCTTGAAGGGAGCGCATGCACACACTAACATAATGGGGGATGCGGCATGGCAGATGGTGGTTGCGGGGAGGTGCTGCAGTGTACAACACGGATCAGCTACTCTGCTGCCATTACAAAAGACTTGCGCAACCACCACGCAACAGCCGTGCAAGCGGCATCCCTGCATATACATATCGTGGGGCCACTCACGTCGGGGCCAGACAGACAAGAAGCATCGGTTCACAACGCTTGTTCTCTGCGTGCTCACCGCACGTTTTGGAAAGCGACGATTAATCACGCACCTTGCTCGTCTCTTTGCGCAACTGTCTCGACAAGGAGTGTTTCCTTGAGCTCATTACGTGGCGAATTAGACACTCTAAACTGCGCTGAAAGCAAGAATGCGCTGAAAGCAAGAAGTGCGCGCTGCGAAAAAAAAAAAAAGTCAGCGGCAGAAATTACACGCGAAACTGCGAAAGGAACGCTTCACGAACTTTCCTCTTGAGGCATAATTTCTTTTCCGCCTCAAGATAGAAAATACGCTCAGATGGCGCTATTGTGTCGTGAAAGTACGGTGTCAGTTTTCTCTCAGATAAAGAGAAAATAGGATAGCATCAAGTCGCCGAATTCGGACGCAAGAAAACGGCGCATAGAGACTAAAGGCGAGACGAAGTACGAAGTGCACTCGGCTTCGCTCTAGACCGTCTGTGTGACGTAAGCGCCCTTATTCTCTGTCATGCACGCTATGAAAGGTCGATAGACTGCTTCGAGCAGCAAGTGACCGTAATGGTTAAGATCACAGTTCTTGCCAACGTAGAATTGTCGCACTTCGGTGCAGCGCAATAAGCCTCCGAGTAGCATTCACAAACGGCCCAAGAAAGATAAATAGGATAAATAGGATAAATAGGACCCACGAGAAAAAGGAGCATGAGGAGAGCACAAACACTGCGGAGTAACGCAGCTAAAACCCGGCAGCAGATCAAACAAACAAGACAGAATGCTGCACTCATTCTCGCCACGCGTTCTCTGCGGGTTGTTACGCACATTAACATACGGTAAGAAAACCTCGTCCAGCAAGCCCACCCTTTGGACGAGACCTCAAGAATGCTGCCCTCACACAATTGGACATGTCTACTCCGTGTGCTACACGTCCAGAAGAAAGTGCTCGCAACAATGCCGTACTTGATGTACTCGATTCTCTCTCTCTCCGCTTTTCTGCTCACCCACCCATTTGCAAAAGGACGATCGCGTCCGGCTCGCCTACCGTGCCTTCCGCAGGTGGAGCAGGCAGGTCCGCAACCTGGCCGCGCAGGCGTCGCGAACCTTGGCGCCGTAGCCGTAGCTGAAGCGGACGAGCGTGCGTAGCACGCTCTTCAGGAGGGTCGCCAGCGCGCGCAGCCCGGCGACCAGAGACGCCAGAACACGTTCGCACGCGGCGCGGCCCCGGTGCAGGCAGCCGAACACCAGCGTTGCGTTCCGGCGGCGGGCGCCACCGGCGTTGGTAGTCCACAGGAGCTGCGCGTCGAGGGCGAACGGCGGAGCTTGGTCGATCAGCAGCGACAATCCGGGGGTCCAGCCGAAGCACGCCGGGGAGAGCACGACGCACGACCAGCCGGAGACCGAAGCCGTCAAGCCGGACGACGCCGACGAGTGGCCGCGCCGCACCTGAGCGAGACGCTGCGGGCGGCGCCGCGCGCGGGGCGACGACGATGACCGCAGCTGACGGCGTGCGGCAGCCGGTGGACACTGCTGCAGCCGGCCCGCCGGGGAACCTCGCGAAGACGTTTCGCGGCTGCCGCCGCTCTCCAACGGAGCACTCGCCAAGGAGGCGCTGATCATTCTCTCAGCGCGCGTACCGACGCGAGCTGCTGGCCGCGGGCCGGACGAGGAAATGAAAGGACGAAGCCGACCGCGCTTGCCCGTGTTGCCAGGGGAAAGAAAGAGCGGGGAAAAGTCGGCTTAAATGACGGCGCAAGCACGACAGGTGACGCGCTGCGCGGCGCTCAAAGGGGACCGACGCCGCGAGAAGGGCGGGCGGGAAACGTCCACGGAGATATTGCGTAGCCTTTGTTTCGGTGGCCGTTTCTCCGCTTCGGCAGCGACAAAGGCCAAGCTGCGTTTCTCTCTCCTTCTTTTTTTTTTCACTTCGCATAATACGAGAACGCCGCGCAGTGTGTCACAACGCCGACTCAGACGAGTGGTGCGTCAGTCCAGAAAGCGATGCATCGCATCTCCTTCTGTCCATCAATCCTGGATCCCTCAGTGATTCAACTATCCCCAGTGCGTGTCGCTATACGAAGACTGCAAGCTCAAGTACGCTTTTGAACAGGGGGCGGTGAACCTATGTACACTGCAGCAGGCGTTCGCTCTCCACGTACTTGAATCGCTAAGCCAGTGCCCCGAACGACATCTGGCGACCGCATCAAAAGGTCACGTAGAGGAGAAAACACACCGGGATATCCACGCATAAGAGGCGTCTTCGCTCTCTTAGTGCTTTTAATCCGTTTCGCGTCGCCGAAAAGGTCCCGCCTGCACACTTCACCGGGTCACCTCGCAAATAATTCAGACGAGGGTACTCGCCTTGTAAATCTGGATATAATCCACAGGGGCAGAAAAGCAAAGAAAGAAAGAAACAGCGAAAGAGAACGGAACAATGTTCTTATTTACCCCGCATATAACGCGGGTTAATCATAAGCCATGGTGTGCTCTTGCGCGACTACGACACTGATATTATCGCACGTGATCCTACCAGCGCTTTTATTGCTACAATGATGCGAGCAAACGCGCCTATATAACACCGAGTGGTTCATTTTTTGTTCCCAAAGCACGCGCACTGACAACGCACATGTACGAGCCCCTGCGGAGTGAACAACCTCATGAACGCGCCACTGACGTTATCTGCCGAACTGGCCCTAAGACGCATCCTGTCGGACTGACTCGTAAATGGCAAGACACTGGAAGGGAAGTTGAAAGTGCGATTGCGCGAAAGCGGTCATCAGCGAAAACATGCGTAGTAAATGAAAACATCGCTAGATATGCAGCTGCTTAAAATACTGCCCTCCTTCGCCTTTTTCATCCATTTACTCGAGTCTTCGACCGAGCTCATAGAGATGCACCGCCCATGTCTTATGTTTCGTTGCCCATCCCACATGAATATGCAGGGTCTTCAAAGTTAAACTAACGCTAACTTTAACAAGAACGCTATTTTATTTTATCAAAAACACATAATCAAGTTTGAGACTCAGTCGGCTGATTTCGAATACAGAGGCGCGGATTTCGACACAACGTCAAGCCCCCATCGTGACATAGCTTACTGCGTGTGCCACATCGTTTGCAAGCTGAGGTTGGCTGGCGAAAACAAGCAACGAGTGACTTTTTTCCCTTTCCCTCGCGTGCACTGAAGCGTAATCGTCAGCCTTCTTCATGTAACGCGATAAAAGTTTTGCATAATCGTTTAGCGACGGAAATCTGTTATAGCTACGTCACAACGGGGGCTTGACGCTGCGTTGAGAACCAAGTGCAAGCCTCTGAATGCAAAATTAGCTGAGTGTCCAACTTGATGATGAATATTTCGGAACAGAACCGCTCCAGGAGAATCTTCAAATGTCTTCAAATACAATTGTCTTAACGTACGAAATTTAAACATGTACCATAATCATGATAATAATCAAGCTGATTAAGAAATATTTTTTCTATTAATTACGCTTTTGTTGACCAACCAGTTTGTTCGCTAAAATTGTACCCGCCAAAGCGCATAACCCGCTTGCCCAAGCAGATTTTGCGTAGCTCGCATCGCGTTTTTATTTTATTTAAAATTAGCATTAGCTCAACTTTCAAGACCCTGTATATGCGCCCTCTTTCCATCGCAGGCGACTCACGAGTGCGGTTCACGCCTGACGACACGAGACTAGGAGCCAGCAACAGGTCCGAGTAACTCGCGCACTGAAATACGAGGTAGAATTGTGTGCGAGAGAGATGGGCTTGATTTACTGCAATTGATGTTTCCAGAAACTGCGCATGTTTCCAAGCGCGCAAGTTTGCTGTAATTTACTCCACAGTTTGCTACTATAACATGCCTTCCTGCGCTGCTTCCAACAAGCGCTGGAATCTTTTTTTTTTTTTCGTTTCCAAAGGATAGTGTG
This sequence comes from Dermacentor variabilis, assembly GCF_050947875.1. Taxonomy (NCBI): domain Eukaryota; kingdom Metazoa; phylum Arthropoda; class Arachnida; order Ixodida; family Ixodidae; genus Dermacentor; species Dermacentor variabilis. The sequence continues at coordinate 84,105,104 of NC_134568.1, forward strand.
CGCCGTCTTGGTCTGCTACACAGTAAAGCCTGAATTTAATGAAATTCGATTTTACGATTTTTTAATTAACCAAGTGGTTTTTATACCCGGCACATATTCATAGAGCCCAATCAGTTGAAAAACCTCGAAGCTACGATGCGAACTAAACGTCCTGCACGATGCAACATTGATTGGAAGGTGACTGCAAAGGGGGGCAGGGGTTATATGAGTAAGATATGGGGAAAATATGGTTATGACGGCTTGAAGCTCCAATGACGCGTCAAGGGGCCGTATAACGTAAAACTATTCCAATGTGTTTTTATTCCAATCTCCTGACGTCAAATTTGCGTAACCGCCGACGCAAGCATCGGGCGGTCACCCGCAGGGTTGTTTGAACAAACCAATCAAATGCTCCCCTCATTCGTAGGAGGTCACTTTTGTTTGCTTGAAAAACGAATAACATTGCCTGCACTGAGCGGCTTGCCTTATATAATTGGCTCGCAAGAGGGGAGGAGCATGCTCAAGTGGAGAGGGATTCAATGGGGCCGAGCCACTGCATTGAACATCGATAATCGGATGAAGAGGGTGGTGCCGGCGTCTGCGATTGGTCCGCTTTGTTTTACTTAGCTTGCGGTGGCTCGTCGACAATCGCGGCGGCATGCAACGGAAGCTTAAAAATGACGCTGAAACGGATTCTCAGCAAAGAAGAGTTGGCAGAACGAGGTCGTAAACTTGCCGATAGTGCTCGAAAACGTTACACGGCCACCCAAAAAAGTTTTATTACACGCAAATAAACCCATGCTCTTCGGCAGGTGCGAGTAGCCAGTGCCTGAACGATCGGCGGCAGCCATCTTTTATTTCTTTCGGAACGGGGCAGCCTGCGGCTATTCAGAAGAAAATTGAGTTTTGTTCGGTATATTAATGCATCTTCAGCGCGTACGCGTCACTTTGACGTGGTAAGTTTTTGCGGTTTTGTGACGTCGCGTGAGAGGCAGGTGAAGTGGGTGCAGCCCGAAAACTTTTGACCAATAGCCTAGGGCTAATGACAAAAAGGCGTTGAATCAAAAATAACTATTTTTGTTTTGTTCGGTAAAATTATGCATAATCAGTGTGTACACGCCATATCAGATGGTGAGCTATCACGGTTTTCGTGACGTCGCGTGACAAAAAGGTGAAGAGGGGGTGGTCCAAAAAAGTTTTTGAGCAATTGCGGTGGGCTGATTGCAGAATTGGAATAGAAATGTTTGGACTAGTTTTATGTTATAGCGCCCAAGGTTTGCTGTTTCCGTGAAGGAACACAAAACGCCCTCAACGGGCTCAATAGGGATGACTTAGAAGGGTTTGGGGGCGAGCTAGTTGGCTCGGGTCATTCATTTGAAACAGCGCCAAAAAACACACGGGCAAGGAAGAGCACAGGGCCAGCGCTGATACTGTGCTTTTCCTTGTCCGTGTGTTTTTGGGCGCTGTTTAAAATGAATGCTCAATGGAGAGTTTTAGAAATAGGGACCCAAAGTTAGCAGAGAGGACGCGGTCGGCTCGGGATGTTTCTTTAACCGTGGGCTTCTTTAACGTGCATCCAAAGTTCGGTGCACAAGCGTCTTTGCACACCGTTGTCAGGATTGGGGGCTCAATCCCATCGCTCGTGATCCGTTGTCAAGGTTGGAGTCGGGCATGAATTAGAAGGTAGCTGGCCCATGCCGTCGTCTAACTTATCTACGCTGAGGACGTTGATGAAGGGAAGGACTGCTTCTCATCGAGAACGAGGAATATGGGTTTATTTACAGTATTTATATCAGTCTAACATGACTGTTTGAGAAAGTACATCAGTCTAACATGACTGCTTGAGAGAGAGTGTCCTGAGCAGCCGCACAACAGCGGTTTTTAAACATTCGGTCCTCTCCCAATACAAGGTGATGCGAACGTTCGTTTAGTCATCGCAAAACTAGCCGCCTCTCTGCGGCACGGTTTACATATACACACGCAAACACGCATACACACAGGTTCGAAGCTCCGGAGCCGACGTCAGAGGGGCCCCGTAGAACTCGGAGCCGTTCCGGGTAGCGCGTTGTCCTGCGTCTAGGCCGGTGCGTGGGAAGCAGCGCAAAACGGCGTTCCCGCAGCAAATCGCGCACCCGTAGCAGATCAGGTCCGCGTTGGGGAGTTTGCTAACAATAGTTGGCCCGCCGAACTCATTCCGTCACAACAGCGTTTCAGCACAAAGCCTGCTTCATCGAACGCATCCTAGCTGAAGCGACGGAGAGTGGGGGATGCGCGTCTTGTTCCCCGACACAAAGTCGATTTAGTCACGCTGTGGCTAGAGGTTGGCGGCGATGCTCCCGAGATGTTGCTTCCACAATCGCAACTGGGTGGCAAACTTGCACTGCAGCTGGCCGTTCTTAACACCGCCCACAGCGGCAATCGGTCACTGTGACTGCGTCCGGGAATCGTACCCGCGACCCAGCGTCGTGCACTGCGCCATCGCAGCGGGTACCGCGCTGTCCACCATAAGGCTCGCTGCAGTCAGCCGCGCATCCTAGTCTTGTTATGCGCCACTTCCCGCTGGACTGTATTGCTGTTTTGAAAGGATGCGAGGCGGAATTCCAGAATTAATGCTGCTTGCAGCAAAGGGCTTCCTCTTTGCGGAGGGGACGTACGAAATGTTGCAGGACACTGAACTGATAACTGAGTTTAATTCCTAAGAGAGCATGGTACGGCAACATTTTTTTTTCAGTGCAGAAGAGGTAGGCGTGGGATTGTACTCAGTTGTTACAACTTCTACACCGGTATTTATTAGTAGTGTGTCTCTCTCTGTCTCTTTCGCACAAACACACACACAGATTAGCACATTTTTTGGACATTCTTAAATAACAAACCACCACAGACCAACATGGCATAACGAGATTATTAACATATATTTAAAGTACACGGCAACGAGCAACGTGATTAGAAAATTGAGAATTGAGAATTGTAACTAAAATGACCGATGTCTGATTTCTCGCTACGCAGTCGAAACATTTTCCAGTCTGCCATTTAGACTACAGAGAAATATGAGCTCCGAAGGGCGCCAAAGGAAGTGGAATAATGTAGTCGACGGCTAAATTAAACTTCTATCAATGTTTTATTGCGCGCAAAAGTAAGGGGACAGGACCTTCCTCCGTCCTTTACAATGTTTGCCCAGAGAAGAAAAATACGACCAAGCGAATCAAGATGGAAGTGAGCAGCAGCTAATTCGTATATGACAAATTGTTTCGTGGGAGGGGAAAAAAATAATGAAAAAAAAAAACGTTTGTAAGGCAAATTTTGCTTTGCGGACTCCGCCATTCGAAGAACAGTTTCTTTGCGAAGCGCAACACGTCGTCTTCGACGGCTATACGTATATATACTTGATGCTGTGCTCTTCGCCGTATGATGAGAGTGAACTGCGAATGAGGAGGCGGCCTGACGACGACACGATAACGACGGCTGGACGACGCCGGCGCAAGGGAAATGATGGAAAGACAGACACAGTAAACCCACGAAGTTTGCAGCTCTGTCGCAGTAAACGTAGCGGCGAGCGAAGCGTCCGGTCACGCTGCATCGCTCGCTTGGCGCCCGTCGGCGAGTTGGGAAAACTAGAAACCGCCAGTGACCAGCAAGAGAGGCGGACGAGTGCGATGCAGAGAGGATATTGTGAATCGTGCTTCCAGTGGCAGAGGCCACCTGGGCTAAGAGAGAGCACGTACAAGGCGCAGGCAACAAGCAAGTCGTGGCGTGTTCAACAAACACACCCAACAACAGTAATTTTTCCGGCAGTGGAAAACACGTATACGCGTACGCAGTGGGAAAATAATGCGGCTAGGGGGCTTTGATAAATATGTCGGTGGGCTGCCACTGCCACATCACTTAAGTGGCGTCACAGGATGATCAACATGATGATGATCACACATGATGATCAACAATACTACATTACGCGGCATAAAACTTACGCAGCTGTCCCGCTTAGAGTTAAGTGCTAAAGAATCAATTACAAGTGAGCTCAGCAAATCTCTTGCTATTATTACCCTACTACGCTAGACACTATGCTCTGTGCAAACTTTGCGAGGATAAAATTGAACACTTATTGTGCCATTGTCCTAAATTTCAAGCACAAAGACAATCTTTGTCCAACACATTGAGGAAATTAGATGATCGTCCTCTGAGTGAACAGACGTTACTAGAGCACCGTCCCGACCGATCATCGGCTCAGAAGGCAGTGAAGGCACTTTTGTGCTTTCTCAGAACTTCTGGTTTGCGCGAGCGTCTTTAACTCAAGTACTGTCCGTACACGTATCTACACCTACTCTCTCCCTTCTCTCGCTTCCCCTTCTCCCTTCCCCCAGCGTAGGGTAGCCAACCAGACTATTGACTGGTTAACATCCCTGCCTTCCTATATTACTCTCTCTCTCTCTCTTGTCTGGCGGCGCGGTATAGTGGATTGAGCTTGGTTCTGGAGCAGCGCGTTAGCGCTGCCTCACTGGTTGTACAGCGGATAAAGCTATATTAGGCTGCGAGCGTAACGCGTAACTCCAATGTGAACTTGGCCTGAGACAGCAGGGCATCTTACGCGTCTGCTAACTGCCCGAAACTCCCAAGACGACACAATTCACCGAGCCTTCGGGGAGCTTTCCCACGTTTCTTCTTGCGTGTCTTTGTAAACACGCGGTGCTCCGTCTCAGGCCTCCCGGGCTGCCGGTCTTAAGGCACCGCGAACTTCAGTCACCACTGACAGCGTGCCACATTCTAATAAAGGCAGGAAGTCAAAGGTTCGACAGTGCAGTACAGACGCCACGCTGCGCGGCAGCTGCCGGACCTGATCGAGCGCCAAACTGCCCCGACGTCCACGCTACGTATACCACTCGCTGTTCTGTCTGTATTGCGCTACATTCTGCCGAGGCTGTTGGATACACCGCTTATCGACAGAGTCGGCACTCCTACCTACCTCCCTTGTGGCCTGCGTTGAAGTAGAGAAGAGTTACCGAGCGTAAAGCGCACGTACGTAGGACGTCCTGAAGGGGCGAAGCAGCACACCGGCCGCGATTGCATCACTTTTCCGCTGGGCGCACAGAATCAGACTGCAGGACAGATTGTAAATCCTGTGAGGTGTTCGTCCACGCCCTTGACATCTATTATGTGATAATAAGATGCGAATACAGGTTACCTCAATTCATCAATGTGAACGATTCAGGGTGAACTATAGAAGCATATTCAATTCCACCAGGGGCGCTATAACGTAAAACTATTCCAAACTTTTCTATTCCAATTCTGCTATCAGCTCTCCACGATTGGTCAAAAACTTTTTTCGACCATCCCCACTTCACCTGTCTGTCACGCGACGTCACGAAAACCACGATACCTCCCCATCTGATATGATGTGTACACACTGATTATGCATGATTTGACAGAAAAAAGAAAAACAGTTATGTCTGATTCGACCCCTTTTCGCCATTAGCCCTCGGCTATTGGTAAAAAGTTTTCGGGCTGCACCCACTTCACCTGCCTGTCACGCGACGTCACAAAACTGCAAGAACTCACCGCGTCAAAGTGACGTGTACGAGATAATGATTCATTAATATGCCGAACAAAACTGAATTTTCTTCGGAATAGCCGCATGCTGCCCCGTTCCGAAAGGAATAGAAGATGGCTGCCGCCGATCGCGCAGACGCTGGCTACTCGCACCTGCCGGAGAGAATGAGTGTATTTGCGTATAATAAATCTTCTTGCGTGGCCGTGTAACGTTTTCGAGTAATTTCGGCACGTTTACCCCCTCATTCTGCCAACTCTTCTTTGCTGAGGGTCCGTTTTAGCGTCATTCTTGAGCTTCCGTTGCATGCCGCCGCGATTTTCGACCAGCCACCGCAAGCTAAGTAAGGGAAAGCCGACCAATCGTAGACGCCGGCACCACCCTCTTCATCCGGTTATCGACTTTCAGTGCAGTGGCTCGGCCCCATCGAATCCCTCTCCACTTGAGCGTTCTCCTCGCCTCTTGCCAGCCAATTAGATACGTCAAGCCGCTCAGTGTAGGCAATGTTATTCGTTTTTCAAGCAAACAAAAGTGACCTCCTATGAACGAGGAGAGTGTTTGATAGGTCTGTTCAGACAACCCTGCGGGAAACCGCCCGGTGCTTGCGTTGGTGGTTACGCAAAGTTGACGTCAGGAGATTGGAATAGAAACATATTGGAATAGTTTTACGTTATAGGGCCCCAGATTTATATAACCAGAAAATTTGTTTCACCGTGAGCACAGCGCACGCGTTGACGCACGGGCGTACACGAGTGAACTTGCTCGTCTGACCACGCCTCACGAGCAGATGTCGCCAAGCGCGAGATACGCATGCACGCTCGCACGTACATGCGTGCGTGTTTGCGGTATGCAAAAAAAAAGAATAATAATAAATTATGGGGTTTTACGTGCCGAAACCACGATCTGATTATGAGACACGCCTTAGTGGGGGACTGCGGATTAATTTTGACCACCTGGGCTTCTCTAACGTGCGCCTAAATTTAAGTACACGGGTGTTTTTGCATTTCTCCTCCATGCTCCCGTGGCAGATAGTACAATTCTTCCTCTCGACAGAACTACCACCAGAGGCGGATTTACTCGGATGACAAAACACAATGTTAAGTTTTCTTTAATTAGGAAACATGTTACCACAGCGAGCATAAAACCAGGCTATGATGAAATCAAACCCCTTTATTAGAGACACTCACATTAGCACCTCTTTCGAGATATCCGTTCCCGGAACGGACCACGATATCCACTGACATTTCCGCTCGTTCTATCCAGCAATGCGCAAGAGAGGCCTTTGGGAATATGCTGATTGGAACTGCAATGCATATTGTAGCGGACTTTGGAGCCGGATACCTGGAAAATTATGCTAATACCAGGATATCTGCTAAATAGATATAACTTTACTAATGCTTGGCTTGAATTGCATGTGCATTTAAACGGACATTAGAGGACAATATTAAGTCAAGCTATATTGACAGATTAGGCTTCTGTATTAACGAATTTGTTATTCGTAACGAAACCAGAGCTTCTTACTGTAAGCAAAACAATTATGAAATAGCAGGTCGGAGTGGCGCCGCCTGTTCTGGACGGTAACTTTAATATGTGACGTCAGCATTTTTGATTCACGGAGAGCGGCTACTATGTACAGCCCCTGCGAGCAGCGTCGCATTCTCTGTTACAACCACCGAGGCGGCAACCCCCCTCTCCCGTTCCGGAGGCTCAGGCGACCGTAAACGTTGTACTGAACCCAAGCAGAGCCGCAGAGCGACTCACGCAAGCAGAACACCTGCACCGGCCAAGCAGTACGCATCGTATGTACAGGTTATAAAGAGTCTCTAAAAGACATAACAGCGGCACACAGGAAGGTCATGTGGAGAGGACAACTCCTCCGTCTTGGCCCGCGGTCAGTGCAAATTGAGGAGCAGCAACGGGACTGTCGGCGGCAATTTTCTACGCAACAAAGTGATATATTGACATCCAGAAAACAATGATAGATTTCTAGGCGAGTACTCTGCTGGTCTAGCTCGACTTATTATTTTCCTTTAGTGTCCCTTAAAGGAATCATTAGAAACGTGATTAGTGAAGGCTTGAGAATTATCTCACGAAGCATTGTGATTAAATAGCAATGTTTGATGAGATAATTGGACCCATAACGCAGGTCCTTTCAAGTAATCCGCGTGAGATACGGAATTGCGATACTTGCCACAGGTGGATAAAAGAAAGCTGTAGATGTATAGATTTCCAGGATGCGAGCGGATGACGCCGATTATACTACAACCTCCCACCCCCCGCCCCCCTTTAAAAAAAAATGTAGTAAAAGGAAGTAACTGTAGGTCAGATTAGTGCCTTACAGGTCCTGCATACACATCACTACATGTCGTTCACACTGCTGCCGTGGCTGCGCATACCGACAGAGGCCTCTCAACATGGTTTACCAAGATACAAATATAGCAGCCATTCGAGCCTTTCGCCAAGAGACTGCAAGCCCGCAAGATACACTGGTGAGCGTTAGTGACAGCGGTTAAGGCGAGCAGCTTGTGAAGAAGACAGCTGCGGCTAGCTTCACGACGGAAGGAAAAATAACGGGGGAAATTGCCCATGACCTGAAACAAATACTAGAGCGGCCACGAAATGGAATAATTATAGGGCCTCTCTCTCTCCCGTTTCCGTAATATGTAAGCCACTACGAGACGTCAAGTTCTTGAAAACAAAGGTTGGAAGAGTGATGCAGCCTTGCGCATTGCTGCTCGAAATATTTGACGATTCACTTTCTTTTTTCCTTCTTAGGCCATTTAATGCTCAAAGCAGTTCACTAGGCACTTATTCTCGTTTGTTTTATTCAAACAAGGAGCGAAGGAGCTTGTCCACATTTCACAGGTTCAATGTACATTGAATCCTGAAATAAAGGTGACAACTAATTCGTTGTAATACATATACCTACAGTTTCAAGGATGACGAAGGCACGACGACGGCGACACTTCGCTGACTGACATAAGAGGCTCACTGCTGACATCTAGGCTGTATTCGAGGGAGGAACGCTGGGAATGGCCCCTGCGCTCAAAGCCGCGCTGAGAATGACTGCGCTTCAATTTGTCCACGACACACGACTTCAATATTTTGCAAACCTCATGTTCAGTTCAGCTGCAGTAGCTGTTTTAGCGTATCGCTTGAGAACGATTTAATAAGTGTGCATGTTCATCGTCACACAACAGCCCCACAGGACAGCGTTATACGACAGAGTTACACTACAGCGGTATGCGCTCAAACTACGCAGGTTCCTTATGGGACGCTACACATTGTTATGCAGTACAAGATCTGAGGAACGCTCCGCAGAAGCTTAACGGAGTCAGCACAAGGATGTCAATGTGTCGTGCCAGTAATGCGTACATAGCGCAAACCGCAGGAAAGCGAACTGCATCATGAGCGTTTAGTTAATATAACGTCAACTTATGTAATATTGTGATATCGTATTATGCACCATAAAAAAAAAGAAAAAAAAAGAAATGAGAGAGAGAGAGAGAGAGAGAGAAGAGTCGCTTTAAATGAATTTTTAGCAGAATCTTAGCAGTGGAGAACGAGACGCACACGTCTATCTGGTAGGATGACTAGGTTATTTATTCAAATACCGAAGAAATCGAGCGGGCTCCCCGACCGCGCCAAACAGTGCCAAAGCTTTTTTTTTCTTTTTTTTTTTGAGGGAAAGGAAAATAACAGAGGAAAGCCGAATGGTGCGCAGACTTCGTGCTAAAAGGAGAGCAAAAGAAGATACTTCCGAAAAATGACTTGCGACCTAAGCGAGGTTCGACAGCAATCAAGTGTGAAATGATCAACGATCAAGTGTCCATGAAGCCTGGTCTGCGTCCCTCGCGGAGGTCCGTTCCGCCGCGAGCACTAGAGTTGTTTACACAAAAGAATGTGGAGTCGCCACGCGGCTACACTAATATGCAGCGCCGCAACCAAACGCGATCAAACGACCTCACAAGGCTAGACCCATTTATATCTCAAATCAGATTTGACATTACTGAATCTCACTTCCTGCCTGAGAGGTTCAGGTATTTTCAGGAAACATTCCCCCAAATTTCGGCGGTCACCAGCGACCTCCACCTCAAACTCATCTCAACCTTTTTACTGAGGCTGAGGTCTCGAGTTCGGGGATTCGAGGTCGTGTCCTATACGTGGAATGCTCTCTCTCCCCTTCCTGTTGCCGTCTCCCGGTACTCCTCTCCAAGGGTGGCAAACCGGATGCTTCTCTTCCAGTAAACCACGCTGCTTTCCCCATCTCATTTATTTCTCTCTCCAGTTATTTGCGTTTTCTGAGCATTCACCATGCGTAAACTTGTTCTCGAATGCAATTGGTACACGCCACTGAACGACTCTGGTACAGGCTCCCTCAAAGCGAAAATGCTCGCGCAATTATACATAATGCTTTGTTAAAGCACTTATACTCAGTAGGAGGTTTTACCAGCGAATCATGCAATGTCAGGGCTTTCTTATGGCCGATGTAGGCTACACCTGTTTTTCAACTAAACGCAGACGCCCACACTTCTTCACAGCGCAGAATACTTCAGTAATTAGCAGCTGTCTGCCGCAGCCCAGTCTGGAACACTCCAATGGGCATTTTTTTTTTTTTGGGGGGGGGGGGCAGGTGTAAGAACGTACACACCTGTGAGTAGGTTAAATTCCCAGCAGCTAGCGGCCGGCCCGTAACAACGGGACCACGGAAAACAGGAATATGCTCGTTTTGCGGAATACGCAGCAGGACGTTGTACAGTTGGTCTAAATTTCAGGGTGTTGAACGGAATTGTTTTTTTGTTTTGCGTTCCAGTTTCTTTTTTCTCTCCCCTCCCCCTATCCTGCTTCGAAAAATTACGCCTGAACCCAGTTCGATGCGGTGCAAGTATAATCGTGCGCATGCATAGCCGAAGAATAATGACAAAAAGAACGCGTGAATTTACTCTGTACACAAGCTCGAAACAACGTGTGTGGTGCATAAGCAGCGGAGGTGAGAGCTACCCCACGCTGGTAAAATACATAAACATTATGGGGTTTTACGAGCCAAAACCATGTCCTAATCATGAGGCACGCCGTAATAGGGGACCCCGGAATAGTTTGGACCATTTCGGGTTCTTTAACCTGCACCTAAATCTAAGCACACGGGTGTTTTCGCATATTGCCCCAACGAAATGCGGCCGCCGTGGCCGGGATTCCATCCTGCGGCTTAGCAGCTCAACACCATGGCCACTAAGCAACCACGGCGGGTAGCTACTACACAGAGCGCGGAGTTGCTGATGCTTCATCCTTCGCAGTCACGCACTTCTTTATTTGTAGTTCATGTACCCTTTGAATAAATTCAGCTAACTCTACTACATGCCATTAAAGCACTGAAGCATTGTCGGAGCGGCAGGGCCAACTATAATTTCGCCAGAAGGTGCTGATTCGTTAATTTAATTCAGCTTAGATTCGCGTTAGAGGCTCAGCTCCCCATGGAAATTTTTCGTTCTCACTCGACGGATTAGTTTCGCGCCTAACTGCGCATTTTGCAGAGTCGCCGACAATGGACGTCGTAGCGGATATCCGCGGCGCGGAGGTATACCCATCCCACTGCTACGGCTTCTCTCCTGATACATGTGGGCTACCGCGACCTTTTGCCCCACTGCACCTCCCTATGTCGAGGATGTCGGCTGTGGGCAAACATCGCCTTCCATGTGACGAGGCGTCAGAACAGTGAAGTGGCTGTAGCTGGCCGCATATGCATGGCCGGACGCGATGGCACGTGGCTTCACAGCCAGCGTTCTCTCGAAACGAAGCCGAGCTGAACGTGGGGAGAAGATTAGGCCCGATAAGGCTGTAAACTTTCCGCTTTTCCCGGACTTTCATATATATATATATATATATATATATATATATATATATATATATATATATATATATATATATATATATATATATATATATATATATATATACTGTAGAGATATTTACAAGGTTTCGTTAAGGCTGGCCCGCAAGAACATCTGCAGCGCTTTATTGGCGCGCAACGCACAGGTGGTGCTGCCAGGGGCTTCACGGGAAGTGAAATGTACTGACTTACAGTGTCCGTCGTTCTCGGGTTTTATATTCTTTTGAAATTCGAAGGGGTATAAAATCGGGTGCTATTCTGAAGAGGGAAACCGCGGAGACATCGGGGGTTTCGTTACTGGACACGAAAACCGGGCGAGAATCACGGTTTCGCTGCCCGGCAGTCCAAAGTTCGCGATTTTTCTGGTTGTGCTTTAAAAACAACTGACACAAGCAATGGTCTTCTATTGGAAGCCAACGTTCTAATTAGAGAAGCGAAATTAATCACACGAACGTGCAATGGCAAAGATTTACAGGGTGTCCCAACTATCATGCACCAAGATTTAAAAAAAAAAAAATATGCAAACGCCACGTAGCTGGACAGAACCAAGGTAATGTTGTTTGCCGTACTTGGAGATACTCAGATTATTTTTTTTTTCATTCTATATGAAAGGCTATATTTCATTCTATATGATTAGGCTTAATTAACTGATCAAATTTTCAAATATAATTCAATGAAAAGTTTGAATGAGAAAATAGTAGAGCAACATGAAAAACTCCCGATACAGCTTTCTGTTGCTAAATACATGCTACATAAAAGTGTTTTTCTGAGCGTGAAAGAAGCCCCTGAAAGTGCCTCGAGCGGCCAGACGGGCGACAAGATGGCGCATACTTTTGGGTGTGCTGTTTTCTCGCCGCTGTTTGCGTTGAAGCGATAGACAGCACGAAGGTCACTTCGTTCGCTGCTGCTGCCACGCTTGCTCACGCCAGCGTTTTGACAACCAGTGTCCGCTCTCATCTAGTGCGATGGGTTCATGTTTGCCTGTGCGCGCTGACACCATGCTTGTTAATTCAGTTAGTAATTACGAATGTTCCGAAGTTCATACGGCCAATAAAGCTACTATCCTTAGTTCGGATAGCTGTTTACAAATTATCGCAATCGATGCTTTGCCTTTCGGGCAAAACTGCGACGTTTTTTTTTTTATTTAGACCGTCGATTTCATTATAAATATTGTTAGAAATCGCGAAATCAAAAGAAGAGACGAAATACGGAATTAGAAAATTTGCAGCTCTAACTCGGCAATGAAAAAGTATATCACTATTCTGTAAACTGCGCCTGATAACACAATCAAAGCGAACAAAACGTCTATATTATACACCACTCATAAATATACCCCTAATACGTGAGTAGGGTTTTTGCAAAACCTTCATAAACACTGTAACAAATTCACCTGAGCTGGAAATTCATATATCAAGTTTGTCCGCTTTAGATGCCCTAATGGATGCAGTTTACAGAACAGCGATACCTGTTTTTGGTGAAGACTTTCCCATTTTTAAAACTTCGTGCGTCTATCTTTTATATTAACCTGCCAATTTTCGGCAATTTCTCCAACAAATTCCACTCCCTAATGCGAAATTCGGCTTGTACAGTCCCTATAACTGAACTTTCTCTCTCAAATGCCATAAATTTAATTCAAATCGGTCGAGGGATTGTCTCATACAAGCACTTCTGCGTTTCACATGTACTCGAATAGGGAAATCGGAGTTAGCCTCTAGCTAAATCTTAGCAGCCTTAGCTTTAAGAATCCAGCCCCTGATCTTGAAGTGCGCAGTCTTCGTAATTCCATCTTCAGCGTCTTCGTATATCAATATTGTCGTATTGACAATTGATAATATTATAGTACAAATGACAACATAACTGAACGCTAGCATTGCGGCACGGCGTATTCACTCTATATCCAGATTGCGTGCGCTTCGTTCAGAACTGCGCAATGCCTGTTTCGCGACGACCTCTCTCAGATAAATACAGCGATTGACGAACAGGAACACAACTCCACGCTGAAGCCCAGATTCTTTGTAAGGAACTAATATGCTGCTTGAGCTTCATCTGCCTGCATCCGCCTTCCCAGGCCTATAAGAGACAGTTATTGCTGCCTTAGTGTGGTGCTCCATTAAAGAGGAAAGCAGGCACGCTAGTCCCATCTTTACCTAAAAGGCTAGATTCGCGGGAATAGACCAAGGCTGGGGCTGCAGCCTGCCGGAGTTGGCACTGGGAGGCGCCACTTATCCACTTAAAATTAAATGCCCCACGCTTTCCATTCCGCACGCTGGCTGCCTGTACGAGGAAAAGCGCGTCCTCCGGGCGACGCAGGGGACAAACGGCGGCCCTTTCTCGGGCTTATCGCTCGGCGGGACAGAAAGAAATAAATGAAGAGAAATCAAGGAATGAGAGACAGAGAGAGCAGGTCTACGACGCGGCGACGACACTGTCGGGCACTTACATTTGTTTGTTCATCGCGGTTTTATTTGGTTTTTCGGTCGCTTGCCGCGTCGTCGTACTCAGCGAGGCCGCCGAGCTCGATTGCCTTCGGAGCCAGAAATAAACCGGGGGCTCCGCCATTCTCGTTATCTGCTCGACTCCCTTCTCTGTTTCCGTTCCCTCCTCCCGTTCTCTCGCGAAGTCAACGACGGCGCTAGCAGCGAGTGAAAGAGCGCCGCTTCGCGCAACGACTCGACCTTACGGCCGCAGAAGGGCGCCCCCCGTGTCTTGCCAGAGCGTCTCGAAGTGTCAAATGGTGACCGCAGCACAGGATCTCGAAGCCGAGGGAACGCTCAAATAACGCTCAACCAGCGCCCTCGCTGGACGCAACCTTCGCAGCGAGCACCAAGGCGGCGCGCACGACTGCACTAAGCGCCGACAGTGCGAAGTTGGCGGAGTGCCGTATCAACATTATTGTGCACTAGAGTGTACTAGACAATGGTCGAGTGGACCGAACGGCGTTTGCTCGCAGAGGCGCCGCATGTGGAAAATTCTTTAAATGTTGCGAGGGCGCTGCGAGTGAACTGTGTTGGGGCGGAGACGCGCTTCGCGGCATATTCAACGTAATTTCGCTGCGGGCCCTGAGACCGATTGCGCGCGTATTCTCTTGTAATAGTGCTTTATTTCCACTGCAAATTTATGCTGACATCCTTTTGCTACGTATAAATATTTGAGGCATGGGTTATACAAGTTATACAACACGGTGTCTTCCAATGTTGCTGTCGTTGTCAAGTGCGGCGTCTGCTAGCGAGCGCGCGTTCGCTGCGCGGACGCTGGTGGACGCCCAGTTTTTCTCGCAGAAAGTCTCTGCAGTAAGATTTTTTATGGTTTTACTTGCACTGGTGCGCCCGCGACTATTATCGGCCGGTACCAGGTGAACTGCTATTTTTAACATTGTTTTCTAAAGGTAACACGTAATTTTTGCCACAGAAGCAGCCTATCTGCAACATGAAGCTACGTAATAAAATGTTATTGATATCGTGTCCTTTGACGCGCGCTTCTTGTCTGCGCAAGCGCACGTTCAGAAAGCGAGATGCTTGTGCAATCTCGCCCCCTGTGAGCTCAGCGAAGCTACAGTTCAGTGGAGTGTAGTCGGCTGAGAGCGACGGCAGAGGACAGCAACCGAACGGAAACCTACAGTCCGAGCCGAGCTGACTGGAACTCTAACGAACACGGTCGAACAGTTGGGATGCAGAGAAACACCGAGAACTGCCGAAGTCGCACCCAGAAGAGCCAGCTCAGACGGAACGGCTCGGCACGGCATCCCCTCTAAAAGAACCGCCGATCACTTTTACTGAACCTTGGCTCACTCGTTCTTTAAAAAGAGCGGCTCAAAAGATCCGGCTCGCTCCTGAGCCACTAATCTCTAGCTGGTAACGAGCACCAGTTCAATATGCAGGACGGCCAACAAGCAGACGAATTACGCGTGGTGTTGGCGCCGTCAGGGCGTCCCGATGGGCTCCCAGGTAGCGGATTGGGAGGCACCCGTAATTTATCATTAAATTATAAGATTTTACGAGCCAAAACCACGATCTGACTATGAAGTACGCTGTAGTGGGGGACTCCGGAAATTTGGACAACCAGGGGTTCTTTACCATGCAGCTAAACCTAAGTAACGGGAAGAGGCACCCTAGGCGCCGTCTAATATACGGACTACTGCAGCATACGATACATCGCGAAATACTGCGCACCACTTGGGGAAAAACAGATAACGCTCCTGCAGTGAAGAGTGTGCTGCCGTCGCCATCTTCATGTATCGCGCGCCGAGCAAACAGGCTTTTGCGCCATATATTTTGTAGCAAATATTTTCCCATCCTTAGCGCGACGGATGACAAGAAGGGGATACTGCCGCTGTTATAGTGGAGGTGCAATCGTGAGAACGACCGAAGAACAGGAGATCGCGCAGAATTTTTCCGAGGCCTGCGCGACCTCTTTCACCGACATTGCTACGGACTACGTGGCAAGGCACACATGACTTTTTCCTTACCAGATCAGAACATGCAGCCTTTCGAAGATGATTTCTGCCGTATAATGAAACGCCTCATGAATCGCCATGCACTTGTCATTTAATGTGTTAGCATTCCTAAGGTACTTGACACACGTTCCGGGAAGGCTTTGTATGTTTGTATGTTTCTAACCTTTTTCCCGACTACCTAGGTCACTGGGTCGAATGGGCAGCGCATCGGGCTGCTGTGATGAAGGGTTCGGAACCAACCGTCGGACCATCTTGGGTGTACATATGTGCCGCTCTTCAACGAACCTATTTCACGCCGACAAGAGTCACTATAGATGCCGGACTAGGTTAATGATAGTCTTTGACGGCGACTTGGAGCACTGGGTATGTGCCGCTCTACGTGTGCTGGTATTCAATGAACCCCTTTGATGCCAATTTGGGTCACTGGGTCCGTGCCAGTAGGCGTGTGCCGTTCTTCAATGAACGTCTTTGACGCCAATTAACTAGGGTAACTATAGGTATGTGCCACTGGGAATGTGCCGCTCTACAATGACGAAAGAAAGGTCCGTTAAATTTGTCCGAAGCCAGGCGGAATCAAACCCACGTCATGAGGGTTCCTCAAGGACAGCAACCCGACGTTTTAGAAGGCTGCGCCGCAAATTCCCTAGGTATGTGCCGCTTTTCCATGAACGCACGACTTTCCCGCCAACGCTTCTGCGCCCTGAATGCACAGGCGCTGCCCTTCAATGAACCTGTCGCCGACTTGGATCGTCTGCCACTGGGTGTGCGGCAAGCGAGGGAACAATTCTCAGCGCTCGCAGGTACCGCCGTGCCACGCTTCTCGTCTCGGAGGCAATGCGGGCACTTCTCGTCAGCGCCACCATAGAAGACGCAGCGTATCCAGTAAGAGCGAGGGAGAAGCCAGGCTGGCAGCATGGCGCGTTTGTAAGCGTTCGCGCACACCGGTGTGCCATGCATTTCGGAGTCCACGCGCAGGCTTTACGGCGCCAAGTGTTTCTCAGAGAAACGCGAAAGAGGAGTCGCGCTGCAGTACACGCCTCATACACAACTCGTTTCGACGGTGGCAATACGTTGTGTCCCTATATTGATTCAATGCTAAACGCAGCTGCCATCGACAGTCATCGTAAGATGGCTTCTGGCGAATTTTTTAATCTTATAGCAAAATACCCTCAAAACGCTGCTCGCACGTATTTGAAACAGTTTATTTCTCTGGTTAACTTGCCATCTCCTTTCACGACTTGTGCGACATACTTTTGTACTCTCGATACAACCATAATGACCTTGAATATTGAGGTGCTATCATCTCTGTATATAATCCTGTTCAAAAAACTTAATCACGGATACTTTCATAGCTTATGGTA
The DNA here is from genome assembly GCF_050947875.1 of Dermacentor variabilis. Lineage (NCBI taxonomy): Eukaryota > Metazoa > Arthropoda > Arachnida > Ixodida > Ixodidae > Dermacentor > Dermacentor variabilis. The sequence goes on from NC_134568.1 coordinate 84,122,323, forward strand.
GCGCACGCAGCAGTGAAAATTGGCAAAATTCGGGCTTACTTTCCTCCGGAGGCGCGCTTGCAACAACGCGAACTTGCGCATTTCATGGAAAGTTCGAGTGTGTGCGATAACTTGCGAGATACCGAACATCATCGAGGGTTTGCCAGTCGCTGATTACGTTTGTTGTGAAACAACCGAGGCGATACCGTTCGCTAGCACTGGTGCGTTTAGACATCCTCTGGCAGATTCAATACTATAATAATCAGCATACACCTGCCTCGTGGAATGTGGCCACGCGCGCAGTCGGATTTCCTTCACTTTTGCTTCTACCGATGCGCCTACACTGCTGAAACCAAACGTTAACCCCGCCACCGATGCCTCCCACCCTTCCGGAACGGTTGCGCATACGCGTGCGCGCACATATGCGGCGCGGGAACTGCCCACCCACGGGACGAGTCGGAATCGGCTCACGCGCGAACCCTCCATCATCACCAACTGCAACTGTGCTGCGAAACTAATTCACCGCCGAATCTGTTTGCTGGGCAGGCCTCTTGAAGAAGCGTCCGCTTTGCATTAGCAAGGCCCTTGCACGCTCCTGTCGAGCACGCTGTTGGCAAGGTGTCGCGTGTGTGCACCATACTCAGCGGTAGCGTAGCGTAGCGCAAGGCATGGCACTGTCTGTCTCTTCATTAACAAAGCAGCTCTCAGCGAACGCAGCTATCCTCCACTTGGTCATCGTGGATGAGATGGGAACAAACGCGGCGAGTCTTATTTATTTATTTATACACATACCTCACAGGCTCCAACTGGAGTATTGCGTGAGGGGGGTAAGAGAAACAACATGTCGAAAACAGGAGCAAAAAACATAGCTAACAACAAATCAAACAATTGAAAAAAAAGTTGAATCGAAATACGCCGAGCAACATCAAGCAAACGAAGAACAAAAACACTCTGGACGATCAGAAACGCGCATGGCTCATCAAATTCCTGCAAAGAACTGCAAGTGCATGTCAAGTGACATGCTGTCCACAGAATGACAGTCAAGTGACATGGTACAAATGAAACATGTGCGCATAACTACGGAATCAATTTTTTTAATGTTTCTCTAAACGTGTCCAGATTATTAATTTCAACAATGTGGCTTGGAAGATCGTTCCAAGCTGCTATTGCCAGAGGTAATGCAGATTTGTTAAATGCATTTGTGTGGCCGAAAACACGTGTGAAACTGTGTGCGTTATATAAGCGGCGAGATGTGCGAAATGGGCGGGAAAGGGGTAATGTAGTTGCGTGTTTACTGTGAGTGATTTTGTGCAGTAAGCAAAGCAGAGCTATCGTCCTTCTAGATTCAAGAGATGGGAGTGATAGTGATTTCTTTATAGCAGTCACGCTAGAATGCCTACTGTAATCTTTCGCGATGAAACGCGCGGCACGGTTTTGAACAGATTCGAGAGAATTTATTAAATATTCCTGATGTGGCGACCAGATGGCGGAAGCGAATTCAAGCTGCGGACGAACAAAGGTTCTGTACGCTATTGCACGAGTGGCTGAAGGGGCTTCACGTAGGTTTCGTTTTAGGTAACCAAGTGTGCTAGATGCTTTTGCTGTAACATGTTTTATATGCGTCTTCCATGATAAGTTTGTTGTAATATGAATACCGAGATATTTGTACAAGGGGGTGACAGTGACAGCACTGTTGTTAAGCGAGTAAGTGTAAAGAGAGTTAGTTTTCTTTCGGCTGACAGTCATTAATTTGCATTTTTCAGTATTTAGTGACATTTGCCATAGCTTGCACCAGCTTGTAATCTTATCTAGACCTTTTTGAAGAGCTATGTGATCGTCGGGTGTCTTAATTTGGCGATAAACTACGCAATCGTCAGCAAATAATCTGATTGGTGATGTTATGTTCGATGGCAAATCATTTATGTAGATGAGAAACAATAGCGGACCCAGTACGCTACCTTGAGGTACACCAGATGACACATCGGCCAAGGAAGAAGAATGATTGTCAGTGAACGTAAACTGTTTGCGGGATGTGAGGAAGTTCCTTATCCACGATATTGTAAGGCTGTCTAAATGTAATGATGATAATTTGGCTATTAATCTAGAGTGGGGAACGCGATCAAAGGCTTTGGCAAAGTCAATAAAGATACTATCAATCTGGAAACCATTGTCTATTTATGTGAATAGCTCGTTAGTGAATTCAATTAGTTGAGTCTCACAGGAAAGTTCTTTCCTAAAACCGTGTTGCTTCGGATAGAAGAAATTGTTAGCTTCTAAGTGCTGCACAATATTAGATGCTATCACATGCTCCAGTAATTTACATGGAATGCTTGTTAATGATATGGGTCGGTAGTTACTTATCCTACTTTTATCGCCCGACTTAAAGATGGGAATGATTTTCCCGATTTTCCAGTCACATGGTAGTTCCCCTGAGGATAAGGATTGCTCAAAAATACGTGATAGAATGGGGGCTGTATATGTGGACGTATGCTTTAAAATTTTATTATTTATACCATCAACGCCGGCTGAGGTAGAGACCTTTAGTTTTTTAATTAGGGATGAGATGCCGGCGGCATCAATCTTTATTGGTGCCATATACCTGTAATTTACGTCTGCAATTGCGGGAATGGTAGAGTAATCCTCGCGTGTAAACATCGAGGTGAAAAAATTATTAAAAGCAACTGAGGATTCTTCTGAAATAGGTGCTCCGGTATTGTCTTGGAGTGAAATTCGGCTCGAGTCTTTTCGAGGGGAAATCACTGCCCAGAATTTTTTAGGGTTATTTTGCATCATGGATTGCAGGTCGTGTGAAAAGAATTTGTGCTTAGCGCTACGAATGTTACAGCAGTAATGTTTTTCGGACTCTTTATGTTTTAACCACGCCACTGCGGTTCCTTGACGCTTAGCAATTCTGAACAGGCGTTTCTTTTTATTTTTTAGTGAGCGCAGCGCCCTGTGATACCATGGTTTAGAACTATTTACCCGGAAGTAAATTACTGGAATATGAGCATGTGTAAGCTGCATTAGTGTTTCCTTAAAGAGCTTCCAGTTTTCCTCAACAGGTCGGGAAACAAAATTACGTATGAACGAGCTGTAGAAATTCTCTAAACCTATGTTGATAGCAGTGAAATCAGCCTTCTTATAATTAAATATGCGCTTAGGTGTTGTAGTGCGTTTGTATAATGGTAGTTCTATTGTGAGGTTAATGAGTAGATGATCACTAAAACCAGGCATCAAAGAAACCGATGCAACTGTTTCAGGGATTGATGTGAAAACGAGGTCAAGAACATTATTGCCACGAGTGGGTTTCTGAATCATTTGCACTAGAGAAAAGTCTAGTGCAAGCGCTACGAAATCGTTGGAGTGTTGGCAGGGTGACGTTAGGTTAGCCCAGTCAATTTCTGGGTAATTAAAATCACCAAATAAAAATATGTTACCTTTAGGAAATTTCTTAGTAATTTCGCAAAGATTTTCATACAAATATGACGTGAACGTTTCTGTACTGTCTGGTGGTCGATAACATATTCCAAATACGTTCTTTGAATGCGAAGATGGAATGCAGACCCAGGTTATTTCAAGTGGACTTGAGATTTCAAGTGGAAAGGCAGTAATGTCTTTTTTTACGGCTATCAATACCCCACCTCCCCTTCTTCCGTCTCTGTCTTTACGATAGATGCTGTAGTCAACTGATGGTTGTAGGACTTCGTCATCAGTGATATCGGAGTGGAGCCATGTTTCTGCGACTAGTAGAATATCACAATTGCTGTTTTCTAGATGCGAACAAACTTCGACACGCTTTGGGAGTAAACTGCGCATATTCGTGAACGATATCGAAATCTGCGTTACATCATTATGGACACTTTCATTAGTAGGTGGATTACTATCAGATGAGTCTGCCAGCCTTCGAAACTGCTATCTAGATGATTTAATAACACTGTCAGTGTCAGCGCAGTACGTGAACACGGTATTTTCTATGCGCAGTTTATCGACGGCTAGCTTAAACGGCACATTTTTGGATTTCCCAAATTCTATTAACTTTCTTCTGGCTACTCGTGTTTGCAATGAAAAGTCTTCGCGCACAGCAAAATTTGTATTTTTGAACTTATAACCTTTTTCTATTACTCTTTGCTTATCCTTGAAGAAGGTGAATTTAGTAATAATCGGTCTACATTTACCCATTTGATATTTGCCAAGACGATGCGCACGGTCGATTTGCGAAGATTCGATTGTAACGCCAAGCTCTTTTGAACAAATATCAATGACTCTGCCTTCTGACGCTGACCATGTTTCATTGGAATCGTCGGGGATGCCAAAAAAGAGGAGATTACATCGCCTTAGCCGATTTTCCGTATCATCGCATCTTGATTCAATAGTCTTAATTTGCTGAGATATTGAATTAATAGCTTCAGGCGAGCGGAGTGGCAATGCACTTTGGCTTTTTTTCAGCGATGACGTGTCAACCTCAAGAACACGAATTCTTGAAGATAGCTGTTGCAGTCCTGAGCTTTGTGCTTTGTATACTATGTTGTCTCTCTCACATTTAAATGAATGGTGACGATTACGACGACGACGACGATAATAATAATAATATCTCCGACGCATGGGCACAGAAGCGCGTAGTTGCACCAGCTGTACCAAAGTTACGTTCTCTGCTTTTGTAACCAGCAATTCTCGACAACATCGAAAAAAAAAAAAAACGCGTAGATCATTGCAACTTTGTCCTTTCATTTCGGCACACGTCTTTTTTCGCCTTGTTTTACTATGCTCCAAATTTAGTGTTCTTGATGTGTCGATCTTATGTGTGCTATTATTATTATTATTATTATTATTATTATTATTATTATTATTATTATTTATTATTATTATTATTATTATTATTATTTGCTAGCAGAACAAAGAACAGGGGAGACATACAGGCTGTCATGCAGGCCTCTTGAGAAAGCGTTTGCCTTAGTAAGGCGTCTCGCTTTAAGAAGGAGAGGACAGAAATGGCAGATGCAAGCAGCGTGAAACCTGGGAAGAGCAGAAATGAGTCGATAAACTATAAGACTGCAGAACGCTCCGGTGAAGCTTTTATGCAGATCACAGAGAGAGCTGACATTAATGAGAGAGAGAGAGAGAGAGATTTGTAGTGTTTCTCTTCTCTCTTTCTTTTTTTTCCCTCTATATTGATCCTCGCAGCCGACAATCCAGCTTGAGAAGTATTTAATTGGTTTAAAGAGGGCTTTAAGCGTACACACGGTTTCGGCGATAAGCACGAGCATGGGGAAGAGTATACTTTCCACGTAATTGGCCGCTGGAGTTCAAGACGACCGCGTAGGCTGTATAGCACGGTGCATGTCTGCATAACCGCGCACTCGTGGGTTGTTTTGTTTGATCGTCAATACCACGTGCCTATTTACGCGTTTTTTGGTCATGTTACGCGACAACAAGTATACAGCCTGCGTTGGCGCACGGCACACACATATATGATATGTGTTCACGCAAATAATGCTAAATAAAGAACAAAAGAAATGAATAAAAAGAAACTGTACGTCCCACCCGGCCGCTCTGGCTCAGTGGCTATGGAGTACTATCACAGAGGTCGCGGGTGCGATTATCCGGTGGGGCAATCGCATTTCGATGGGGAACGGATGCACAAACACTCGTGTACCGTGACTTGGGTTGTGTTACAGAGCCCCAAATGATCAGAGTTAATCCGGATGCCCCCGCCACGGCGATTCTCATATAGTCAAAATAGTGGCACTCGGACGCCCCAACACACTACGATATTTATTTCACTCTCTTTTAGATACACGTCAGTCAGTGTGCACGTGCGAGATGTATACAGGCCATACACATATACGGCGGTGCACTAGGATTTGGCTAAAGGTCGGGACGCTTACGTCCCCTTGGCAGACGCAGTATTTTCCAGACACACAGTGGCAGCCCACAATCGCCGCGTCCTCGCACGAGGCCCCAGATTGTGACCAACAGGCGGTCCCCATCTACGGCTATCGTCGACGCCCGCGGCCGCTGGTGATAAGTGCGTGCGTGTGCGGGCGTGCGGGCGATAATCCACAATGAAGAGCAACCTCCCTCTTCCTGCTTTTTATTTCTTTCATACTGTAGCATATCTGCAGGGCCCGCATCAAGGTCGGCACTGTGAGCCCTGAGCGACAGATTGTCCCTGCATGGGACGCGGATAGCAGAAAATGCGAGCGTTCATTATCATTTACTCATGCCGCTTTCGGCGAGGGTGCTCGTTATCAAAGCACATTTCATTCAGTGCAAACAGAGCGCAGGGCGCGCAAGCATTAAGAAATTAAGAATAGGACGGTTCGTTTCATGTGCGGACGGCAACGAAAGTGTCAACTCGTTGAATCGACGCCGGCCCTTCACCCGACGGACCGAAACGCCGATGCAGTCCGTGCGCCGAGCGTGACGTGGTTCGTGCACTGCGTGTTGGACTTGCATACTAAATGATAACGCTCCTCGTGTCGCGATTCGGTGCCGCAAAGCCATGCCATGCTCGGTACGTGGGCTGAATCCGTGATTCGGTCCGTCGTGTGATACTAATCTTAAAGACAACAGGTATGGATTTGTGCAAATGTGACAAAGAGAGCAATAAGCATCCAATGTGTAGCAGCACTTGACACAATGATGAAATCTAATATGGTCGAGTGCTGGGTTTAAACGCGCAGTTGAAGCAGAATAGAGGATTGTTTCTGACGGTTGCCATGGTGATAGAGCACGCAGCAGTCGTCAGTATCGCAGCACGCAACATGCCACAAGACTACGCCATCTTTAAAGGGACACTAAAGGCAAATATCAAGTTAAGCTCAAGTGATAGATTAATATTCAAAAAACGCCTAAGGCATCAATATTCTCGAGAGCAAAACTAAAATAAGCAAGAAACTGAAATAAATGTACGACAGGATATGCGGTTCTATACCCAACCCACAGTGGCTATGATGTTGCGCATATATATACTAAGCCCGAGGGCGCAGGATCGAATCCCGGCCGCGGCTGAAATGCAAAGACGCCCGTGTATAGGCCCGTCCTCACTTGCGGAAATAAGCGCGCGCAAGGCATCGCGCTTATTTCTGCAGCGCTTGTGGTGTCGTCTACTCGTCTCGTGTCCCGTCTACGTTTTGCGGTGTTAACACCAGGACGGAGAACCAGAAAGCCCAAGCTGCTATTCTAGAGAATTCCTGCTGCGAAAGTGCCTTTCGCGGCGCTCGTGTTTAAGCGCGCAGATATGCGCGCGCTTATTTCCGCAAGTGAGGACGTACCTTTTTGGGCGCACGTTTACACACCAGCGGAAAAACGCGCGCGCCGGCGGCAGATCGCCCGCCGCGAGAGCTGCCTCGCGGCACGAGACATTTCATTTGAGGGATCGCCAGCCGTTTGTGCGCAGGCGCGAGAAAGAGCGGACGCGAGAGGGAAAATCTGGAGGCTGCCTAGGCACTACGGAGGAGGTTTCTTAGCGCGTGCTGTATGCGTTTGTTTCCTAGGCATGCCGGCATTTCGGAGTGCGGTCGAGTTTGTTTACTCTCAGCCGCTGGCTGCCCGCGCGGTGAGGCAGTGGGCGCGGACGCCCGATTTGGTGATCGCTGTGTCTGAAGGGGCAATGTTCTGACTGGTGTATAAGGTGCGGGTCGCTTTTTCGTCGCGACGATAGATTCGATTTTTTACAAGCACTGCTCCAAGAGGGCACGTGTAACCGGCAAACGGAGGCCTCAGGAGAGCACCTGAGGTTATAATAAAGCAGGCGGCGCAGGAGCTCCAGGGCACCCAAGGGGTAGCGGGGGGATCAAAGCTGGAAGCAGGGCGGCCCGTGAGTTGGGGCCGTGGTGGCCCAACCGTGCCAGGAGGTGTTCGCATAAAAAAATTGGCTGTCCGCGACAGCCGCAGGCTTCGGCGAGCTCCAACCCACGGACCAGGTTCTAGCTTTGGTGTCCCCGTTGCCGCTTTGGTGCACTGGAAGCGCCGCCAATAATGCGAAATAATGCCACGTTGTTACAATTAGTAAAAACACGATTGAATAAATATAATTACGTCCAGCCGCCAACTTGTGACGCTAAGTTCAGCACTACCGCGACCCGCGACTTTTTTCAATATATGCGGCCCGGGCTCTACTACGGTATCTACTGCTCCCACAGAAACATCTGTGATGTTATTGACAAGGTACGCTGTGTAATGGTTGGGGTCGGGCATATGAAATAGATGGTAGCTGACCCATGCCGTCGTCCAACTTATCCACGCTGAGTACGTTGTTGAAAGGAGGTACTTGTTCTCATCGAGAACGAGGAATATGGGATTTAATTACAATATCTACATGAGAACGTCACAGTTCATCAGTGTAACATAACTGAAAGAGGAATGCACCCTGAGGAGCCGCCAACGGCTCCTTAAGTACACTCTGTTCTCCCTATAGATCCCTAGGTGAGGGAAAAACGGCAGTTCACCGCCGACCAATTCGAAGCGTCCAAAGACATCGTAGCCGATCCGCCTTTGAGGGGGAGGGTTTACGCACTCACTTCTGCACAGGTTGTACTGACCACAGCAAGGTGAGAGGGTTCTCGCAGACACGGTGCTTGGCCCGAGCAGGCGCCTCTTCATCCCAGTGTTGACTCCGCAGACAACGGCCGCCGCGTCTGTCCATGACTTCTAAGGCCCGTGAGACGGCCGCAAGACATATTTTCCCAGGATTTCCACCGCTTCAAACAAGCCGTGACGGCGACGGCGAATCCACTAACAATACTTGGTCCGCCGACCGCGTTTAGTCATAGCGGCGCCGAGGGGGTGTTGATGCGGCACATCGTCGCCCCTACAAAGCGAGTTGCCGCAGCAGATGGGGAAGGGTTCCACGGTCACTTATGGAAATCTCGCCACCCCTGCAGCAGCAGCTGGCTGGGAAAATATTGTAGGTCGGTAGCCTTGCAGGCCGTTAGTAACAATCGCCGTAAGGCGCGAGAACGCTATGATCCGCCACGACTGACAGCACGAGCGCCGCAAATGCGAGACAGTCTGTCCGACACAACGGTCGCCTGATCGGGCGTCAGTGCCCGCTGCTTCACGTATTTTGCAGCGCCGGCAGCCAGCGTCCGAGCGTAAACAAACTCGACCCCACTACGCAATGCCGGTACGCCTAGGGACAAACGCCTACAACACGCGCTAGGAAACCACGGAAGACACCTCCTCGGTAGTGCCTAGGCAGAGTCATATATTCAAGGAGCAAAAGCCCCCAGATTTTCTCTCTCGCGCCCGCTCTTACTCGCGCCTGCGCATCAACGGCTGGCTATCCCTCAAACGAACGTCTCGTCCTCGCGGCTGCTTTTTTGGTGCCGCGGGATGGATCGGTCCTCGACCGATTTCTGGCGGCTTTCCGCGAACGCCGGAGACTAATGAGAGCGGCCCCTTGAATCACGTGCGCGGGGGAAAGTGGTTCCATGCGGACCCACCCGACCGTTCGATTCGTACTCGTATGGTATACCCATAGAGTTTCTCACAATATTACCTAGAGGGAAATCTGGCGCTGCTGCGCTGTGGTAAGCATAGGTATGCCGGTATATTGTGATTTTGGATTGGCATCGTTCTCAGAGCACCAGGCAAGCACCGTTCCGTCTGTCACAATAATTTATTTTCTACTAAAACAGCACGTAAAAAGATGTTTTAGCTTTATTATTGCACAAAACATGTTTTGTTCAACTATGAGAACTTCATATTGCATGTACAATAATTATATGATACGTGAAAGGTATGAGCGGGCCATGACGGGCCATTCCCATGACGGCATAGCGCCATTTAGGAAACTCCCATAGACGGTGGCGCCAGATTTCCCTCTAGGTGTTACAGTGAGAAACTCTATGGATATACCAGCCGGCACACTCGTTTCGTACTACTGTCTGCTCGCGTCAACTCTCGCTCGTGCTTGTTTTGATTATCATGGTTTGCGATTGTTTTTTTTTTATAATGATGAGTCTAAACCGAGACGTCCCTATGGAAAGGCTTTTTGGAAACAGTGCGCCATATCCGGTTCTGTACGAGAAGACGGACTCTGAATACAAGGACGCGGAGGCGACACCTAGTACCTCAATCTCCTTGTCTTTTGAAGGCGGCGACGCCGCAACAAAAGGGAGCGCACCAACATGATTATGATTAGTGGCAACGACGCCATCTTCGTAAGACATAACTCGCGTTAAGAACGAAGAACATAAACAGAGTGCCGATCTGTCAGCAGACGTAGGAATAAGCACGCGGCATCTCGCCCCTACACGCAGATTAAATGAGAGGAGGCGAGATTTTCATGTTGTCACGTGACTGCCGCAGCGGCTCGGCGCCAGTTGGTGTGGCCGCTCTGCCGCCACTAGCCGCCGCTGGATTTCGCCGGCGGCGGCGAGCCGCGCGCGTTTTTCCGCTAGTGTGTATGCGCCTTTAAAGAACCCCAAGTGGTCAAAATTAATACGCAGTCCCTCACTATGGCGTGCCTCATAATCAAAGCGTGGTTTTGGCACGTAAAACTCTATAATTTAGTCTAAATTTTTGACAGTACCGGGACATTCTTTGCAGTACAATACTCAACCACTGATAATAAAAAGATCATTGCATTTCATTGTAAGAAGGACGAAAATGCGACTTGTTCAGGTCTATTCGATTCTTAGAAAAAGAAAAAAAAGCTTTCTGAGGTTACCCTTGGCAACGACGGAGAGGATGGTCAAAAGGTTGCTTTCGCTCGAGCCCGCGCTCTCATGTATTGGTAGTTTCTGTGTCTCACGAAGCTCACACTAAAGCGTCGACCACGAGCGCATAATATTCAAGCGAGAGACACCCTGTGGCGCTGCCGCGCCTCGCTCTGAGACTATACATGTGCGCGATATCGCGCAATAATGCAGCGTCACAGGAAACCCGTCCGTCACGTAAGACGATCGCTTCCAAGATAGGGTCCCCTGCAGCGAACGAAATGACCTTCGTGCTGCCTCTCGCTTCAACGCGAACTAAACGGCGAGAACACAGCGCACACGAAGCTATCAGCACTCGGCGCACTCTGTCACATCGCAAATCGCTTTCAAGATAGGGCCCGCGATGCCGCGCTGTACGCAGCCGCCGCCAGTGTACGGTGTTGGATCTGGAGGACAATCCCAATTGCTGTCCCCCAGATATTTGGACCTTGCCGTTGAGTGCGGGAGTTGGCCGAAGTTGAGCAGGACTTTGAGATGAAAACTGGAGGTTTATTTACATTATTTACAGTGAGAGTACAAAGAAATTAACAGTCATAAAGTCATTACGGGCCGGCAGCAACTAGGACGCTGCGGCCCGTGGCAAGACGCACGAAAGAGATGAATGAAGGAATGCTCCCTTGCTGCTCCCGGTCTCTGGCTTTTAAGCCCTTCGGTGTCCCGAAGTCACGTCACGTTGGGCCAACCGGCGAGCCCGCTCAGGTGACGCCATTTTCGGCCAATCGGCGAGCCCGCTCAGGTGTCGTCATTTTCGGCCAATGGTAAGCGCCCGTGCGATTGTGTCACACCCGGCAGAGAGGGTGGCTCCTTGGGCCCCAATTGTCCGAGTACTTACTTCTCTCTGCGGTATGGCCTTGCTGACTTGCAAGCGCCGTCACAATAGGCGGAAGGGGGCGACGTTTCAGTGCTACAAAGCAGCTTTGCTCGGGCCCTGCGTTACCTGGAACCGTGCCAGGCTCTCGCTACACTTTCGGGAAGAGTCAAGCAGTGAATAGCTCCACCTGCGGCGCACGAGGTGGGGGACGCCAACTCGTTTGCACGTGCCGCGCCTCGGGAACAGGGTAAATGTGCTTCTGCGCTCCTTAATTAGTTGTGGCGCGATTCGATGTGGTCTGGTGAACTCGTAGGAGGCTCAGGAAAAGGTCCCGTATCTAACAACGGTTGATCACTGCTGATAATGGCTCGACACGGACGGATAAGGCGCTAAAGAGCAATAACGGCTTATAATGATCGGAACGTCATCAGCGCACCTAGCGGCGTCACCTGCAGTAGTTTGCTTGCGTCATCAATCCACCTTGCGCCGCCGTCCGCAGCAGTTCGTGTCGCCGCAGCGCTGTCGTTTGCACTGATCGGATCGAGTTTCACAACATTAATAATGACACCGGGCTGCGTGGAGATGAGCAAATGGGACAATGCTTACGCATACTCAGGCAACTCCCAAACAGAGTTTCAGCGTGAATTTCTTTCTTGTATTTTTTTAAATCTGCATTATTATACCATTTCCCCATTTCACTTCTGCAGTAGTTTTTTACCTATGCTTTGCCACCGGGCCTGTCGCTGAGGATTCCTGTCAAGGAGAGCGGAGCGACCCGGCGCAAAGTGCGGTTATGGAGGCTTAGGTAGATGCCGCTTTATCGGCCGCATACCGATTAATAATGGCACGTTGTTACAGTTATGCATTACCTATGCTTCACCAGCAGACTTGACGCGTAGTGTTCTTCACAAGGGGAGCGACGGGTGTCCAAGGAGGTTAAAAAATAGAAAACTGCTGGAGTGGAAGCTCATGCATCGCACAAGGAAACAGGGAACCAATGCTTGCCCCTCCTTCACCTGAAATGGAGCCTTGTCGGGTGATGTCCGCTCACGGATTGCGTGATTTGGCCCTGTTATTGTAATGCTAGGCTAATTAGAAAATAAAAGCTAGTTGTTCCCAACGAAAACCATTTCTTCTGAATATTGATGACGTTCTTCCCAACGCAATATGCCAGGGTATTCAGATTTCACACCAAAACCAGTCATACAGAGATACACGTAGATAAGTATTTGCCTGGTAAAATAAGCCACGATTAAACAAGGAGGTTGATTAACTCGTGGGAAGTGTGCGAAAAGCACTTCTTTATCATTTTTAACGTTTATTTACAGTTTTATGGTGCCCCTCCTGTGCGGCTTCACCTTCGGGAATCGTTTCCACTCCAGCAGTTTTTGTTTAACCTCCTTGGTCGTGCCTGTGCCGCTGACAAAATTGAAGCACGCTCGATGTCACGTTGTTGCGCAATTGCGTGGAAACGGGCGAGCCGCCGCCGCTGACTTGCAGGCGACAAGCGAAATTCCGGTAGGCAGCAGTAAATTAATGCCGCGTTCATGTGATGTCTTCTGATGCTGTCGGCTGTGCATTGGCTATGTTTATGGCCATGCTGTCGCATTTTACGCAGAAAACCGCAGCGCCGGCTGTCAGGCGCCGTTTTACTCACCGATGGCAGTAAACGGCAGTGATGGCGTATGCAACGTCACACCTCTTCGCTCCTGGCGGGTCAAGTGAATTGCACTAAAGGTTGCGGCGGACCTCTAAGGCGCGATTTTATCTTAAGCTAAGCGTTTTCTTAGCACGAAACATACGCTGCGGGGTTTATGGAATGGTATTCTAAGAGTCCACATTGATGTAATATTTCCATTTAGTGTCCCTTTTAGGGTTTGCGTTATCCCACGCCAAACGCACCAGTTGAAATCTTGACCTACTGCAAATCGTTTTTAAGAAATTGTAGGCATCTATTCAGTCTGAAGAAATGAATTCCTAAACTATTTGTGCAAAAATTTGTTTTGTCTGCACTAACGCCATTTTAATTCTAATATGATGTTGAAAGCAAGACATCATGTGCAAGTAAAAATTATAAAGACAACTAATATAATTCAGAAAAAGCGAAAATTTCGTCCAAATGCCTTGGAAAGACTGTGCTTTACTATGCACTCTCCTTTGCAGGCCCCGGCATAATTTTCATTTTGGGTCTTCAAAGTCAAACTAATGGTAATTTTGGCATATATAAATACCCTCTGCTAGCTACGCAAAATCTGCTTACACAGGCGGTTTATGCGTTTTGGCGGACACAACTTGTGCGCCAAATTAGAATCACCAATCACGTAATAAACAAAAGAGTGTTAATTAACTTTTTTTTATGGCGACTGTGGTATACGTACACCAGGTGTGTTATTTTAACGTTAACGGAATTTTTAAAAATACACTGTGGCATCTAAAGCAAATCTAATTATTGAGCTGGAATACTGGAACATGCATACGTTACTTACACTGGAAGTCGATACGCATAATTGACTAATTATAAAAATTTAGCTAATTAAGTTTTCAACTAATTACTTTAGTGCCCATATTGCAATACACTAACTGAAACCAGTGATCTGCCACTTGGCACAAGGCACCTGGCACAAATTTTGACACCAGCACTAATTTTTTGATAAGCGCATTGAAACGTGCCATAAAGATGGGCTGTTGTCCAACTTACTTTTTTTTATAAAGACGCATTCGTAATCAAGGCGTACAGAACGTTTACGTAAATACCTAGGAAAATATCTACAGAGGTTCTACAGCTACCTTAATTCCACACAAGAAAAGCAGGAAGATACCTATAAAGAAAGGGATCAAACAGGGAGACACAATCTCCACAATGCTATTCACTGCGTGCTTGGAAGAAGTATTCAATCTATTAAACTGGGAAGGCTTAGAAGTAGGGATCGCCAGCGAATACCTCACCAACCTTCGGTTTGCCGATGACATTGTTCAATTCAGCAACACTGCAGACGAGTTACAACAAATGATTGAGGACCTTAACAGAGAGAGTGTAAGAGTGGGGTTGAGGATTAATATGTACAAGACAAAGATAATGATCAATAGCCGGGCAAGGGAACAAGAGTTCAGTATGGCCAGTCAGCCTCTAGAGTCTGTGAAGGAGTACGTTCACCTAGGCCAATTAATCACAGGGAATCCTGATCATGAGAACGAAATTCGCAGACGAATAAAAATGGATTAGGAGCGCATACGGCAGTCATTGTCAGCTCCTGGCTGGAAGCTTACCACTATCACCGAAAAGGAAGGCGTACAATCAGTGCATTCTACCGGTGCTGACATAAACTTGGAGAAACCGGGCAGAAACTTGGAGACTGAGAAAGAAGCTTGAGAACAAGTTAAGGACCGCGCAAAGAGCGCTGGAACGAAGTTTGCTAGGCATAACGTTAGGAGACAGAAAGAGAGCGGTTTGGATCAGAGAGCAAACGGGTATAGCCGATATTCTAATTGACATTAAGAGAAAAAAATGGAGCTGGGCAAGTCATGTAATGCGCAGGTTAGATAACTGTTGGACCATTAGAGTTACAGCATGGTACCAAGAGAAGGGAAGCGCAGTAGAGGACGGCAGAAGACTATGTGGTGCAATGAAACTAGGAAATTCGAGGGTGCTAGTTGGAATCGGTTGGCGCAGGACAGGGGTAATTGGAGATCGTCCTGCAGTGAACATAAAATAGGCTGATGATGATACGAAGTAAGGATAGTAGATTTATCGGCCGTATAAACTTGTAAACATTCGCTTACTAACTGAATAAACAAGCATGGTGTCGCGCGCGCACAGGTTAAACATGAACACATCGCACTCGATGACCGCCGAAACTCACTGTGAAAACGCTCAAGTGAACAAGTGCCGCAGCGAGCGAATTGACATTCGTGCTGCGTCTCGCTTCAACGCAACTAAGCGTCGAAAGCACAGCGGAACCGATGCTACCGGCACTCGGCGCACTTCGTCCACATCGCAGATCGCATTCAAGATACGGGCGCACGCGCGCCGTACGCAACAGCCGCCACAGTAGACCGCCCCCCCTTCCCGCCCCGGTACCTGCGCTGTACCCAGCGCCTCGCGCGCGGGATTGAGCCGCGATCGTCGCCTGACCCTCGCAAGCTTTCACTCGCACATACAGCATGCGTACGGCGCGCGGCAACGGTGTTACCGCCCTTAATCTTTATACGGGAGATCACGACGACGACGCTGACGGCAAAAAAGGCGCCTGGAGCGTCCATATAATTGCTATCGCAATAAGAATTTGGAATTTAGAATTGAGCTGTTCAAAAGTAATAACAGCGCTTGACTAAGCAATGGAACACAAAGCTGGCACTGTAGTACTGTGCTGTGGGCGATGAAAAGAGATATACAACTTTAGTTTACCTTATAAATAATTCCCCACCGCTCCATTTACTACTCCAACACAACAAAAATACAATAAACACCGGAAGCGGCTTAATTTGCAGTGAACACGCACGGCGTTCAATACGCAGCGAGTGAGAGAACGTCCATGCCTGCAGTATTTTAGAGACACGCAATGAAACATTCCTAGGCAGCATGTTGTTCGAAACAAGCCGCGCTGACATGTAGACGTATGCCGGAAGTAGTGTAATTTATGGTGACAGCGAAGGCACACAGGGAAAAATGCCCCCCCCCCCCGAACAATATAAATTTAGACATAGATACCGTGATTGTACGTGCACCTGACAGCCTATACCTCGTGCCGCATATGGTTGTAGGCCAAACAAAATGAGAAGTGAGCGCGTTCTATTAGGCTTCTCATCCTAGACTACAAAGCGTGCAAACAATATTGATGAACAACGAAACATGCTTTTTGTACGATGAAGTAAATAAATAAATAAATAAATAAATAAAGCAGAAACGTGATGACCGATCTTTGAGGATGTCACGCCAACAAGATAGCCAATGTGCTTACATACAACAGCATGGGGCTGACACCAATTGTCAATCGTTGACAATCGCTCATGCGTATAAGGTGACACGTAACCACAGCTCAAGGAGAGAACCGCAGCTGCGAAACAAGAACGTCCAAGTATTCTTCGAAACCTCGGGGATTCAGCGTTTGTATGTATATATATATATATATATATATATATATATATATATATATATATATATATATATATATATATATATATATATATATAGTGCCAATAGGGATCCTATCATTACATTCTATGCCATTCGGATTGAGCTGCAAGGCCTGAGTAAACGGCGACTGGCACCACAATGCTTTAAAGATGGTTTGGCTTTGCGCCTCAATGTGCAATGTGGGCCTGCAGTGGCAGGCCCACATTGCACATTGGCGTATTGCACATTGCACATTGCACATTGGCATTGCACATTGCCACATTGCACAATGAGGCATATAGTGCCCTGCCGGGGCACTATACGCCTCATTGGCTGCCGGTCCAATGCAGTTATTGTATATGACCAGGCCCCGCACACTCTCAAGTTCAACAAATGGCCACAGAGGGCGAAAAATCAATCGAGGCGTGTTTCAGCGTAAGCGCGCAAGTGGAGCTACTGTAATTTGGTCGAATATTTTAATTTGTGCTTTTTCTGCTAGGGGCGCTGAACATGCTGAATTTTTTACTTTACACAAACCATTGACATAAACAATCGAGGTGTCTAAGGATGTTTTGTTACCTCAGGCAAATAGGCAGTTGATTTTTTTTAATTTGATTGTTAAAGCTGCTTTTTAATCATAGCGTCAAGGTTTTTGTACTTGATTAACCGCCGACAGCCGACAGCCTATTGGTATCGATGTGTTTCCTGGCCGTTGGCGTTCGAATACTACGGCGGTAAAACATTTTCGAAAGCATGCTGGTTTCGTCTGCGAGTCATTACATAGACTTGCTGTAAAGAGGTCTACTCTTGGCAAAACATAGTGCCTCATTTTGTTTAGGCGTTGATTATCATAATGAATGCGGCGGAGGTTGAGGGAGTACGCTTCAAGGTACGTTTTTATGCCGTTGATCTCCATAACACCGTAAGTGCGCAGACCGATGTCACAGAACACCCGATGCATCATTGTGTGTTCTCCGTCATCGCTTATTTGCTGTACGCCTACTAATTATTCATTTCTTCAAGTGTTGTATACTCCTTTTGTCCTTGTTCTCTTGTGCTTCACTTACAGTATGTCGTTCCGTCAGCTGTAATGCGCATTTGCAAAACCAATACGTTTGATAAGACGCAGTGGTTATCATAATTTCACTACACATGTATTAAGCTGGCGCATATGGTTCAGATACAGATGCCTGTATGCGGACTTGCACGACGTTGATGCGGAGATTAGGATAATTATGACACCCGTAAGGAAGAGGCAGCTGACGGCCGTAAGCTGTTGCGTTCTTTCCGCCAAACTACCCGGCCTGGTAGTGCTGTAAAGATGCTGTACAAAAGTGACACGCGGTGACAGGGAAATTATTATACTTAGCAGCCGACCGTACGTTTTGTAGCTTAGGTCTTCTTTCTTGTGCGTTTGTGCTACCCTTATTAATGATCCATTTCTTGACTATGTTCTTGACTATGTAACCGCGTTTGTGTGGATGCGTAGACGTGTGCTTTTTGTTGTACTTGTAAAATGCAAATAAAATATTTTCAGGCTTACTCAATCTTTGGTGTCGTGTGCGTTTATTCCAGTCGAGGCCATCGTGCCACCTGGAAACCGCATTCTGTCAGTAGCCCTACACGAAATGCAACAGCTCTAGCGCGGCGGCACAACTCGGGGTTGTGCCGCCGAAAAACGAAAAACCGCTCGGGATGCCCATAAAAGTCAGTTCAGAGTGTGCCTTAACTCGATATGACTCTGCGCTACATGTATTCTGCTGCGCCTCGATCGTGCTCCCGCCAGTTTAGTTGCTGTGTGGCAAACGTAGCGCCTACATATATATGTAGGCGCTACGTTTGCCACACAGCAACCAAACTGGCGGGAGCACGATCGAGGCGCAGCAGCCAGCAACCCAGTAAAGCCACAGAACACCTGGTAAAGCGTGTGCAAAACCCCGTTTCCGTTTCCTGTTGTACAGCGCCACCTGTGGTCGCATACTTTAGTTCACGACGCCACCGCTACGCTTATTTCCGTAGCACTGTGGAAGGTACAGTTTCCCTTCTCTAAGTTTGTATAGGTGTTCTGTGATGTGACTCTAGTAGATCTAACTCTTCAAGATGAACCGCGCATCTTGTGGTCAGAGTTCTCTGTAAGCAATTGTGCAGCTTTGTAAACTCGGAAAGGTGGTACACGCCGTGCAGAGTAGCTCCTGTCTCGGTAAGTTTACGTGTAACTTGCAGCTGCAGACGGGCCGGCAAAGTAACATTTTAGAGGGCAAAAAATAATCAATACAGTAACCCGTTTATTAACTCTACACACGTATTTACCGCTTTCATACGTTGAGTTCGTCGCCATATTTGGGAGAAAGCAAGCTGTTCCGATTCCTCGTTTCAATTTCTTTTTTCACGACACATTCTTTACTGAAGCAAAAAATGCACTAGCACGCGTTCAGTAGAATGCCCGCAGCACTGTGTCAACATGCGGTGTACTACACAAATATACCCATAGTGCGGTGCGGAACTGCGCTGCTAAAACGATTCCGCATTGGTAATGGAATTTAAGCCCAGAAGAACCGGTTTAGTTTCCTAAGAGAGGCACAAATCCAGTTTCTTTCTTAATTTGGTTTCGTCTTCCCGTTTTCCTCATACAGGTTTTGTACACAAGGTCATCTACGCTGAGTCACCTACACGCCTCCAAGCCCCGGAGTATCATCGCATTAAAGGAACATGCTGTGAAACGCCACTTGACCGAACGCAATTATAACAGACTCATATTCTTGTTAACGAAAACTTACTCTATGTTTGTGCAGGTGGGAAGCTTCTATAGTATTCAGGCTTCATTAGAGCGGACTTTCACTCGCACGGGCCAGTTTTATAAGGTCCCTTGAAGGTCTTTCGTGAATTTTTGCCATATATGCCCGAGATTGGGAAGACATCATTCGCTCTATATCATATAAACTCGCCTCAGTTAAATTTAGGCGAGGGTATCTGTTCAAAACTGGTAGAATTCAGCCTATGAAGGCGTAAACAGGGCAGAGAGCGGCGTTTTCGTCTAAGCTTTCTGTGTCCTTTGCGTTTCCATTTTGTTGCTTATGTTTCCTCAGAAGATAGGGTTCGCCTTTAGGCTTTCTTTCAGAGATTTAAGTTGCCAGCTTGGAGATAGATATTTGTAGTGATCTGCATCCAGATCGAACCGCCAGCCACCCCATAATTCATTAGTGAAAAGAAAAGCGATGAGGAAATGCCAGAAGGGGCGGTGTCTCCCATATGAAGATGATTATTATGTAATGCATATAATGTGTTAAATGCAATTAATAAAGATGCTCTACAGGTTGTACATCTCCGACGTTCGAGAGCAATATGACCAGTGCGGGCATGGTAAGGGCTTTTTCACCGCAGGCCAATTAAAGACCACAAACGACAGGGTAGTGGGAGAGCTGCGCAAAGCTGCGGAGCCTCGACTGTACTCGAATTAAAGCAAGGACGTGCACCAATTCTTACGCGATGTTGTCCCGGTGGACGCTCAAATAACAATAGCTCTGTATACTGGTGCCAATGTCAAAACCCTTTGGTACTCCCCGTTTGATAGAGTGTGCGTAATTTTAGGTCAGCGCACCCTGATTTGATTATTACAACCACCTTTAGATGCTAAGATACTATATAGACCCTTCGTGCATTACAGACGAGGTGCGGAGGTAGCTTACGATGATAAACCTGTCCACATAGAAAGTAGCCTGTCTTCTACAACTACAACCAGACTACCTGTGAACTTTCCGGTGCCCGATTTAAACCTGAAATCACCTGTGCGCCGCACTAAAAAAAAAAAAAAAAGTACAACAACCTATGCTAAAGAAGCCGGGGCTCCGCAGTGGAAAAGCGCTTTCAACCAAATAAGTGCGGCGACACGATGGTATACAAAAAAGCTCTGAAGACAACAATGGGCTTCTCCTTGCGCCGACATCAAGAATATATACGAGCCGTCTTTCGGATAAAAGTCGTCCCGACCTTTCGAGCCGCTATCTTTGCGCTTTCAATTTTATGTCCACACTGCGTTGAAGGGAAGATCTACATCCACGACGCTGACTGCCCTGTCCACGTCACCATATGTTTCATGGCCGCTCCGTTATCTCTGCGCAGTTTCGAACAACTTGACTAAAGTCAACGCTGCGCGATCGGGCATAACTGCGACTGCAGCCTATAGTAATATTTATTCCCAAAGACCGAATGATTTTATAATGCTCCTTCGCAAAAACCGAATGATCACTGGACATGTAAAGAGCCTGGGAGACAGGCGACACGGCCATTTACTTAGCTAACAACTCGGATTGCTGTTCCTGCTCTAAAAAAAAAGGGGGGGGGGGGCGGTGGAATGACCTGACGGACCCGATGTCCCCAACTGTAGTAGAAAGGTTCCCTAACTGTAGTAGGAAGGTCTGTGTACCAGACTTCAGCACCTGCTTGCTACAGATCAAAAAGCACGCGTACCCACGCTGGCATGTTTTTAATTATAGCCCCCAAGCCAACGCTTCCACTGCGGCTAAGTCGATACGAGATACGGTGAAAAAAGACACGGCAATAAGCGAGATACGGTGAAACAAACAAGTCAATTCACCAGTGGTCACATAACTACAAGCTTGGTCGTCGCTTCTGACTCGCCACGTAGGACGTCAGGCTGGGGATATGCACAGCGTGAGTCAGTAAGCAGATGAACTATTCATCAAAAAACCCGCGCACAACATATTCGCAATCAAGCCAGAAGCACTTCTCGATTTTGATTTACCCTGAGGCTAGATAGCAACAGGAGAACAGAAGAAGAAAAAGATATCAATGTATTTTCCACCAGCGATATGCGCAAGCTGCGACAAATTTCCTAATGCTTGCGGAGCAATTGGATGTGAACGTACACTGACATCTCAATAATAACGAGACCACACATCACCTTTTACTCCGTATATCTTTCATTTACTTTCATCTTCATCTTCCCCTTAATTTCACTTTCTCTATTTTACTCCTGCGATAGATTAGTGGACATCATGGACTGTAGCTGCACCGGAACATGCATCGAACGCGTGATTTCCCACCTAACGAAATACATTAATGCAGAGCTCGCGCGGGTGGTGTCCGCTGCGAGCGAACCGTTCCTCAGCTCAATCTCTAACCCGGTCCCTCCCTCCCCGATACCGGAACTCTGGCGCCAGAAGCTACGGGTGAAGCCCCCGCAACATGAATCCCGAACAACACCCCGGTCGCAGGCAAGCGCGTGCCGCTGCCCTCCATGCGCGCCACTCCGAACGCCCCGGCGTATTCTACGTAGACGCCTCGGGCCCTTCCCCCTCAGGTCACTTCACGGCCGCTGTGATCACCGAGGGTCACCACGTCGATGGCCTCTCGTTCAGAGCCAACACTGTAACTCATGCAGAGGAGGTTGCCATCGCTTTGGCCGCCTCCCACCCCACCACTCGCACTATCTCGACAGATTAGCGCTCAGCCTGTTCTCGATACATCCAGGGTTCCATCACCCCGCTGGCGGCTAGTCTCCTTCGGGCCGCCTCCTGGCGCTTCAAGCCTCACTCCATCCGAATAGTCTGGACCCCAGGCCACACAGGTCTTCCCGGCAACGAGGCGGCGAATTCCGCTGCCCGCGCTTCTTTCCTCCGGGCCGCTGCCCCTTCATGTCCTGTGTCGGATCCTGGCAACTCGAGCCTCACACGCTACAGCGATATTCTGGATTATTATCGCACTTCGCGCCGACTCTACCCTAACCCTGCACGCGGTTTGGCGAAAGCGGACGAACGACTACTACGCCGCCTTCAGACCAATACTTTTCTCATTCCGGCGGTCGCCCGGCACTTCATGCCGGAAATCTCAGGCACGTGCCCGACTTGTCAGGTCCTCGCCGATACCTTTCACGTTGTGGCTTCGTGTCCCGCCACTCCACTTTCCTTTTCATCCCCTTTCCCCATCCCTACTAGAGAGGCTTGGGAGGAGTACCTGCTCGGCTGCTCTACCTTGGAAGCTCAACGTTCCTTGGTGGCGCGCGCCCGGGCAGCGGCCATCTCCAATGGCGTCCCGGAATAGGGGCTGCCACTCAGGCGCACAGCAAGCAACTCTCTTATTAACTTCTTGAATAAAATGTTTCTACCACCACCACCATGTGATTTTGAGTCGACGCACAGGCAAAAGCGACGAAGAGCAAGAGAGAGAGAGAAAAGGACGCATAGAAGGCAGGGGGGTTAACCAGCGGTAGTTCCGGTTGGCTTCTCTGCACGGGGGGAAGGGTTAAGGGGGATAAAAAGTGAAAGAGAGTGGAAGGGGAAGATAGAGAGAAAGAGAGACGAACACGAACAAACCGCGTACACTATAGAGCGGAAGGGGGCGGCGTTCTTAAAGTCTATCGTGAAGCCCCGTATTAATAACGCGAGTAAGGCCTTCGGCGCGGATGTTTTTTGGGAGCACTGACATAAAGCTTTTGAGTTCTGATAGTGGATGATTGTCCAACTGGTCCAGTACTCTGCACATCACTTGTCTCTGGGCACTATTGGCGGCGAGGAGTTACGGAGTCGCCATCTATCGGAAGCGCCTCGCCGGCGTAGTACGAGGGATCACGCGGCGCGCTCCTCATAGGTTTTGCTGTCAGCGCTCACTGAAAACACCACGGCGAGCTCTCCCGGTCCCTTCTGTAAGTACTTTCGAAACGAGAGAAGTTTTTTTACTATCTAAATAATAATCATGGGCAAACTGAAAGCGCAGAATCCTTTACAGACGCTATCTCTTTACCGAATACGTACAGTGAACTCCACTGCGCGCGGTCGCCGCGATGGAGTCTCCCGAACCGGCTTCTTGCGTGAAAGGTAGCCAAACGCTGAGAGTAAACTATGTGAAATATGTTGTTAGAGTGGGCTGTCTGTATAACCAAATGGAGCATAACAGAATGAAGCCTCAATGCAGCGATCGCACGGGTTCGCAGTGACCGACTGCGCGTCTGCATGCATGTCCGCGCACAATGTTTTGCATTCGCTGTGAGCGCGTTTTCGCACCGTGCCATGAGCTTTAGGCCGCAGAATATGAGCATTTGACAGTATACAAGCAACCATTGTTGGGTGGGCGCTATCAGAGCTGTTCAAAATAATTTCATTGTAGAGACTTCGACGCCTACGGGGACTGTGATGTGCCGTCGCGACGATTCAATCTTGTTTTTTTCTTCTAAATCCTTGGACGTTTCCATATTATTTCTCGAGTTGCGTCGCACTCTATGTTTATCGGTGTTCTCAGCGTGCGATTACCCTCTGCTTCTTTTTCGTAATCCAGTGCATTAATTCATAACACGTACAAACATGACCATATGCCATGCCTTCTTTTAATGTGCGTCTTACCGCTCCCTTTCCATTCCAGTGAACTTGCCAATATCTATAGCATCGACAAGTTCATAGACCAAACCGTCATGACGTTAGTCGGGCAGCGGACTCGGGCGAGCGTCTCAGTGCGCGTTTTCCGAACATCGCAGACCCGGCGCCGTAGCAGAAATCTTTCTCGCGTCTGTGCTTACTGCATACCCGAGTTGTAGCCGATGACTGTTTGCCGGTTTTATGTTTCGCGAGCCAAGCTTCACGCAGCTTCTTGTCCTGCGTCTACGTTTGAATAAGGCTGACACCGGGCTCCGTTGCGTACGTCCGGCAATGCGGCACCGAGCAGTAGCCTACGATGTTGCGCGCCTTCAAAGACAGCCACTACCTATTCTAGTGCTTTCAAGCGTTGTAAAGGAGACACAAGAAGCGGGAAAATCTCGCCACTAAATGAGGACCGCAGCGTACGAGGGAATTTAAACTCTCGTTTTCTGCTCACTTCGGCGCTCTCGAAGCAGCCGACGCGGCCGCTTTGTCCACGTGATCCCTAATAGCACGTCACGCCGACGGTGGCGCCAACTTTTCCAGTGGTGGAGCTCCAGACCAATATCGCGGGCAGACACAGATAATATGTACGAGCCTCTCATTGCTGTTGCATGTGTCGCACGTGGGGCTGTTGGCCATTCCAATAACGAAAGCATATGAGTTCATAAATGCAACGCTTAGCCACAGACGGTACAGCATGGTCTGTTCACGTCGTGGTAACCCAGGCGTTAGGTGCATCCACATGTCCGGAGACAACGAACGGAAACGATACACGGTGAAAAAATTCGAGTCCCACAGGGGCAAAGTACATCCACGGGACATCAATAGCAGCCCAGCCACAGCGTCTGTTCGCGAAAGCGGAATCAAGACAAGTTGACCACTTTCATGGGCAGATCGGGCGGCTTCGTCGGCGTGGCCATTCCCGCTGATGTTGCAATGTCCTAGAAGCCACTGAAATATGTTGTGTCCCTTGTCATGGCTGCGATGATATATCTATCGAATTTCTGAAGCCAGCTGTTCATTGGGTCCGTGGTGCATTGGGCTTTGTATGCACTGAAGGGCTGCCTTGGAGTCACTAAAGAGTGTCCATTGTTGTAGTTGTTCTTGATTAATGAAATAAAGTGCAGCACGGAGTGCCGCAAGTTGTGCATCCTTCGATGTGGTCACACATGAAGTTTTTCATTTGATTCCTTCAGATTTTGCCGGTACGAAGTGCAAACAATAAGGAGTTTACTAATACAAAAAAGTGGATTCCGTTCGGTGTGTGCGTGGGGCCACAGCCTGAGAGAGCGTGGCGCGAATAGAAAGAGCGTCCGCAGGCGGAGCGCGCGAGCATTCGCCGAAAAAAGCAACCAGCCTTGACTGCGATTCCCTCCGAGGTCAAGGGCGCCGGGCTCTGCTGTTGCTGCTGCTACACAGCTGGGCGAGCGCTACCGCTTGGCCGACCGGCCGGCGAGCGCTCGCCCGACAGCGAAACGCCGCGTGGAGGAGAATAGCGCGGCCGGCGCCACTGCCAACAGCACTGCTCGAGCTGCGAGCACAGGAAAACGGGTTTATCCGAGGCAGCCGCTTGCAAAGCGCACCGGGGATAGCAGAGCGGAGGCGCCAGCTTCCGCTGCGCACACACCGGCTGCGTGCCCGCTGCATTTTTTTCAACCGCTCTGCCAAAAGCGCCTTTTCACTTTCATTGCAGACTCGCACCGTAAATCTCCGGGTTCCGATTTTTTTAAGGCTTTCTTTTTTTTTCCCCCATCAGGCATCTCACTCGCCCGCCGATTACCGCTGTGAATATGTCAGGTGTCTCCAGCTGTAAGCTGGCTCTCTAGCGCCGCTCAGAAACAATAATGTCACGTTGTAGTGATGCATAGAGCGCGAGAATATGCTGCTACGCCTCCGCCTCCGTCATACATGTCGCACTCTGTGCGCGCTAGCGTTTCCGTCGAGTGCGCTGGCGTGATCGGTTGGTTGGTTAATTGCATTGTTCCAGAATTTAAAGAAAAGAATAAAACAAAAAACAGTGCAGCCATCCTTTAGAGATGATTGACGATTTTAATGCTATTATTCGTAATCTACGCTATGCTTGGTCGGTAATTGTTCATGATATGTCCTAATAATAATAATAATCATCATCATCATCATCAGCAGCAGCAGCAGCAGCAGCAGCAGCAGCAGCAGCAGCAGCAGCAGCAGCAGCAGCAGCAGCAGCAGCAGCCTATTTTAAGTCCACTGCAGGACGAAAGCCTCTCCCTGCAATCTCCATTTACCCCTCCTGCCTTACGCTAACCGATTTCAACTAGCACCTGCGAATTTCCTAATTTCATCACCCCACCTAGTCTTCTGCCGTCCTCGACTGCGCTTCCCTTCTCTTGGCACCCATTCTGTAACCCTAATGGTCCACCGGTTATTTAACCTACGCATTACATGACCTGCTCAGCTCCATTTTTTTCTCTTGATGTCAATTAGAATATCGGCTATCCGCGTTTGCTTTCTGATCCACAACGCTGTCTTCCTGTCTCTGAAGGTTACGCCTAACATTCTTCGTTCCATCTATCTTTGCACGCCGTCCTTAACTTGTTTTCGAGCTTCTTTGTCAGTCTCCAAGTTTCTGCCCCACATGTTTTACATAATGATTATTATGAAAGACGGCACGTGCCCAGTTAAATTATATTCATTTAAATGCACAGTAGCCTTAATGATCGTATCGATGGCTCATCACGATAGACTCACAAGTGCAAACTAATGACGCTTAAGGTGAATGCGAGTTTCGGATTACCGCCCGTTATTCTAACCAGCACAAAAAATGTAACTTCAGTCCCTTTAATAGCTGCGGTAAATGCACAGTGAATGCGAATATATAGCGAAAGACTGGCCACGATTTCTGAAAGTTGAATTCTTAGCGTGCTTCGCGCAATTACTCTAACGATAGCCGCGCTCCTCGCCTTGGTGGTGTTGGTCGTGCAGAAACCTTCAGTGCTGACTGCGCACAGGAAATTGTGAAGGCCAGACACTCCCTGACGGCGCACTGCTGAAGACGTTTGCACGACACAGGAACCGCAAAGCCTCTAGTGACGTCATTTGACGCGCATCACCTATGGTAATGTTTATCCAGCTTAACTGGTACAGAGATAACGTATTTTAATTGGTCGCTATCCACGAATCAAATGTGGCGCCGCGGCTGCGAGCGTATACAGGAAATGGTGCGATCTGCATCGGTGCATCTGCACACTGATGGCAACGCCAATATGCGCGCCCAAGCGTGCCGGAAAAAAAAAAAGAAAAGGAGAGAGAGAGAGAGAGAGAGAGAGAGAGAGGCTCAGGGTGATATTCATGTTGCGAAACGAAGCCTGTCCGTAAAGCTCATGGCACCTGTCCGGCACCACATCAGGTGCCATGTGCTTACGCTGATGTCAAGTTGGTCAGTGCTGAAAACCGAGCGTGCGAACGTATTGAACATTTCTTTACTATATTACCTCAACGGCCGCAAAGCCCACTGCCCTTTCCGGGCAACCAATTGCCTTCTCGTGGTTCGCGCGAATATCATAACTATGTACACACATCCAACTGCCACTGGGGTGTTTTTGGTGCAGCACAACTGGCGTACCAATGTTTTCTCCGCCCGTCCATTCGTTCCGTTACGCTGCGGCATGTGTCGTCCTTATCGTCTCATCGTCGTAATCGCTGTCGTTGCGTCATTGCTTCCTACCTTGATATGTCGGTATGAAGGAGTTTTGTAAGGAGTCCGACGCGTAGGCACAAGACTGAGGAGTAATTGTTACAGCAGTCAATCAGTTTAGAGCAGTAGGTGTCGCTGAGGTCAGCTCACTTTTACGGCTGAAATGGCTACGGATATCCGGCAGTGAGGATACATGCATTGTGATGTGTTGCATGTAAGCCGTATAACGCACAAAGTACGATGCTACACAATTACGCCAGGAAAATGTATGGTACCTGCTATGTCAACGCCTTTGACACCGCACAGCCGTATTTTCGGCAATTTTTCGGGAATGTCCGCGCTATTTTATACGGACTTGTCTTTGTTTACGTCTTGTCTCGTCGCGCTTCGCGTGAGAGAAGCGACCAGTCCCACCATTATTTTGCCCCCCTCTCGTTTGAAGTGCTGTCAGATGTCGTCGAAACGCCTCGTTTTCCCAGCCGAGTTCACAGCCGCCTGTATACATGAGATACTGGAACTACCAGGTCAAAACCGTTTAGAAATCATTCTATATTGTGTTACCTATCGTGATGGTACACCTTTCGCGGATAAATCAAAACTTTAGGCAGGTAAGATCCTCTGGGCTGAAATTCTCCACCATAAGACAGCCTCACAGACTGCAGGGTTATCTGACTGAGCTAACTTGTATGCTCGGGTGTCTTAGTCAGAAGTTCGAATCCTCAAGCTTTCTTTTTTTTTTTTTTAATCTGAATGTGGTAATCTTGAATTCACCACCTGCAGTACTCAAACATCTCCAGGCTTGGAGTGGCGCCTGACACCGGCTAAAACGCCGAGAACTAGTGGGCTTAATACACTTAGGAAGGCTCACTATCTAACAAAGACACTCCCTCATCAGAACAGGAATTGGCATCCCTGGTGCAGTATTCGGCCACTACCTCACTCATGATTTCTACAATTAACCCATGGCCCTCAGTGCCCAGCAGCTGCGGGAGCGCCTGACCAAGGCAGTGGTCCGACCTGCAACGCAGTAGAGGGTGCTAAGAATCTCTGGACCCGGACAGGCCACCAATGGAAACTGACCCTTGACCACTTTAACACCCGAACTTTTTTGAGTGAGACTAACTTAGCAGGGCTCTTTGAGGAACTACCAGACATTGTTTAGGATATCATTGGCCTTAATGAGGTTAGAAGAACTCGTGAGGCTTATACAGTGCTGACTAACGGCCGCGCAATCTGCTATAGAGGACTCCCAGATACGAAGTTATACGGGGTACGACTCTTAATACATAAGGACATAGCGGACAACATTGACGAATTCTACAGCATTAATGAGAGCGAAGCAGTAGTCGTAACAAAGCTTAATAAGAGGTATAAATTAAAGGTGGTACAAGCCTACGCTCCAACCTCCAGTCATGATGATAATGAAGTAGATCAGTTTGATGAAGATGTGGAATTAGCCATGAGAAAAGTGCAAACTCAGTACACTGTAGTAATAGGCGACTTCAATGCAAAAGTGGGGGAAAAGCAGGCTGGTGAACAAGCGATTGGCAACTATACGGTGTCAGTTCTAGAAACACTAGAGGAGAGATGTTGGTAGAATTCGCAAAGAGGAATAAGCTGCGAATAAAGAACACCTGCTTCATAAAGCGTAGCAACAAAAAGTGCACCTGGAAAAGCCATAATGGTGAAACAAGGAATGAAATCGATTTCATATTTTCTGCTGATCCCAGCATAGTGCAGGACATAGAAGTATTAGGAAGGGTAAAGCGCAGTGATCATAAGTTGGTGAGGTTTAGGATTCACCTCAATTTGAAGAGAGAAAGAGTAAAATTGGTCAGGAAGAAACAGGCCAACCTAGACGCAGTAAGAATAAAAGCAGGCCAATTAAGGCTGGTACTTGCAAGCATATATGCAGCCTTAGAACAGCGAAATCAAGAGGACATAGAGGTAATGAATGAATTCGTAACCAGGCTGGTTTCAGAGGGAGCAATTGAAGTGGGAGGTAAGCCACCAAGGGAAGCTCTCTCAAGCAACGAATGACCTAATAAAGAAACGACAAAGAATGAAACAGTCCAACTCAAGAGATCAGATGGAATTGACGTAATTGTCAAAACTGATCAACATGGAGAAAATAAAGGATACTCGAAATTATAACGTAAGAAAGACTGAGGAAGCAGTAACAAATGGACGCAGCATGAAATCAGTAAGAAGAAAACTTCGCATAGGACAAGTCAAGATGTATACATTGAAAGATAAGCAGGGTAATATCATCAGCAATTTCGAAGATATAGTAAACGTAGCGGAATAATTCTATACTGACCTGTACAATACACAGAGCAGCCAGGATACCTGCATTGAAAGTAGTAATGAAGAGGTTACAGAGGCTCCTTCTATAACTTGCGATCAAGTTAGAAGCGCCTGAGAAGACATGAAACGAGGAAAGGCGGCAGGAGAAGATGGAATAACAGCCGATAGAGGAAACATAATGCTTGAAAAACTGGCGGCTCTCTATACGTAATGTCTCACGACCTTAAGCGTCCCGGAGAACTGGAAGAATGCCAACATTATACTAATCCACAAAAAGGGAGACGTTAAAGAATTGAAATATTATAGGCCCATTAGCTTACTTCCAGTACTTCCATCGAATCCCGGCCACGGCGGCCGCATTTCGATGGCGGCGAAATGCGAAAACACCCGTGTACTTAGATTTAGGTGCACGTTAAAGAACCCCAGGTGGTCGAAATTTCCGGAGTCCTCCACTACGGCGAGCCTCATAATCAGAAAGTGGTTTTGGCACGTAAAACCCTATAATTTAATTTTTTTAAGATAATTTCCAGTAGAATAAGGGCAACACTTGACTTCAGGTAACCAAGGGAACAGGCTGGTTTCAGGAAGGGATACTGTACAATAGATCACATCCATTTAATCAATCAGGTAATCGCGAAATCTGCAGAGCACAATCAGCCTCTCCACATGGCTGTCATAGATTACGAAAAGGCATTTGATTCAGTAGAGATACCAGCAGTCATAGAGGCGTAATCAAGGACTACGGGAGGCTTACATAAATATCTTGGATGATATCTACAAAGATCACACAGCTACCCTAATTCTCCACAAGAAAAGTAGGAAAATACCTATAAACAAATGGTATATGCGAAGGTTGTGGAATCGTTCCCCACCTGTGGCAAGTAGTTCTTTTCATCCACTTTCATTTCATTAATTTAGCGTTTCTTTATTTCATTTATTAAGCAGAAGTAATTTCCCCTATGTTGTCCTTGGTGTCAGTGTTTGTTGGCTTCTTATGATATGACTAATAAAAATCGGGCCCCTCGGTTAACCCCCTTCTCGCCTATAAAGAAAGGGGTACGACAAGGAGACACAATCTCCCCAATGCTATTCACTCCGTGCTTGGAAGAAGTATTGAAGCTATTAAATTGGGACGGCTTAGGAGTAAGGATCAACGGCGAATATCTCAGCAACCTTCGGTTTGCAGATGACATTGTCCTGTTCAGCAACAGTGAAGTCGAGTTACAACAAATGATTGAGGACCCTAACACAGAGAGTGTAAGAGTGGGGTTGGAGATTAATATAGCAGAAAACAAAGATAGTGATCATGCAATAGCCTGCCAAGGGAACAACAGTTCACGATCGTCAGTCAGCCTCTAGAGTCTGCGAAGGAATAAGTTTACCTAAGTCAGTTACTCACAGGAGACCCTGATCATGAGAAGGAAATTCACAGAAGAATAAAATTGGTTTGGAGTACGTACGGCAGACATACTCAGATCCTTACTGGAAGCTTACCATTATCACTAAAAAGAAAGGTGTACAATCAGTGGATTCTACCGGCGTTAACATATCAGGAAGAAACTTGCAGACTGACAAAGAAGCTCGAAAACAAGTTAAGGACCGCTCAAAGAGCGATGGAACGACAAATGATAGGCTTAACGTTAAGAGACATGAAGAGAGTGGTGTGGATGAGAGAGCGACAGAGACAAGCGCTACTCACAACTGTTGTGAGTAGCGCTTGTCTTTGTCCACCTTTCTTGACTCTGTCATTTTTATCGCGCTAAGTTACTACTTCAATTACGTAATGCGTAAGTTAGATAACCGGTGGACCATTAGGGTTACAGAATGGATGCCAAGAGAAGGGAAGCACAGCCGAGGACGGCAAAAGACTAGGCGGGTCCATGGAATTAAGAAATTTGCAGGCTCTAGCTGGAATCGGTTGGCGCAGGACATGGGTAATTGGAGATCGGAGGGAGAGGCCTTCGTTCTGAAGTGGACTTAAAATAGGCTGTGATGATGATGATGATGATGATGATGATGATGATGATGATGATGAAGATGAAGAAGAAGAAGAAGAAGAATACTGGTGCATACTGATCGAAACTAAATGCGTGCGCCTGTAATGACAGACCGGTTAATTGAAAAAAAATATATTGTGTTAAACATTTAATTTACGCGGTTTACAGAAGGAGGTGCGCAAGCGACGACGCAACATTACCTTCCCGTGTTACGACGTGACACTAGGAAATGGGCATAGCGTTTAATCTCTCGCTCCGCCTCGCCTATAAAGGGGTCACGACACGGATTTTGCGTTTGCTAAGGTGCTTCTTGCTTCTCGTGCGTGCGCACTATAGGCCGCGCGAAATTGGGACACACATATGCTGCACTTAAGCACATCGGTCTCGTTCACGCTTTCCTTCCTTGTTTTTTTCCGCCATATTTGAACGCAATTACTCGAACCAATTGAGCACATCCAGCTCGGGCTACCACCATAAAAAAGAAAGGGCGACCATGCTGGAAGCGTGAAAGAAGAAAAAAGAAAAGGTTTTTGTGTGTTAATGTGGTCTTAATTTTGTTAACAAGGGAACACCCTATGCGATGTATATAGAAAAATTGCTTACAGAGCGCGTGTACAGCGAAAAAAAGAAAGACAGACGGAAACAAAACACGACACGCCGCCCTTCGTGGAAGCAAAATCTAACCGTGACTACCACTCTACCGGAACCTGACCGTCACGAATCCCCCGCTAATTGATAAAAGGAGCCAAAGTTGAGGACTTCCATGGGAACGACTTCGACTAAAGTTCTCAGCTTGCCACGTCGTTGCCTCGTATGCGGGGGGGGGGGGGGGGGGGGGGGGTGGGGGGGACGATGCGACCTCATGGGCGGGATTTTGCGAACGGTTCAACGATTGTGCTTCGCCGAGAAGAACAGTCAATTCCCCTGACGAGAGAAAGGTAAAAATGAAGTGCATAAGAAGTAGATCTCGAGTGCTGTGGGAGTGTGCTTCGACTCGTACTAGTGATCCTAGTCGTACGGGTGCTCCTACTCATGCTAGTATTCCAACTCGTGCTAGTACATTTAAACTCTCATCAAGTAAATTTGTAAATACCTCGGACTTCTCGTTCGCCCGGCGCCTGGCACATTAATGAAATTAATTAAATTATGGAATTTTACGTGCGAAAACCCCTTTCTGATTATGAGGCACGCCGTAGTTGGGGCCTCCGGTAATTTAGACCACCTGGGGTTCTTTAACGTGCAGCTAAATCTAAGTAGACGGGTGTTTTCACCCCCATCGAAATGCGGCCGCCGTGGCCGGGATTCGAGCCCGCGACTTCGTAAGCAGCAGACGAATACCATAGCCACTGAGCAACCACGGCGGGTACCTGGCCCATCATCAGCCACAAAAGCGTAATGGCCCCTCAGACGCAGAGTCGCAACAACCGTACGACAGCGATGGGATACGTTACCGTCAGTCCCAACATTAGTGTTTGTACACGTTTCTTGAGGTGTTTCCCGCACTTTTTATGATGGACGAATTAACTAGCTCAACGTCTCAGATTTTTTTGCAAAAAGCGCTTATAATGGTCTTCTGAATGAGAGTGTAGGAGAACACCGTAAGTTTTCTCCTCTAGGTCATCAATGCCTTCACCAAAGCAAAGTTATAACTGTGACGCAAGTCTAAGTCCCCTGTAAATGTTTGTTACGTTTATTATCTGCCATCAGCCATATCTAGTTTAAAGCTGTGGCAGCGAACGCACGCGCCATGAGCCGTCCTGTGTCTGCGTTGCACGGCCTGCATTGTGATATTGTAGATGTGCGCAATTCTCGAGAAGTTATCATGTAAGCAGATGATACGAACAACTTTTACAGCGAAGCTGTTAGCCTCTAGTTGGTCGGCATATCTCGCGGCGCCGTCCTCACAAAAAAATACACCTTCTGCGATTGAAGCGTAAAGTGCATATATTCTTTGGTATCGCGCATACAACGTGCAACAGAGCATTCGTTTCAATGAAGAACGAGCACAAAACAAGCATTCACACCATATCATCGATGATAAGGCGCTCCTGATAACACTGCGAAGCCCTTAGCGCTCTCCGCATACGTTTCCTGGCAAATATCAAGGCCCGCATATAGTCCGGCGTTGCCAGCGTGCCCGGCGAAGTCGGATACGTTACGCCAACGACGCCTCGATCGCCGAAAATTCGCACTGTATGCTATATACGGCGCGTTCATCGTGGCCCGCAGCCCCGCGGCGATCAGATGTTGCCGCAGCACATGCGCACAAGTGCGCGGCGAGTGAGCGCTTTTTCGTTTGGAAAAGGCGCAAACTCCGCGCAATCTCTTAATTGCATGCGAACTGTAGGCGGGGCGCGTATTTACAATTGCTAGTAGGTACAGCGGGGCGTGGCGCTTGCGGAAACGACGGACGTTTGCGCACATGCGCGAGTAAGAGCGGGTGCGAGAGAGGAAATGTGGGGACTTTTGCTCCTAGAATATACGACCCTGCCTAGCCCTACAGACGAATTTCTTGGCGCGTACTGTATGCGTTTGTCCCTAGGCGTACCAGCAGAAGTCGCGGGGCCCGGTTTAGCGTCGCAAGTTGGCGGCTGTACGTAAATATATTTATTCAATCGTGTTTTTTGCTAATTGAAACAACGTGTCATTATTTCACATTATTGGCGGCGTCTCCAGGACACCAAAGCCGCAACGGGGACACCAAAGCAAGAACCCCGACTGGCCCTGCTTCCAGCTTTGATCCCCCCGCTACCACTTGGGTGCCCTGAAGATCCTGAGCCGCCTGCTTTAATATAACCTCAGGCGCTCTCCTGAGGCCTCCGTTTGCCGGTTACATGTGCCCTCCTGGAGCAGTGCTTGTAAAAAGCAATCTATCGTCGCGACTAAAAAAGCGACCCACGACTTCTACAACACCAGTCAGAACCTTGCCCCTCCAGACACAGCGATTACCAAATGGGGCGTCCGTGCTCACTGCCTCACCGTGCGGGAAGCCAGTGGCGGAGCGTAAAAAAACTGGACCGCACTCCGCAACGCCGGTATGCCTAGGGGACAAAGGCATGCAACACGCATTAAGAAACCTCCTCCGTAGTGCCTAGGCAGACTCACATATTCAAGAAGCAAAGGCCGCCAGATTTTCTCTCTCGCATCCGCTCTTACTGGCGCCTGCGCAGAAACGTCGAGCGCGGTGAGAAACGCCACGCCCCGCTGTACCTACTAGCAATTGTAAAAACACAGGCGGGGCAGCCAAACTAGCGCGCGAAGCACTCTGGCCTAGCGACTCGGGCGTGAGATAGGCCGCGCTCTATTCCCGCGCTGGCCATGTCAACGTGCGCCGAACGACGCCAGTCACGCTGATTGCGCGGTGATGCTAGAATATATAGAGGCGCCCACTTTGCGCAGGCGTAGCGCTACTGCGCCGCGCGTACGCCGGACTGTAGAGTTGCGCAACCTGCCGCGGCGACGGCAGCTTGCGACGTGCGGAGTGACGTCACTAGCCTGTTATATATAAAAAACAGCCTAGCGACGGATTTCAGTGTTGCAGCACTGCTATACTTAGGCAACGCAGTCATGACTCCCAAGGAGCAGCGTGAATACGAGGAGCGGAAAGGGGAAGAAACGGCAATACGACTACCGCTAGCGTGCTGCCTAAATTTATTAACTTTGTTCCCAAGAAGCTCAGCGCAAGCACCAAGCCACGCGGACCCGAATGTTGTCGCTCAAGATGCTCACTGCAAGCGACAAGTCAGGCAGGATGAGGGTGTCCGCACTAGACATGGCTAGCGCAAGCATTGCCATACCCCCCTCAGCAGTTGTGATTTTCAAGAGCTTCGCTGGACATCCACTTTCGCAGGGCCCGGATGGCTACTTTCTTTTTCGACTTAGATTTAGGACATACATGCAAAAAAAAAAAAAGGGTGGGGGGGAGCTGACTTGTCACTATCGGCCTGGCTTAGCCAGAATATGCTATTGCCTGATTCGGAAATATCCATACCGTCGCTTTTCAAGCAAGTAAGCAGCAAATAAGCAGTGAAATAAGCAAGTAAACACTGAAATAACTTTTTGAAGGGCGAGAGTTAACGGCAAGTGTTAATGAGCGCAAGTCGCCTGGTTGGTTCCACAAATATATCTCTCTTGAGACGCCTCTGTTAAAAACTATACCACAGGTATTTCTTTTTAGCAATGCGTGTTCCATACGCGACATTGCGATGACGTCTTGTATCACGTGAGACATAAAAGACGGCGAACACCACAGGCAGCGGCAAAGTATTGCAAATAAACAATGGCCCATACCAGTTTAGAACACTCCTAAATAAATGACAAAATTTACACATGGATCGAAACTCCGGGTGGGATATCTACCGGGTGGAGTGAGTCTTCACCGCAAGAATCAGAAAACGACGACGCATCCGGGCATGGTGATGATGAAAAAAAAAAGTAGAAAAGAATGTATGCATTTCATTGCTACATGGTTGTGACTCTTCTCCTAGTCTCGAGCGGTTCTGATTAACACGGGAACAGGACGGCCTTAAATAACCCACTGCGGTCTTGTGGTCGTCGCTGCCTTCTTGAGGAGCCTGTGATAATTGATTGATTGTGATAATAAGAAGGGGAAAAGATGCTATATTGTGCAGCCCATTGGGGAGCCCGACGCAGCGTCGTAGGGGAGATGAGAGGGGGAGTTAAAGATGGTGGAGAGATGCAGCAGTTGGAGCTCGTCCGCACAAAGAGGGGCCGCAGAGAGGCAGGAGCCAGCAAGGGCAGGCCGGTGGTGCTCAGCTGTATGCTGTAATCCCGCTCATCTCCACAAACTCCAGCACGCTGTGTTGTGCGGGAAGGTGGGGGCGGGACGGGAACAGCAAGTCCATGAGATGGGCCGCAGGGAGGCCCTGGTGTTTATATGCAGCGGTGACCCTCGAACAATCCTGCAAGGGCTGGGCAGGAGCAGAGGAGATATTCGAGGGTATTAGTGATTTCGTCAGGTTCTGCCGTCGACGAGCTCCTGCCTTTCGGGTTTTCTTCTCTGCGTCCTTCCCTTTGTGTCTGCTCAGGGAATAAAGGTGTGACGCTTTTTCAGGGAAGATGGTAACTATATCGACATGGGGACGCCCGCTTGAACATTCCTCACACTTGACAGGTCGATGTCCAGGCTTATGGTAACAGTGGATTGGATTGGAGCCAACTTTATTTATGCCTGCAGTTGGGCGCTCGCGCGCCCCGAGGGCCTACGTCATCTACGATGTCACCGTTACTCGGCGCGGGTCTCCTCTCGCCGTTGCCGGCTCGCTGGGTCCCTGCCTTTCGAGCGCCTCGAGGACCTGCTGGACGGCCCAGAGCTGTTCGTCTCGCTCGTAGCTCTTCGCGGCTGCCTCGAGCCGCGGTAGGAGCGTTCTTGATTTTGCTTCTTCGGGATGTTTAACGCAGTCCCATAAGATGTGCGTGTAATCTGCCGTCTCCCTCCGGCAGACTCTGCACATATCGGTCGGATATGTCTCGGGGTACATGCGATGCATTAGTCTCGGGCTCAGTAGCGATCCGGTTTGGAGCTGTCTCAGTAGTACCGCATCCGCTCGACTCAGCCTCCGGTGCGGGGGTGGGAGAGTCCTGCGAGCCAGGTGATAGGCCTTCGTGATTTCGTTGTAATCCGTCATGCGGTCCTTGGTTCCGAACCACGTCGGACGGTCTGTGGCCGGGGCGCGGTTGGTTAGCGCTCGCGCCGCTGCGTGTGCCGTCTCATTGTGGTTCTCATTGCGTTCCGACGCGTCGCCCGCGTGCGCCGGGAACCACTTGAGTCTTACTTTTCTGCCTTGTAGTTTGACCGCTCGCGCTCAGCCTCCCTGCAGATTTGGCTTTTGGCGAAGTTTCGCACCGCCTGTCTCGAGTCACTGAGCACCGTGTGGTAGTCTGCGTCGGCGATGGCCAGGGCGATGGCTACCTCCTCCGCGTGTTCCACTCCGGTGCTTCTCACGCTCGCTGCCGTCCTCGTGGCGCCGGTTGACGCCTCTATGACGACCGCTGCGAAGGCGTTCCGTTGGTATTCGGCCGCGTCCACGTAGCGCGCGTGTTCGTCGTTGGTATGCTGGTCAATGAAAGCCTTGGCCCTCGCCGCTCTTCTTCCCTTGTTGAACTCGGGATTCATGTTTTTCGGTATGGGGTCGATTCTGGTCTGGCGTCGGACCTCTTCGGGGACAGGGAGCTTCATATCCACCTCGTTCGAGCGTTCGATTCCCAGATCGCCCAGTATCTTCCTCCCGGATTTGGTCATGGACAGCCGCTCCAGTTGAGAGGTCCGTTGCGCCTCGGCTATTTCTTCAAGCGTATTGTGTATCCCGAGTTGTAAGAAGCGGGTCGTGCTCGTGGACTCGAACAGGCCCAGCGCTGTCTTGTACGCTCTTCTGAGGAGCAAGTTGATTTTGTTACGTTCGTGTTGCAGCCATCTGTGGTAGACTGCAACGTATGCGACGTGACTGATGACGAAGGATTGGACGAGTCTAATTAGGCTCTCCTCTCTCATGCCAGCCTTCCGGGAAGTGACTGGTTTAAGGAGTCGAATCGCGTTGGCTGCTTTTGCCTTGAGACGGGTGATGGTTTCGCCGTTTCTTCCGTGCTTTTCGATGACCATGCCTCGGGGATCACGTTGCCGGATTTGGTTACGATTCTGATTTTTTTCGTTTTCGCGTTGTCTGGTCTTGCCTCTGCTGTTTTTGGTAGGTGGGAGTATGAGAAGCTCCGATTTGCTCGGCGAACATCTCAGTCCGGTGCCTTCCAGCTGGGCTTCTATTGCGTCGACGGCGGCTTGCAGCGCGCCCTCGATGTGGGCGTCGCTGCCACCGGTCACCCACAGCGTGATATCGTCCGCGTAGATGGTGTGCCTGACGTCTTCGATGTCCCCGAGCTTCTCGGCTACTCCGATCATTACCAGGTTGAATAGCATCGGCGAAATGACCGATCCCTGCGGTGTGCCCGTGCTCCCGAGCTTCTTCTCTTGCGTTTGTAGGTCGCCTGCTCGTAGCTCGAAGGTCCTGTCCGTGAGGAAGTCCTTGATGTAGTTGTAGGATCTTTCGCCCATGTTGAGCTTGGAGACTTGGGACAGAATCGCCGAGTGTTTCACCTTATCGAAGGCGCTCTGCAGGTCGAACCCTAGGATTGCTTTGTTGTCGCGGGCGCTGCCGCCATCGTCGATGATTTGGTATTTGAGCTGCAGCATCGCGTCCTGCGTGCTGAGGTGCTGTCTGAAGCCGATCAAAGTGGTCGGGTACGGCCCTTCTCGTTCCAGGTAGTCTTGCCACCTATTGAGCAGGACGAGCTCCAGCACCTTGCCCACGCAGGACGTGAGTAACAGCCTTTTCTGGGACGAGGCAAATAACTTTGTCATGAGAACGTACACCTGAATGTCCCTCACGCTTGACAGGTCGATCGTAGCACCAGTCTCGGTTTCCACAGTCACTTGTGCCCAACCGTTTATCGAAACGCGCGAGCCAGTGTTCGCCAAGTTCCCAAAATGACCACTCTATCCTGAGCACCCCGATGCCCAATGCCATGCTTTTGTTTGCAAAGCTGCCCGGTTCGCGCTTGAGCGTCATCGCCGATCAGGCCTCGGTTGTAGCCGCTGTTGCCCTTTCACCTGTGCCCGTCGCTTACAGCGCTTGACCGCTGCCCTCGACGGGCTGTCGCGGCTTACACTCTAAAAACAGTTGCACCCTTTGGGGTGTATATTTGCCGTTTCCTTTCTTTAACGCGGCGAGCCCGGTATTTTCCAGTAACGAACGGGATGCGCGTTATCAGCATGACATAGCATTCCCGACAGGAAAGTAACGAGCGCAGCGTTTTCAAGAAAGGAAATGCGGGCAAGACAGATGACGATTATCGTTGTGTGGCAAATATACACTCCAAAAGGTGTAAACTTAGAGTTAATAACCGTCATCTGCGTTGCCCGCATTTCTTTAACGCTGCGAGGTCGGGACTTCCAAGTCACGAACGGCATGCGCGTTATCAGCGTGACACAGCATTCTCGACGAGAAAGTAGCGAGCGCTGCGAAAATTCGGTCTGGCTGGGAATCGCGGCCGGGCCTCCGGGGTTCGAGACGAGCACGCTTCCCAGCCAGACTGAATTTTCTCTTCAATTCTATTATTTTATTTTGTCTACAGAAACCTGACTGAAAAAATTGACGTCAATGCCAGCATTTTTACGTGTTTTTACTCTTCGCGCCGTCGGCCATTTTTGGTACCATCTTTCGGTCACACTACCGACGACAACGCCGGATTTTCGCGTAATGCGGCATATAACGCTCTCGCATTGATATATACGGCCCGCGTCAAAATTTTACGGTCAGCGCAATCTGTGAAAACGCTGATCTTACGCGCAGCTTGTGACCGTAGCCAGTAAAACTATACAACACTGTATTGTTAGCATACGAGTTCAGGTTGGAAATCCGAATACCAGGGTGCTTGGCCGATGCTGAGAAAATATTAAGCTTTTACTCACAATCTGCGGTCAATAAAATTTTGACCTCGACTGTACATATGTAATGCAAGCCCGATCCCCGTTGGTGCCGTATAGTGCAGACTCAAGATATCTAGAGAACCGAGGGGCTCGATGTTTTGCTAGTAAAAACTTATGAAGACTACATACGCTGGAGACAAAGAAAGTATTAAGCGGCACACAGTGTCTTTTCTTCCACTTTTATTTTAATATTAATTAATATTTCAATTAAACAATTGCACAGTCATTTTACCTTGGCTACCCCCTTTACCAATTCCCCAGTGCAGAGTAGCC
Organism: Dermacentor variabilis; assembly: GCF_050947875.1. Classification (NCBI taxonomy): domain Eukaryota; kingdom Metazoa; phylum Arthropoda; class Arachnida; order Ixodida; family Ixodidae; genus Dermacentor; species Dermacentor variabilis. The sequence continues at coordinate 84,163,070 of NC_134568.1, forward strand.
TACTGGGCTCAGCCTGGTTAATCTCCCTGCCTTTCCCTTATGACTCTCTCTCTCTCTCTCTCTCTCTCTCTCTCTCTCTCATTGGTTTTGCTGCCTGCTGGCTTTATGTGGCTGAGATTACCGCACGCCCGCGCACGCACGCACACAGACACGTACACACATGCACGTGCGGCACGGGCCAAGGCCGCCTGGTCAGAGGCTGGTCCTGCACAAGCCCCCGACATGCCACTAAATATACACGCGCGAAGCTGCCTGTATGGTTCATGTTGTCACTCAGGGGCACGGACTTGCACGACGGACTTGAAGCAAAGTGCCTAGTGGGCCAGACTGTGCCAGTAAAGGTAACCAACTTAGCAAACGGCACAGCGACATGGCAGGATGCGGTGCTCCCAGGTCGGGCCGCACAGGACACAAGCCCTTCAACGTGGAGCTGCCGTTCGCACGCTTCACCTTCGCTCGGGGCACTTAGAAATCGCGGGCCGGCGGCCTCCATCGAGCCGGCGGCAGCAATCGCGCGCGCACGCCGCGGCCGACCTGCGCGTCTCGCGCCGGTTGCCGGGCGCCCTTTGGACGCTGTTGCGCGGACGGATCGCCGCTTCTCCGCTGGGCTGCCTTGGAGCGCTTCCAGATAATTTATTATCTGCCGCCAACAATAGCCTCGGCGGGCTATTTCAGTGGAACGAAGGACCGACGCCGCGCGTGCGGAGCATCGCCGCGGCGCGCGGATGCTTCCGGCTTAACCTCGGGCGCTGCACCGCGGCTTGTTCCGATAGCGGTGCGTTGCGGGTAACACTGGGCCCATCGAGGGAACCACGTGCGCCGACCGAAGACGTTCCAGATTGTGAACTGGGCGGAAAGAGCAAGCAGTGTATTTCGATACACGAGTCCTGCGTCGATTGTTTTCAATCAGCACAAAGTCAGCAAGATCGCAGACACGTCGTTTTGCTTGTCACTGACGTGTATACATCCTCAATCACACTCCTCCGGTCCGCTGGAACGGTGCACAAAGGCTAGGCTGTCCGCAGCGCTCTGGTGACATCTAGCGACTGATAGGCTGATACTTGGTCTGATAGATCCCCGAGCAACGCAGAAGTTGCACAACACCGGTGTGACAGCGGATCGTTTAAGAGTACAAGTGAGATGGTAATGTTTCTAGAAACATATGGGCTTGATTAATTAATGCGGTTCTGTGATGTTTCATAGACGTCTAGACTCCAGTAACATTTATGAGGGTGGAAGTTCGAGCTTAATTTATCCAGGAAAAACAGGGAGGTCCGATTTGCACTCGAATACTTCTTCACCTGACAAATTAATGGCTCTTCGTTCGCGCCGCCACCGTCGACTCACAGAGGGACGCCAACCATAGACCTACAACACTTCCTTTTCCCGACTGGTCTGTTAAACTATAGACTGCCATCTGGAGAAAGTACAATGCGCATTTAGCTGTTTCCCAGTCGCTATACATAAAGGACACCATAACCAGAAGCCCGTTAGGACATCGGCGCTGCTTGTTCGCATCCGTGGCACCGCAGTGGTGAGTGGAACGACTACGGGGTCGATCTATCTGCGTGCACATCGGCACACGCGCGGCTTTGCTTTCTTTTACACAAGTGGACGAAGGATCTTTACATACCGGAACTGTCACTGCAGGACGCCACGAACGTGCGATTAATCTCTCCTCCGGCGGAAACTTTTGCAGACTTCCATTCTGCGCAGTGCTTTGCAGGGAACGCGACTCTCGGTGAAAGGAAACGGTGCCGACATACACGCGCTTCCGTCTCAGCAGCCGTGTCTCGTGTTTCCCCTCTGCGTTACTAAACGTGGCTCACCGACATCAATTACATCTCACGCCAGGGAAGGTCTCGTTACAACTTGAGCTGCAGTTCGTCGCGTCTAGTGGATTCTACGCAAGCCAGCACTAATTGCAAGCTATAGCGTTGAAGGAAGGTTCAGATAATTTCGTATTCACAACGGAAAACAAAACTGCATGCAAGGCTCACGGATTGTCACTACGAGAAAATGCGGGCACGGATATTTTACCACACATTGTTCGCGACAAGCAGAATGAAAATCAGGAATTGAAACTGACGGACATGAACAAGCAGATGAACCATACACAGCGCTGCCCACACGTTTATACAGCACGTGCAATCGGCTCCGAGTGCGCTGCAACCACTGAACGCCCTGAATCCAGTGCACGATTGCGGACCTAGAATAACAAATGCGATGGCTCAGTCGCACCAATGCTACTGTGTGTGTGAGTGGGGTGGGGGTGGGTGGGGGTAAGGTAGCCGCCGGAGCCACGGTTTATTTAGGCCGGTCAGCCATATGTAAAGCTGTATCGGGAGTTTTTCCTGTTGCTCTACCATTCTTTCATTGACCTTTTTCATCTAATTATAATATTTTTTTGAAAGATGGCTTCTATGACTAGTTATTCGTGAAAAACGACGCTCTCCCATAGAAAATGCGCATGTTTGCAGGGGGCGACCACTACAGGCGCTTTTTGGCGATGTCTTACAACGGAGGAGTACAAAAACAGACTTCCCCATAGCGGTTCAGAAAGTTTGATGCTGGGAATTCTTCGTTTTCTTTTTCTTTCCTAAAAGATAGGTAGGCCATTAGATAAAATAATAAGAAGAGTTTGGTGGCGTAAAAACCACTGCCCCATTTCAAAGGGGACGCTAATAGCATCCATCCATCCATTAGATGGAACAAATACCGAGAAAAGAACCGGGTGGCGAGTGAGCTCGTGCAAGAGAAAATTAAACGCACAAGTGAACGTTGGGTGCATAACATTCGCAAGAGAGACAGAGGTGCACCAAAAAGATTCTGGAACCATGTAAGATCACTCGGAGTTTAAACTAAGATATATATATATATATATATATATATATATATATATATATATATATATATATATATATATATATATATATATATATATATATATATATGCAAAAGATAGAAAGGCAGGGAGGTTAACCAGAGTTAAAACCTCCGGTTTGCTACCCTGCACGAGGGGAAGGGAAAGGGGAAGTAAAGACAGAAAGAAGATCCCGACAAAAATAAAAGCGTGAGAAAAAACATGAGAGTTTCAACTAAAAATTCGCAAATGGATATGAGGGATGAAAACGGTAACACCTTCGAAGGAGACGATGCGCTGCGGTACATGAAAGACGTTATTAGGGATAAGTTCGTCATGAAAGAACGAGTAGTTCAGACTCAAACAGATCCAGCAACAACAGAGAAGCCTGAGCGATCATAATTTAGCACAGAAAGCTTTTGTTGAAAAAAGGAAAAAAACAGAACAAAATGTCCCCAATAATACGGCCGCGTGGCCCGATGAAATAGCAATACAGTTAATAAAAAAAAACTTTGGTCAAGAGAGCAAGGCACTGCTGACTAATGCCATAGAGCAAGTGATTAGAAAGATGAAAATTCCGGTTGGATGGCGCGAATGCAAGATGAACCTCATCTACAAAGGCAAAGGTAATAAGGATAAGATGAGCTCGTAGAGGCCAATTACGGTAACGTCGGTGATAGACAGAATCGAAATGCAAGCCAAAGAGTCGAAGTGGGTGGAAAAAAATCATATACTAGGGAACTACAGAATGGGTTCAGACAAGGCAGACGCTTAAAAGATAATATGTTTGTACTAATTCAGTGCACAGAGATTTCAGTAGCTCAGAATAGACCTTTATGGACAGCATTTCTAGATATTAAAGGAGCCTACGACAACGTAGACACAGAATTGTTATGGAACATTTTCAAGCATGAAGGCATAGATGACGATTTCGTGGAGCTGCTGAGGGATATATGTATAGACAACAGAGTACAAATTGCATGGGAAGGTCGAAAATGTAATAGAGTGGTGGGAATTCACCAAGAACTGAAGCAAGGATGTTTTCAGTCTCCACTGTTATTCACGCTTTATGTTAAGGACATTGAAAGCAGACTGGAAAACAGTGAATTAGGGTTCGATTTACCCTACATCCGTAATGGACAAATGGTGCAACAGAAGGTTCCCCGACTGATGTATGCGAACGACATAGTGCTACTAGCGGACAATGCCAGATATCTAGACACTTGCAAATATCTGTGGCAACGCAGCGACAAATTTAGGCCTCAAGTTTAGCATAGAAAAATCGGGAATTATAATCGTTAATGAAGACACGAGCAATTACGTGGTGTCAATTCAACAGCAAGTCATATCTATAGTCAAGCAAGTTAAATACTTCGGTGTATACACAAAGGAAGGAACGACTTACTCAAGCACCCACCAAGATAAGGTGAAAATAAAGGGAAAGCGCAATGCTGTAATAATGAAACATGAAGCACTTTGGGGGCACAATAAATATGAGATGGTGCGTTGAATCTCGAAAGGAGCAATGGTGCCAGCGCTAATGTTTGCAAATGCCATTGTATGCTTAAAATGGGATATCTTGTTGGGGTTGGAAGTTAACGAAAGATCGGTAGGCCGGTTGGCTTTGGGAGCCCACGGTAAAAACACAAATGAGGCAGTGCAGGGTGACATGGGTCGGGCCTCTTTTGGAGTCAGAGAAGCGCAGAGCAAAATTCGTTTTGAAGAAAGAATCAGGAACATGGATCAAAATAAATGGGCAGCTAAAGTGCACAAGTATCTATACCTAAAAAGTGCGCACACAGAATGGAGGAGGAGGTCAAGAAAGTTGGCAACCAAGTACAGGGTAATTGGAAGTGTAAACAGACAACCAGGAATCATCAGAAAGAAAGTGAGAGAAACAAAGACAGCGAATTGGCTTCAAAGAAAGGAAACAAAAGAGACCATGGAGGTTTACAAGAACGCGAGGACAGAAATCGGAAGGGTAGTGCCTTGCTATTTGAGGCTCGAGCTGGTTGGCTAAGGACAAACACATACCGGAGAAAATATTCGCAACAAGATGAGGTATGTGTATGCTGTAGCAAAAATCTAAAGACCACTCAGCACATCCTAATGGAATGCGAAGGAATTCACCCAGTGAGAACCGTAGGTAACGTACACCTTCCAGAAGCGCTTGGGTTTAAAATGGCTGGAAGCATCAGCCAGTCAGCCGTCGAGATAAGCAAGAGACGCTTAGAGCATCGGTGGGTAAAATGCGGGGAAGACCTTGATGCGATCGGATCTCTTATAGGCATAGGTTTGGTACGAGATAGAGAAGACTTGAGGGGGAAAAAATGTTAAGATGTACACAAATATGTTAAAATGATAAACATGTGCAGCATATCTGATTAAACCAAGCAGGCTAGATGACTATTTATCACCGCCCCGTTTCAAAGGAGGTTATAATAAATCATCATCTCCATCACCTAATTCCTGGTCAAAGCGAAATGCAGCTGCCGTTGCCGGGATTGCGCGGCCTCTGGCTTAGCAGGGGAACGTAGCAGCTAGGCCACACGGCGGGTGCGTCCGCATTGCCGCTGATGCACTCACGGCGCATAATCGGCACTTGACTCGGCTTCCTTCACACCACCTTGCCTGCCAGCAGTGATACCGCATACAACATTCATCGCAATAATTTCTGAGGATCAGGCCTACTTGCAGTGACAATTTACGCCCATCACACGGCTAGAGCACCTTTCCAAAACGACGTCTTCTTGGGCAAGTTGGTGCTTAGATTTCCTAGGTGTACATTGTGGCGTAAAATACATTCTTGAAAAGGGATAGGACAAAGGAAGACAGTAAGGCGTCAAACTACCAGCTGTTTAATGACAGTCTGAAAAAACGTACAGAAGAAAAGGCAACTTCCGCTCATGCGTAGGGAGCCAAGGTGTGACAGAACAACATGGTCATGATAACATACTTTGGATAAAGCACACTTCGGCGGAATATAATACGATAAATGTATCGCTGACACAATCAGACCCTTTCTCTTATATAAAAAACGCAAGAGAGTTGTTGGATGCGTTTGATATTAAAAAGAAAGGGTCTGATTGCGTCAGCGATACATCTATCGTATTATATTCCGCCGAAGTGTGCTTTGTCCAAAGTATGTTATCATGACCATGCAAGGTCATGATAACGGGCAAGGTCAAGGTCATGATCATGATCACGCAAGGTCATGATCATGGGCAAGGCTTCGCTCGATGTACTGTGAATACGCCTGTGCCTATGCGATTCGAACGTTTTCATCACATCTCCTCAACGTTCATTTTCTCTTGACCAGTAACAACATCTACTTCCTAGGTGACCCCGACACGAACACGACGTGTCCTGCCGTTTGTGGATAGCTCTCCAACCTTCTGTGAACGCAGCCGATTTTTTAAACAGCGCGACACGAGACGAAGGAAAGAGGCACAGGACATAGCGTTGTCTTTCTTTCGTCCTCTGCCGCGGTGTTAAAGAAGTATGCTGTGTGACAAGATGTACCAGCCAGACCAAATGAATACGTTGCTAACCTTCCTGTGAACTCTGGAGTTGTCGACAGCCTCACTATACACAAGCGCGACTGAGAAGAGACATCCACACGCTTAGGGAGGCAAGTGATCTCCAATGTCCCTTCACAGGCTGGACAGTGTTTCACCATTCGAATACAAGGTTACAAGGTCAGCGCTATCACTTTGCTACTCCAGTTCCTGAGGTCTACGGGCCTACATGCTAAACTTGGAAGACGCGAGGTGCTGCCCTTGGACTGCATTCGCTCTTTACGTTTTTCGTGCGTCACTCCTTTATCCCCTTTGCCCACGTGCAACGTATCCAACCAAAACTGCGTGCTTCTCCGCGCTTCTATAATCGTTTCGTTCTCTTCACACACAATATTACACAGGCTTCTGAAGCGCGATCTCGTCAACGCCGTAAAAAATCGCCGAATTATGCGGCAGGACATAACCACAAAAATGCACTAACGAGTAGTGGCGCTGATTGAAGGCTTTGAACGCGAACGAACTGAACAAGTGGAAATATCCAAAGAAAGTCCCGAGCCAAACTGACTAAAGTATATTGCGAGTTCGCGACAATGCCAACCGAAGATCACGCGCGTAACAAATTGTCGCATAGCTAGGCTCGTATGTCTTTTTTTTACCTCACTCAGCACTGTCCCGTATAAGTTGCGAGAGGGTGGCTCTCTGCTGTTCGAACAGAACCATGAACAGATAGATCCGCGAGTGTTTGACCATGTAAGTCAGCCAATACTCTTTTTCACTAAGAACCACTTATTTCTCTCCACAACGCGCACGCGTGAAAATAATTCCTACGAAACCGCAACTGTTTTCCGTCATTTCAAATTTCTAATACTAATTAAATAGATAGCTGCGAGAAAGTTATACTGAAGGGGAGGAGCAGAGACACAAGACAAGGAGCGCTCCGTGTCACGCTTCTGCGTTAAGTATAAACCCCATGCAAGCGATCTTGCGCGCGACAGCGACAAGCGACGCGATGGAGATGGCTGTCGCGTTCGCTCGTCGCTTACAAGTCGTACCCCATGAGAGCGATGGCTTCGAGCGACGTCTCCCCAGTGTTGCCGGTATGAGGGCAGCAATATACGGGCCGAAACTAGCGTGACGCGTGCTTTATTAACTTAAGTTGATGTGTTTTACTGTAAAAAGCAGCATAAAATATTTCTGAAGGTCTTCCAGTAGGTTCTTACCCTTGCACTATAAAAATTCAATCGTTTGCTCGTTCCGTGCCACAATCGGTAGTGCTAGAGTGATGTACATCCAGTTCCGGCTTCGCGCCATTGGCTAGTCGCTCATAGCACTTCCGGGCGACGAGCGACGAATTCTAGATTTGCAGAACCGAGCGATCGCGCGACAAGACCGAGCGATCTGTTCAAGCGACGGCCCGATCCGTCGCTCGAAGCCGTCGCTCGCCGCTGTCGCGCACAAAATCGCGCTCATGGGGTTTAGCCTTTAGTTCTTCAAAGCTAGAGTGAACAATGAGGTCTGCCGAAGCAACTCTCGTGCTTTCATTTTTAAAAAGTAAATACCGAGCGTAGCAAGCGGCCGCTTGACGCGAACTAATCGTCTCGTGACACGCACGGCGCCGTTCGTTCCAAGGCAGCGAGGTGGTGGAGGCAAGCACAGCCTGGTGCGCGGCCCCGATTGCGAGCTCACCTGCCGCCCAGCGGATGGTTCGTATAATTGCTCCGCGCTTATCTGCACGCGCCCCGCTGGCGACAGCCACGGCGACAGCGAGACCAGTTGGCGCGCTCCCTGGAGCGCTGCTTCCGCCCTCCTCATGCGCGCTCGACTCGTAGCAACGACTGCACAACGGCGTTCCCTACGCGTTCCTTGCAAGCCTCTCTGGTGACGCACATTACCAACGGCGAAAACTAACAGCACTTACTGCTGCAAATAGATGTGTGAAACATATGTCTAGGAAGATGCATGCGCCATAAGAGAGACTGATAATACAAGTAGGAAGCAGCAGAACCAGTATTAAGATGACGACCGAAGTGCAACTAAAGTATTTACGACAGCGTGATGTTCCCGTAAGAGTATGCTGGAGGAAAGTGGGACTCGGCGGTTCCTACGGTATGCATCGGTCTTAGTGTTCCATACGCTTCCCCTTGTGACACGCTCATCGCTACTTCAGTAACCATGCAGCTGCACCATACTCACTATAACGCTTCTCCTCTATAGGCGATACGGCCTTGCCACAGTGGGACAGCTTTGCTGACTCGCGTTAACGCATGTTCAACATATCGCGGCTGTTTTCGAAGCATGCGCCATATTTGCGATGAAGACGTCCAGGTCGACGCGGATACAGCTGCGCAGCCAACGGGCTACCGGTGCTCCCTCTCCGCTGACCGTTCGTCGTATACAATGGATTATAGGCCTGATGTCTATAGGACAGGATGATAAGCCGGTATCATGTTTCGCATAAAGAATGCCTAGACAGGCTTTGTTACTGTTACGTTTCGCCTACGACGCGCGGTATAGCCGGCGCGGATGCAACGGACGCCGGGGCTTCGTTCAAAGCGGCGGACATTTTGGCCCGTTCAGCGCCGCCGATACTCCTCCCCGCCAAGCGCGTCCAGGCATGTTTCAATGCCACGTGTCTTCGTGTGCGCGCGTGTGTGTGTGTGCATGTTGGTGCCCACGCTTGTCAAAGCGCGGCAGCCGGGGAGAGGAGCTCCCCCCAACTGTGAAGCGAGGAGGTCTGATCGGCGCCGGCCCGGCGGATGCGTCACCTACTCGTCTCAACGTGCCCGAGCGACGCCGTCACGTGCGCGTCTATCGAGGCGTTCCTTCTTGCCCTCAACTGCGAGAGTATAAAAGCAGCTCCCCCGGACGCCAAGAGAGAGGCTCCGATTTCTTCAGTTGAGTTACGTGCTCTCCCGTCTCTCCACTTCGGTCGACCTGACCGCCCGCTCTTTTGCGATGCTAGAATAAACAAGTTGTTCTGTTACCAGTCGACTCATGCTTTGCCGGGACCTTCGGATGCTTCCAGTTGTGCCCCAGGCCGCCAGGCCAACGCTACCCTTGGGGCTTGCGACCGAGGTGCAACAACGGGTGTGAGCGCTGAGATTCAAACATTACGTAACGTCAGTGCAATACGACTATATTCCTACTGGACGGCAGCACCACATTAAATGTCTCAAAGTATGGTTTCAGCGGCAGGTAAACTGACATCACAATCTGTCCACAAGGGTGCACAAAACTAATTCAGGGTATCTACCAAGTTGGCATTTCCAAATTCCCCGAGTTTTTTAGGTTTTCCCTGAGTGGCTTTGCAAAAATCCCTGAGTGACACAGAACTTTGTTTTATGTCAAGGCGGGCTGACATCATGTCCCCCGATGCTGTCACTCTCTAGTAAGCATATTAAAAAATAAACAAACTACTTAATCCAGTTTTTCTAATAAGGAGTAGTGCTTATTTTATTCAATAAGAAAACAGAAAGGGGCGGGGGGTGCTAGTTAAATTCTCAGCAAATAAAACACCTTCGAAAAAAATGGTAAACCTATTGAATTGAGTCGAACGTTCTCAAATACGAATAGAAAGGAGATGCATACAGAAGCAAACATTTTTAAATATGAGCTACTTCTATCAATTGATTACAAGCTCATTGGTATGGTGTCAGAACTTCGTCAGAAGTGAGATTCTCTCTCAACAGCTGTTCAGTCACCCTCAACTGGCCAGACATACTCTCAGCCCGCGCACACCACCTCAGTGTTGCGTTTCACTGCTTGAAAGAGTTTATTTTGGTTTGGATGAGGGAGACCTGCACCTCGGCGTCAGTCAATACTTTTTTTTTTTTTGAGCTCAAGCTTCTTGAAAGAAGCGGCAGCACGCTTCCTTTCCCGTTCATTCCTCAGTGCTGTTCTCGTCGTCCTTCCGACGCCCGTTCCCTTCACGAACCATTTGAACGATCCTCTTGGTCCGTTGCGCAGTCACTGCACGATTTTTAGTACTCCCTAGGGGCCGCGAAAACACAGAAAAAAATCGGACAGTTTGACAAAATTAATGCATGTCTTTTACTGCCCTTAAAGTGCCCCTCATCAGCTCTGGCCATTTTGAGCTGACAAGCGCAGCGCATGCATTGCGCGATAACGATCGTGTCTGCAAAGTATTACTTCGCTACGAGCCGCGGAAAGGTCTGAAATTTCACACCAAACGCTCGTTTTTCCTTCTCCTCGCGGCCGCCGCGCTCCAAGCCGGACGGTGACGTAGTCGTGCCTCTGCGCCTACGTAGTCGTGTCTGCAGTGTGACGTCGCCCGTGGTGACACGTGTCTTCTAAAATTATTCAAGGCAACATCTGTTATCTGTGCGATCTATTGCTTGAATTGACGAATTGAAGTTTAGAGAAATAATAAAACACAAACGGAATGTCTGCGTATTTTTTGTTTTACTTCTCACCGAAGCACGAGAGATGCACTTCCGCTTCGTCTGCTGCGGTCATGCGGCCACGTGCGCAGGTACCGAAACTATGCAATTTTCTACCGTGTTCCAGCGCGTGATCATGCTCTGCGATCCGCTTGTTCTGTCTCAGTATTTGTGTAGCACTGAATTATACCGCTAGTCATCTTTCCTTGTGCACAGCGCGCAAAACCGTGCGCTGCGCTGCGCGAACGAGACAACAGCTCGCGCGCGACGCCGTTGGCGGAAGTGCGTAGCGCCGAAAAAAAGAAAGCGAGCAAAAAAACAAAAAATGAGGGCGGGGCCCATGACGTATGCGTTACGCAATGCTTGAGGTCCGGTATGGGAGAACGCAGGGAAAGAATTTCGTTTGCGTAGGCTAGACGGGGCGAGTGGAGAGAGCGTCTTGCTTGGCAATGGAGCCCGCCTGCTGAAATCATGGGTTCAGGTCACTGAACTAGTTCTATCTTGGCTATTAATGAGCCGATTTGAAAAAAGTTTTGCGGCAGAACGCTCCCTAGAGGACACGTAACAACTTCCAGCATATAACCAAAATTTGCTATGTGGTCTGGTGAGGGGCCCTGGTGAGGGTGAGGGTCTGGTGAGTCCTTCATGCACGACACGGTCACCCAACAATTTGTGGTTTCCCGCGAGACACTGTATCAGAGGGTTTATTATGACTATACACGCATAAAAACTGGGCAGTAAAAGCCCATTTCTGTCCAAAATATGAGCTAGAACTCCCTGGCTCTAAGCCCCGCCCTCCGGCGCCCACCGCCATAATGCCAAGCCATGCGTGACGTCATGCGCTGCACGGAACCGAGCCATCGTGTGCTACAAAATCGTCCACCGCGCCATGTGAGGTCGGGACACAGCTGCCGTTTCTTGCCGTGTTTGCTCCAGATGTCACGTGCCATGTCTTCGCCACCTTCGCGTGATGAAGGAAGCAAGGGATCTTTGAGCAGCACATGCAGCGATGGCGTAGTATACGCTGCGAATTTTCACTTCGACGTCATCGCCACCAGCTCAAGCGACGAAACACGGCCTCAGAGATTCGCGGCGCGCGCTGGCTTGCGCAAATCTCAGAGGCCATGGACGAAGACCGCGTAGTAAACGTGGTGAACATAAATGGCGACATTGGTGTTGTGCTAAATGCTGCTGATGGCTTTCCGTTCTCTTGATATTTTATGCGTTCAGCACTGCTCAGCCAGGAATCTGGTGCTACTTCGCACAATGCAATTAGTTAGGCGCGTAGATTGTTTGCTGGCATGGATTTCTATAAGATCCGTACTCAACTAAACTACGATGCTGTTAAGCTGCCGTGCGTTCCCACCAGTTCTTTTTTTTCCCCTCTGTAGTCGCGTGCAGCATATGTAAACAAATGCCCGCGCACATGTGTCCGAGGCGCAAGGATTTGGCGAGATGTAGGCTTGGCTGAACTTTCACTTGAACTTGCTTTATTGCGCCCCATATCGATAAAACAAACAGCAAGGCTAACGTTTGGCCGGGGCGCTGCCTCCCGGATGGGTCGGTGCGCGAACACGGTCGGCATCGCGTCTGGCCGCAGTCTCAGCTTTTTCACGGCTATCCCAAACTCGGCGAGCAGGCGTAAATCGCCGTTGTAGCTGCCTGGCGTGAAGTGTTCTGAGAACAAAACAAAAGCGTCAGATAATCGCCAGTCCTTCCTGCCGACATTAATCTTCCAAGCCTTAAGTGTGACCGGCTCCTTGGGGAACCTGAAGTACGATACGGGGCACTCCTTGCTCCGTTCGCTCTAGCAGCCAACAACGCTACATAGGCGCCGCGGTGGCATTGTTTCAGCCGCTACAAGTTGAACAATTCCAATGGCAAACAGAACACAGCAGAAGTTTCCCGCATGCCGCACAGCTGACACACCGATTCTTCGCCGGAATATACAATATAGACGCTCGCTCGGCAGGCATGCAACCTGTGACGTCACGGCTCGGCAGCGTGCCAGTGTTGCCCCACTGTTATGCCGTTCGAGTGCAATATAAAAAAAAATAAATTACAAATTACGTGCTAGCTCAAATACGCTACAATTTTGCCAACGTGTTCTTGAATGCACAAAGATTATCTCACACAATACAGATTACGATCGAAAATTGGGTGTAATGCCCTCTTTAAGGGCTCTAATCGTCACAAGCACATCCGAAAAAGCTCTGAATGCCTGCCAGTACACTTACTAGGCATATCTGTACTCGTACTGTGACAGGACATGGCGAGTGCATACTGCATCCCGTGACTATTTGCCCTTCCCACGCTTGTTATGCTTCGCCACGTAAAATTACTGTATCAAGGCGAAGATAACTGTCAGGAACCGGCATTATGCAACGCTCCGTGCTTTCCGAGCTTCGAAAATAATAGCGGTTACCACAAAGGCGGAGTCTCATTGCTGACAGTGGCGAATTCTTTCCATGAAAAACACGGCACCGAACGGCAAGAAGCTTAAAGGGACACTAAAGGTTAACATTAAGTCAACGTGGACTGTTGAAATACCATCCCAGAAACCTCGAAACGCTTGTTTCGTGCGAAGAAGAGACTTATTTTAAGAGAAAATGCGTTCTGAAGCGTCAGCGTACCTCTAGCGCAGTTCAAATCACCCGCCCTCCGATCGAGCAGTATTGACGTCATGGTCTCATAGTGACGTTGCGCCATCGGTGAGTAAAACGGCTCCCGCGGACGGCGCTACAGTTTTTCTGCGCAAAACGCGAACGCGAGGCCAGAAACAGAGCCAACACAGAGCCGACAGCAGCACGAAAGCGGAACTATGGTGGCTAGCGGAAGGGAAAGCGCGCGACGATAAGCTTGTTCTTTATTTTATGACGCCAACTTCGACGCTCGTTGCAATGGACGACCCTGACAACGACACATTGGCTCGCGATGCTGGCCTCGAGTTCAGTGATTTAAGCACTTATGAACGTGACCTGCTGCTGAGGGCTCGCGCTGCCGGCGTCGTTGCGTACTACTACGACGACGGCCTGCTTTGAAAGGCACTCCACGCGACTTCAGTAAGTCGGCGTTGAACTCGTAATCCTCTGGACGACTGCCCTTGGCCAAGTTCCGCGGACCGTTCACGCATCCCACAACATAACATGGACGTGGCATTCTCGCTGCCTGCTCCATATGCAAGTTTCGCGAGCCAGCAGGACCACCGCAGCACGACGCGATAAAGAAACAACTGAAACTCCAAAGCGCGCGCGGCGCAAAGTCTAGCGCGCAGAGTCGAGCGAAAACGAAACCTTTAGATCACCCGTACTACTCAAGGGTAACGTCAAAATGTTATTTTTTCTTAGAATCGAATAGAAGTAGGCAAGTAGCATTTTCTTCAGTCTTATAATCTAATGAAATGGTCTTTTTAATACGAGTAGTTGAGTACTAGTGACATAAATTATGATGAGGAGTGCTTTCGTCATCGGGCTAGTACCGGAATGTCGCTGGGGGGTCTCAAATTGTGTCATGCATTTACCTCAACTTCTCGGTTAGTAAAGCTCCGTTCGCGATAATAATGACGCCTTAGACGTTCTTGAGCATTGCTTTATCACTTTAACTTGACTTTCTGGTAACCTTTAGTGTCCCTTTAACAGCGAACGTCGAAGCAGCTAGGCCTAGCGCTGCCGCGGTGGTGGCTACGGCTGGCTGCAAACGGATCTGCATGCGAGAGCGCCGTTCGACGCGGCGAGGTAATCAATATGGCGGCGGTGGTGGCTTTGTTTGATTAATGCCATTTCGGACCTGCGGTCACGGCAAAAAGTCCGGAAAATCGCACGGCGAAGGGTTCTTACGTCCGAAATTTCCCACGTTCTCATACGTTGACTCTATGGGCTATACGTGGTGGTGCCGCGAAGCTGTCCGAATTATCAGGCATCCGGAAAGTCGGTCGTTGACTGTACACTGGCAACTCCTCCATCCGACGACACGGCGTCAAAGACAATTCGTTACGATTCCTATCTTTTACTCGAGCCAGCATTAGGGCGACTTTCGTTCTTTTTCAATAAAATTACAGCTAATTTTTCCTGATATAAGCACAAATTCCCGGAGTATTTCCAGACTACTCTAAATCCCTGAGAATTCCAGGTTTTCCCGGTTGGTAGACACCATGTAATTCCCTTTAAGTTCGCTACAACAACAGCCCCGTAGTCGAAAACGTTAAGCGTCGTGTGGATACCCCAGTAGGCGACGTTAAAAAGACGTGCGGTAGAGTTAACAGGCACGCGAGCCGCGCTGGCGGCCGATGAGGGAAAGAGGGTTCAGCGTTTGCGCAGCAGAAGGTCGGCAGAGAACGAACTCGGACAATGCCCGCGTGTATACGCAGACGAGCTAGTCGCGGCGCGTTAAGTTCCGCTTCGCGCAACACAGACAAACGATAGCCGAAGCTCGCACAGCCTGTCAAAGCTGCGCCAGAGTCGAGAAGTATTACGTTAAGTTACACAGTAAATCAATTTACACCTACTTTTTTTTATATGTCTATATCTCAGCCCTTACATACCTCGAAAGCGATGTTTTGCATGGAGGCCTTAGTGGTGCAAATGCCAGCATTACCCCCTGCCTTGGCGACGTCAGATTCTCATAGGTGTAATTACTCTTACACCCTTCAAGCAAGAATAAAATGCAATTTAAAATAATATGTCAGTAGACATACAATTCAGTGCCTAACAGGCTCCTTACAGTGCATTTACTATATATAGTTAAAATACGACGGATGCTTTGACAGCACATGTGCGTCGACACTGCTGTGCGAAGACGGAGCCACAACAATCACCACAGATGATAACCAATTTTTGTTGCACCAGTGAATAGCGGGAAATTTCAAATGGGTAACTGCGCTATTTGCATACAATGGACGGCATATGCTATGTGATAAGTGCGTATAGTATCAGGAAATAAATGGCGAACTGCCCTACGTGAGCGAGCTAATAGATATTACAGAATTTTTTGCCACCTTTCTCATTCTGTTCACTCAGGAAACGCCACCTTTATCACGTTTAGATTGTGTACTTTCTCTTCTCATCGGGAAGCCGTCCTTGAGAGAAGCTCACTCCGCGACTCGAGCGCGGCGCTATCATGTTTACGCGAATCGGAAGACCAGCGGCAAGCCAAACTCGGCGCCCTGGCGATCACGTGTACGTGACGTATCCCCTCCGCGGGTGCAAACTGCGTCCGCTTCGAGGCATTCCCAACTCGTATACCGTAGCGCTCAGGGCTGGACGTCCACTCATTGGGGAGTCACTGCCAGAAGAGTGCACGGCCGCTGACATGCCGACATCTTGACTTCTGTCAATTTTTGCCTAAGTGTTTCTGGGTAGTGTAAATGTTTATGAAACGATGAAGACATGGCAAAATAGGCTACCGAAGAATAGGCTATTCCAACATCGCCATTAACGGACCCACGCGGCGACGAGAAAGACGACATAAAAAGAAACAAAGGAACAAAAATAAACAAATAAATAGATAAATAAATAAATAAAACGAAAGAATAAGCGAGCAGAAAGAAATCAGTGGCGATTCAGCAATAAATTCCACAGCAATGCGTTAGCATTGCGTCCCACCTCTTTGAGGTCCCTGATCCGTGACTTCAACCGCGTACACCACGTTGCAAAGTGTCAGGAGCTCACTCGCCTCTTCGAGGAGCGAAGGAGCGAGTGACGGTGGCCCGGAGCAGACGATCATAAGTTGTAGTGTGTGTATATATAAGCGCATCTAAGCTCTCCTATCCCCTCTCTACCTCTACCACGTGATAAACTTCCCACACTTCATACACATACACTTATTTCCACTTTGACACTCCTAATGCAAACGCATTAGAAAGGGAAAACAGGTCCAACGGGAATAGAACTTCAAAACTAGAACACCAACAGTTGTTTGTGTGGATGATTTCTTTTTCTTGCTGCTCTGTAATATACTGAAGCTATAATAGCCCACAAGAAAAAATGCAATCACGCAGTCGAGAAGATGTGAATAACACTGCAACAGTATAAGCATACCGACATTTTCACCGAAGCTGAAAGTATGCTTTATGGCAAGACTGCCTCGAGCGCTTTTTCTCTGAAAGACTGCTTTCCGGCTGCCGCCCAGTCGATCGGTTGGTGTCGCGCTGTTGCTCGAACTTGCCACTTTTCCAATGACAGCTGCTGCCATGTAGCGGCGCGCTCCCCGAATCAGCACCGCCTTGCAGCAACAGAACGCCCCCCCCCCCCCCCCCTCGTTACTTTCAATGCCTGCGGAGGAGACGGATGAGCGTCAAACAACGAACTTGAGCCGCTGTCACGACGAACGTGTATGCGCGCCGCCATGGGCAGCAGGAGAAACCCGGAGCGCCGCTACTCGCGGTCGCATAAACTACGACCTCCACCCACAAATCAGCCCCGATTCCCAACCGGTGAAACAAATTGTAAAGATCAATCAGCACTCGCCAAAGCGGCCAAGGCACCGTAGCCAGCTACAAAGTATTCCTTTCGTTTCCCTCGTCGCGTTCGAGCGCAACTTGTTTCGCGCGTAGACGGATCAAGGCGGCAAGGAGAGAAGGAAAAAAAAAAAAAGTCGGGCAGACGAGGTTGCTCGCTGTCCTGCGCAGCGCGGTCGCCGTGGACACATTCCGTGCTGCCGAGATAAAGGAGACCCCTAAAACAGTGGCGCGCCGCTCGATAAGCGGCGGAAGGGGGGGAACAGCGGAGCGCCACCGTGCTCCGGACTTGGACAGGGCTGGCGGTGTGCCTCGGGCAAACGGCCGACCCACAAAAGGATTTCTCGGCTGCGAGATGCAGAGGCGTGTATTCCGACGGCACGCCACGGCACGCGAAGCCTTGCCTCTGTCGCCTGCAATCGACTACCGATTTCAGGCCGCCACACAGTGTCGTGGCTGCACAGCCGCGCGCTGGTGTTCATGCACGGAGGTTCGACGCCAGCGCTGCTGGAGGCAGCACAGACAGTCACTCGCTAAAGGGTTTCGATCCTCAGAGGAAAAACAGCCGTGTTCCACGGACGTGTTCGCGCTACTTTTTCTCGCTTGCGGAGCTGATACTGGGGCTCTTGCTGCGCTTGTGGTGCACAGATATATAATAGCACACGCATGGGTACGCAACTGTAGCCATCAAAAGCACGCGTGCCCTCATTATCAGCCTCTACATTGATGCATCTGCGCTAATCAAAACTGTCAAGTTTGGTTTCGCATTTTTTTTTTCGTTCGTAAAAATTACTCCCACTGGCCTGCACGTTTCCTTATCACGATGCCCTGGCCCCTCGTTCCTTGTTGGAAGGATATTTTGCATCCAAACAGGTTTGCGAATTCGCGCCGACATTTCATAGCTGCATGCACGAGGCGAAAATGATGTCACCGGTAAGATCTATCGTTTATTGAAGAGAGCTAATTAAATTCAGTGATTTTCTAATGTTAATCGTCTCGACTAAATTTCTGGAGGTATAATTTAAATATGTGTGAGGGCACATATCTCGATCGTTCTCGAAAAAGCAAGAAAGGAAGTTGGGTTATACACATGTGACAGCTGTACTACTATGTCCTGAATTATAAGTGTCTAGCGGAGAAGAAAGTGGTGGTCGAACCGTAGCTCTCAAATCGATAGGGCACACAACACAGCGGTCATTAAAGACCGCTGTGTCATCCCAGCCCTAAATTGTTGATAAGGTCTCTGTTCGTTCCTATTAGCCGGATCATCCAGAATAAACATATGCTTTATCTGACAGTGCGCTAGTTTCGTCTAAGAATGAGCGCAATATCTCGTAGTTATTTTTTTTCCTTCTCAACCAATTCGGGAAAGAGGAAGAGGCGGGCGAAGGGGGGTGAAGCATGCTGGGAACTCGCCTTCGCTGGGATGTTAAAAACAACTCTTCAAGCCAGCGCTGTGATAGCATCGCCACAGACAAGGCAGGGAAGAGGGGAAAAAGACACGCAACCTCTGTTTGAGCGCTAAAATGCTCACGAGCGCACAGTCGACAAACAAGTCTCCGCGCGGGGCTGTCGCTTGGGCCAAACACTATGGGTAGTGCTGCTATGTGGTGACCTAATGGGCAACGGGAAAATTTCAACTAACAAAGCTTACATGTATTAGAAGGAAGTGAGAGCATGCAGTATACCGCTGTGCGTTCGCTTTTTTTTTTTTTTCTTTCGGCCTTGCACGTCCATCTCACCTTTAACACGGCCGACATAGTGTCTCCGAATCCATAGCTTATCTGAGAAATTTAGCCTATAGCACAAGCAGCTAGAAATGTTCTTAGTATTCACCGTTGTAAAGCTGCTGGAATGCGGGTCATCCTTACAGCGCGTGAGAACCAGCGCTCCGCACATGCTGTAGCCCTTCTTACAACGGCGAAAAGCCAAACAACGAAGGAGAAAAGGCGAAGACAACAAGAAAAAGAAAAGGAAACGAAAGAAGGCTGGAAAAAGAGCTCCTTTCGAGTTCGATAAATAACCTCAAACGGCTACAAATAAGATCTACCAGGGTACGGCACTGCACAGAGCATTCACTTCACCACCACCGTGATAGCGTAAACACTATTTTCTGCTTGCGACGGTAACAACCACCACATCCTATGTGAACGAGACAAGTGTCCAGCACGCTTTGTACGGGAAGAAACAGCACCCTTGGCTCTCTCTGTCTCGCGCTTGTCAAATGCGTATCTTTCTAGGGAGCCATTTTTGAGGTACCCGCCGTGGTTGCTCAGTGGCTATGGTGTTGGGCTGCAGAGCACGAGGTCGCGGGATCGAATCCCGGCCACGGCGGCCGCATTTCGATGGGGGCGAAATGCGAAAACACCCGTGTGCTTAGATTTAGGTGCACGTTAAAGAACCCCAGGTGGTCAAAATTTCCGGAGTCCTCCACTACGGCGTGCCTCATAATCAGAAAGTGGTTTTGGCACGTAAAACCCCAAATATTAATTAATTTTTGAGGTGTGCATGCAATACAGCTGCAAGGCCAACCCACAGCCGCCGCTCTTTTCGCAGAGGTCACTTTGAGGGTCGGCAATGGCGGCGTGTCTGAACACAAACGCTCGTTCTGCGCAAACTCTTGACACCGCGATTCCTCGAAGTGGACATCCTACTGATTTGGCGAACAATCCGCGAGCGATAATTTAATCTCAGCCGCCAGACGCCTCCGGATATCAAGAAGACCGGTAACATGCGTGGCCTCCGGTATCGACTTATCGCCCAGTCCTGTCTCTGTCGCACGCTAGAAATACAGAGCAACGGTTTCTACTCAAGTGCGCGCCACTGTGGTTGCTCGTAAAAAAGTTAATTACCCGTTTTTCCTCCTCTCTAGTTTTCCCGAGAGTGCTGGACGCCTGGCGCAGCCAGCTCTGGATCTGATGCGGCGACGTCGATAAAACGCAGAGACGTGGACGGCGGAGCCAACAAATGGCCGCTAGAGTCAGCGGCCGCGCCAGTGCGTCTGTGGGAGCTGCAGCATAACGAGCTTCGTCCGGAGAGGATGGCGCCAGCCGAGTGTGCTGCTGCTGCATGCGCAACTGACAAAGCCCTGTGTCTCAGCCAGGAAGCACAATCTTATCTATACCGAAAAGTGCGAAGAGGCAGCTTAAGCTAATGGGGTCGTTCGTCCTTAGACAAAGCTGGTTCAACGATCTTGCAAAGTGGTAACAAAGCCGGCGTTGGGGAAGGACCTGCGAAGACGCCAGATACTCCCACTTGTGGCGGGCGCCTGAAATAAATCGCTGTTGCGCCGGCGTTTGCTCAGCGCTTGCTAAGGTGCGCCAACTCGGTCGGCGACTCTGGCGTATGGCAGGCACACACGCGCGCGCACAGATCGTTTCGTTGTACCGCTTTCGGGTGAGCACCCTCGAACCGTGCTAAGATTTGTGCGATTTCATAGGTCGAAGCACTTGCTTCCCGACGACGTTTCCATCTCACTCGTTCCTCGAGCACCCCGCAAAAGAAACTGACTCCGCAGGTCGCGTGGTATAAACGAATGGAAAGGGAGCGAGCGGTCACCAATTGACACAACGCTAGCCACTTATCCTCACTGTCAGAGTTGAAGAAGAAAGTGGTCAAGACTTAAAGGAAACAAACAAATGACAACACGCCTACTGATGGCTTATGTTGAAGGATCGCGTGTTTTCAAGGGCTACTGGACCTGCTATAGCAATGAGAGTTTACCATTACCGACCTTATTGTATACCCGGTAGTCGCGTTGCGGGACAACAAATTCGTACACGCTTGGTCACTACAAAAATGACCCTGTCTGTGCCTGCACCGACACTGACGAAGCACGCGTTGCACACTCCTGACGGATTCCAAGATTATAAATGAGCCATAAGACGTGGCACTTGAACGTATCCTGAAATGTGAATGATAATTCTTGTTTTTAATGTATACACAGAAAAGACCGCACTTCTTTGCCCGCTACCCAGCCTATGCAGTTCTGCCAATGAGAACGAGGTCGTGCCTGATGTCTTTCTCCGCAACGCGACCTCTTGTTCAGCAGCAGAGGACAGATTCCGCAAGAGGTTAGATAAAAAAACGCTTGCGTTATGTCGGCGCCTCCGGTAGTCAAAATGAATCCAGAGCGCTCCGCTAGCCACTGGGTTCCAAAATATATACATGAATGGGCGCAGTCGCACCCGGTATATCAAGCGTCCCGAGCAGCGCTGTTTCGCACAAAATTATGTGAAATTCGTAGCAAGGGCTACGTACAGCCTTCGATAACTTTATTGCTGCGTATAGTGCACAGTACGTAACCAGTCGTAATCATTAGCTAGCACGATCAATAATCACTAGCATGCGCAATAATTTCAAAGAGTGCATGTATATTTCCTGCTGCTTCAGGCGTAAGAGAACACCAAGCGTGAAGTTTCGTAGAGAGTATCGGCATCAGAGAATGTCAACGTGCAAGTAAGACAGCTAATATTTTCCCTATGCTCGTACATGTCCTCTCGACGAGAAAAAAATGGATATAAATTCTACCACATTTGGAAACCCCTGCTTACAAAAGGTCGCAGAAAGACTTCAACCGAATCATGCGGTGCCAAGGAAGTTATAGTCTTCGCGCCATGAATAATTATACAGCCGCACAGTACGTGCAAACGAAGTTTGCGAATGGACTGATGTTAGCTCATTCGTAATTACCTTTTCATGACACTAGTATGCGTATATGTGCAGGTGACCTTCAGATTACTACCCTTGCAGTTAATCGCTAGTAAATGTGATGCCCTCGCCTTGTACATATGTCATTTTCTCTCAATATTTCGTGCATGTCCCGCCTTCGTGCGAAATTAGGGTGTGAAAACAACTAAACGCCAATGGAATAGCAGACTACAGATCTGACCACTCATATTCCTCACCGTGGTTCTAACGCAACTAACGCGCACCCATACGCTACAAGACAGGTGAACGAGTGAAGAGATCGCAGCGGGTGCTTCCAATCCCACCCTTAATACTGTCTACTGCTGGGTTGCCTTGTTCCTCAAACACTCATGCACTCTGTGCGAAGACTATTTACAACTCTTACGTAACCGTTGTTAACTGACAACAGAGACTTCGACGGACAGGAGGTTACGGAGGTTTATTCGGAGTTCAGATTTACTACAGACATTAGGATGGCAAGTGCAGATTACATTGCAAGTGCTGCAGGTATTTTGAGCTGAACTGCTTCCTTGACACTTTACTGAACAGGGATCTACTGAGTGCCACGACATCCCCATGCATCGAAATAAATAAATAAACTACCCCAAGGACCTAAGAGCCACTCATCCCGTGCCACAAGTCACAGGCTACAAGCGGAAGAAAAACCGTCGCCAAGCTGTCAATGTTTCAGGCCGAGGGCGGCATTACTAACGAAACCTCTGTTTACAAGAGAACCACGTGGCGTAACCTCTGGAAACCATAAGACCACGGAAACGGCACACAGGGCTCTCCTCCATCTTATTTTCAATTTGGTTCGATTTGGTTTTAATTTTTTCTTGGGTTGTTATCTTCAGCTCTCTCTTCAAGCCTCAGCATGCCCGGAGGCTACACACAAGAGACATTCTGCGTCCCACACACGCTCGTGATGAGCGCTGCACAGGTAATTCTGTGATTGTTACAGGATGCCACATTTCACTTTCGGAGCGACTACACAGCAAGGCTGAAAAGTGAACGGCTTATACGGAGATGCCAGCATTTTCTCCATATACGGAATTTACATTGTCGCGAGGCCTGGTGTGCAATCGACGCCCTATTTTTCATTCGCCATTTTATTTCGCTGTGAATGCAGAAGGTTTCCGAAAGAGTGGCGCAACGCGTCCTCACGTACAGAAATGATAATGCTAAGGGAAAAAGAAAGATAAGCAAGAAATATGATACAGACGTGAAGTAAAGAGGAAGCGATAAAAGTAAAAGCGCGGGTCTCGGGACGAGAATCATACGGTCGGCAGGTTATGATAATCAGCGCGGAGACCGGCGCTCGCCGCTGCCGAATCCTCCGCATTCCTTTTCGTGCCTGCGCCCGGAGCGAGTCGAGAGAGTGAGTAAACAGGCAGCTGGAAACGCGGCCGCCGCCGCTCCTCCCGAGCCGTCACCGCTAACCGCCAACTTTTAGCGATCCGGTGTCCTTCGCTTCGGGTGGGCGATATGAGCATGTGCCGCTGCTGCAGCTGATCTCACCATTGCGACTGCTCAAAAATAAATAATTATTTTAAAAAATACCCTCAGCTCCGAGATCTGGGTCTACGCAGTTAATTCCAGCTTAAAAAGCTTTTCAGGATAGGAAGGAAGCACTATGTCACGGAAACATCTTAGTCACGAAGGGCTCGTTGTCAGAGGGCAAACGCGTTGGTCCACTATTACGGCATGCAGCAGGAGCGAAACCTCTCCTCGGCCTGCAAGTGTGACACACAGTAGTGGAAGAATGACAGCTATACGCCATTCCTGTCCATACAGTAATAGCTACTTCGTTTCAACCATAAATATGCACTTATGCGCCAAGGTTCAGGAGGGTGGAAACCGCGACAATAAATGCCTTCCCCAGCTGGCTCCACATCGTGAGTGCCCACAGCTTCTCGGTACGATCGGTCACGGGAAGACGTACTGACAATTTATTGCGCAATGCAAGAAAGCACCACAGTGAAACCTTCGCCCACTGGCATGGGCGAAGGGTTCCTCACGTGCGAATCGCATGCCCCACACGAGCCGGAAGCAGAGATTGGGGGTGCACGAAATCACCGTTTCCCGAAGTTCTGCGTGGCTCATCCGGGCGCAGTGCGATGAGCGAAAGAGCAGCGGGCACTGACCTGTCAGATTTTGGATACTCCTGGAACTTGGTCTGTATGAGGTCCTGGATGCTGCGAAGTGACTGCGGCTCGGCCGAGATGCCCTGGGCGCGCTCCTTGCGGCGGCCAGAGCGGCTGTAGCGAGCGTTGTACGGGATGAGCACGGACTGAAACTTGTCCAGTTGGCTGCGCAGCTGCAAAATCTCTTCATCACGCAACGAGATGACCTGCCGCAGGTCGTGGATAATCCGTTCCTGCTTGAGCACAGCATCACGCAGCTCCTCCAGTGTGCCCATGCTGAGCAGAGCGGCCGGGCACGAGGACGGCGGCGGACTCTCGTCGCACTCCAGCTTGCGATCGGCGGTCGAGGACAAACAGATCACCACCGAACGGCGCGGCCGCGAAGGAAACATACGAAGAGCGGGGTCCAACTCGGCTCACTTCAGTCGACGACGCTCATGCCGGCCTCCTCTCGGCGCACACGAGGTTTGTGCCCTTTTTCCGCGGGCGGCTGCGAGTCGATTTTCGGACACGCGACGACGCACTTGTTGCCGACGGCCGATCACGCCGATCGGGCCACGCACCAGACGCCCCTGCCGTCGCCGCTGCACACGCGTTCAAGAAGCCTCGTTATCGCGGCTCTACAACGCCGCTGGCGCCGCCCCGTGATGGACTTCGCAAGTTGCCGCGAAGGACGGCCGGTTTAACGTCCCCGGCGGGTCGGCGGGCTGGTTGCTGCGTGGCGTGTGCCATGCCTGCGGGCTGGCTTGGTGAGCTGGCTTGGTGAGGACTGCTAACTAAATGGCAATCTACTTTTCGTAAATGCAGGTGAGCTCTGCCTTGAACAGTTGTGTCACTGGAATTTGAGGGCGCTAGGGGAAGTATGAAACTGTCTTCGATATTCATGGGGCTTATCTTCGATAGGGTGCTTCAATGCGCACGTCCTACCCCACTCTTTCAATCTCACTTCACACAGCTGCCGTACACGTACTACCTGGTCAGCAGACATCATGCGCATTGCCGGCCTTGCTGTGACGGCTGCAAAATGACTGGTTTCTTCGTCTAAGCAGTGCTCAAATCATTCGCGAAAAGGCTGGCGAATGTTGTCATTTCCGAGAAATAAAAAGGTAGTCTATGGATAGCGAATATTAAACAGAGCAATGCGCTGCCACGAACGCCTCGTGCGTGTGCGGGGCCATTAGAAGGGGGGGGGGGGTCATAAACGTCAGAAGACACCCGAAAATTGTCGATATCCTCGCCTTTCTCGACTACACCTAGGGGGGGGGGGGGGGTGACAGAAGAGCTATCGGCCCCGGGTGCCCGACGACCTAGCTACGCCACTATTTCCAACTACACATTATTTCTGCGAATGATCAAACCAATACAATCAATAGTTTCTTATGGTAAGCTTTTTAGCTTCGCAGCAAGAATTACAATTTTTAGAATATTTTGCGGCTCCTTATCTCGCCCGACGACATTCCAATTTCGCCGGCACATCGTCGAACGTATATGCTCGATTCGCTGGAGCTTTTTGCCCGACAAACTAAACCTAGCCTCGCGGCTCTTTATATTTATATAGAACCCCAAAGCGGGATGCAGGCTAACTAGCGAAAATTGCAGACACTTACGTAATTTCTCACAATGCAGCTAGTTAATCGAAACACTCGTAACTTTACCTGAACGTTACCTCCATCGCCACCACATTACGTGTATTTACCAGCTCGCTGCAACATTTGCTTACTCAGACAAGTTTGAGTTCGCGCTCATGCGCCTGTCTATAAGAGCTTGTTTTAAGCTTCTTTTATTTAATCTTGCGCATGTAAGCTTACGTTTTCGAGCGCTTCTAGTGAAAATAGCTGGTCTGGTGCTAAATATTCAAAGATGAAAAAGATGAACATAACTTGATTAAATAGGTGATGATGTGGAGGGGGGGATTATCATAGGCGTGTCCCTAGTGTAGGGCCCCACTGGCTTGATCCAGAAGTGCTACCTGCACCTCTGGGTCCGAGCTGGCGAGTTGTGGCACTCCCTGCTCCATGCTAGAATCAGGCACGTACCCAGGGGGGGGGGGGGGGGGGGGCCGGGAGGGCCCGGGCCCCCCCAGAAATCAAGTGGCATACACCATCATTAGCGATTCTCAAGCGGCCATTAGAAATTATGCAAAGGGTAGGATCTCTCCTGAGGCATGGCACATCATCAGAGTCAATGAAGCAAAGTTCTCCAATGCAGAGAGGAACGGCAGGCAATTGATCTGGTTCCCAGCGCATACGACTCCAGACATTCCCGCAGTCAACCTCAACGAGGTAGCACACCGCGAAGCTCGAGGTCTTACTCGCCGAGCTGAGCAAAGAGTGACTTCCATCGGTCAGGAGAACGCGGGGGAGGAAATCTGGAGAGAAAAAGATGTATTAACAAGATTTAGTGATATTACCAAATTCTATCAAAATCGGAGGCGGGTATTACCACCGCCTCACACTAAACTGAACAGAGCTGAGTCCGTTACTTGGAGGCGACTACAAACAGAAACTTATACGAGTCCCGTGCAACTAAAAACTTTCTACCCCGATATATACGAGAGCGATATGTGCAAGCTATGCAAGTCTGTTAGAGCCACCCTTCAACACATGTTGTGGGGATGTGAAATATACCAAAATAAAATGGCAGTCTCCCCAGAAAATCTACGGGCGCGGTGGTCGGCCGTGCTGCTCAGCTCAGAACTCCAAGACCAACTTTGGGCCGTCCAGCGAGCCAAGGAAGCCGCACGGGAGCAGCAGCTCCCAGTGGCCATCTAGGCGGCCCCAGGCCCGGGCCTCCCAATCGCCGGATTCCAAATAAAGTTATCACACACACACCCCCCCCCCCCCTCCCCACCCACGCCACCACTCCTCACACATTCCTAAAGCGCCGCCAGATCAATGTTGAGACTTCGTAGCTGTTCATCGGTCAGGATTATGCTGCCTTTTTCACTCCTTTTAGATGGTGGTAGTTATCGGCATCTCTTGCAATGTGAAGGACATTTTTCTCGTAGATTCAGCACCCGCGCGATTAACTCGAGATACGTTCAGTTGTCACCATCTATTCAACCGTCACGCGCATAGCTGTTGCTTTTGTTAGTTCAACCTTCTTTGTTTAGGCTGATCCTGGGACCAGGAGAGGGATGCGGCTGTTACTCAGCTGGTGTGTACTCTCATGGAACGAGTTGCGGCCAGAGAAAACGCCAATTGCGTTTAACTTATCCCTTTGCTTCATTGTTTCCTTGAGTTACGGCTCGCCGCGACGCTGGCAGATGCCTGAAACCATATACACGTGATATGAGTTAGATAAGGTGGGAAATAAAATAATGTGAAAGAGCGTCCATCATGAAACCTTGCAATAACCCTTAAACCCATAAGCAAGATGAATGTCGCCCGTTACCTCGTTTGTTTTTCCCTAACTGTATAGCACTTTTCGTTCAAAATTGGCAACTGGAAACAAAAATAGCAAGGAGTTGAGAAATTAAGCGATCTACTAAGGGAGAGAGCCAAGGCAACAACCAAACTGCAAGCAAAAGCGAATAATAAAAAAGTTAACCGTTGTTTATGAGAATATTTATGGATCAACATCTTTTTATTTAAAAAGGAAGTAGAGAAAACGCCGCCGGAAGTGGAGAACAATTACTTGTTTTGAATGACGCTTCTACAGTTATCGGTCGAACCGCCTCACGTAGCCACTTCTCTGCTGTGCTTATGTGGGTGTTTTTCTAACCTTTCGCAGTGAGCGCAGTACGCCTAGAATCGCAAAGTCCTGCGCTCTACGCGGTTGTATGGGACTGGCGGCCGCACAGCGTTACGCAATTCGCGGAACTGTCAAAACTGATCATCAAGGCGAAAATAACTGATATTCGAAACTATAACATGAGAAAGACTGAAGAAGCCGAAAAAAATGAACGCAGCCTGAAATCAGTAAAAAAGAAACCTGGCATAGGACAAACCATGATGTATGCACTAAAAGATAAGAAGGATAATATCATCAGCAAACTCGAAGATATAGTAAAAGCAGCGGAAAAATTCTAAGCTGACCTGTATACAATACCCAGAGGAGTCACGATAGTTCACTTAGAAACAGTAAAGAACAGTATACAGAAACTCTCCTATAACTAGCGATGAGGTCAGAAGGGCCCTGCAAGACATGAAACGATGAAGAGCGGGAGGATAACGTGGAATAACAGTCGATTTAATCAAAGATGGAGGAGACATAATGCTTGGAAAACTGGCGGCTCTTCATACGAAGTTTCTATCGACTGCAAGCGTCCCAGAAAACTGGAAGAATGCAGACATTATACTAATCCACAAAAAGAAGGAGACGTTAAAGAATTGAACAATTATGGGACCATTAGCTTGCTCCCAGTATTATATAAAATATTTACCAAAATAATCTCCAATAGAATAAGTTTAACACTGGATTTTGTCAACCAAGGGAACAGGCTGGCTTCAGGAAGAGATACTTTACAATGGATCACATCGATGTCATCAATCAGGCTATCGCGAAATCTGCAGAGTACAATAAGCCTCTCTATGTGGCTTATATAGATTACGAAAAGGCATTTGATTCAGTAGAGATACCAGCAATCGTAGAGGCACTACGTAATCAAGGAGTACAGAACGCTTACGTAAAAAGCTTGGAAAATATTGCTACATGCGTGAGGTATTTGTTTGTTTGAACGAGGCGCGTAGGCGCCATCACTCCAGAAAAGAGGAGGAAGAACGAACTGGGCTCGCGCTGTGAATCTAACCGGTCAGCGCTGCAACCGTTGTTGTAAATATAATCTGTAAATAGTTTCTCGTCTTACTGACTCGTCTTTCGCGTTAGAATATCAACAGAGGTTCTACAGCTACCTTAATTCTACACAAGAAAAGCAGGGAGAGGCCTATAGAGAAAGGGGTCAGAGAGGGAGACACAATATCTCCAAAGCTATTTTCTGCGTGCTTAGAAGAATTCAAGCTATTAAACTGGGAAGGCTTAGGAGTAAAAATCGACGGCAAATATCTCGGCAACCTTCGGTTTGCCGATGACATTGTTCTATTCAACAACAATGCAGACGAGTTACAACAAATGATTGGAGACCTTAACAGAGAGAGTGTAAGAGTGGGGTTGAATATTATTATGCAGAAGATGAAGATAATGATAAATAGCCGGGCAAAGGAACAAGAGATCAGGATGGCCAGTCGGCCACTAGAGACTGTGAAGGAGTACGTTCACCTAGGTCAATTAATCAGAGGGAACCCTGATCATGAGAAGGAAATTCACAGAAGACTAAAAATAGGTTGTATCGCATACGGCAGACATTGCCAGCTCCTGACTGGAAGCTTACCATTATTATTGAAGAGTAAGGTGTGCAATCAGTGCATTTTGCCAGTGCAATATGTCCAGTGCCAATGCATTTGCCAGTGCATTTCCCAGTGCATTATGCCAGTGCATATGGGGCACCGACTTGAGAGCAAGTTAAGGACCACGCAAAGAGCGATCGAACGAAGATTGCTAGGCATAATGTTAAGAGAGAAAGAGAGTGGTTTGGATCAGAGAGCGAACGGGTATAGACGATATTCTAATTGACATCAAGAGGAAAAAATGTAGCTGGGCAGGTCATGTAATGCGCCGGTTAGATAACCGTTGGACCATTAGGGTTACAGAATGGGTACCAAGAGAAGGGAAACGCAATCGAGGACGACAAAACGCTAGGTGGAGCGATGAAATTAGGAAATTCGCGGGTGCTACTTGAAATCGGTTGGCGCAGGACAGGGGTAATTGGAGATCGCAGGGAGAGGCCTTCGTCCTGCAGTGGACATAAAACATGATGCTGCTGCTGCTGCTTCTGATGATGATGATGATGATGATGATGGTGATGAAGGTGGCGGCCCCCCCCCCCCCTATAAAATAACCTGGGTACGTGCCTGGCTAGAATTTATGTTATTCCCTAGGAAGTACGCTAGGTTTCCTTGTTTTTTAGCGCACCCCAACCAGATGTGGGACAATGTCGGTCCATCGCCACATCACGGACAACATTCCGTGTGGAGCGTCGGATACATTTTGCTTAGCTTTTGCATTTTGCTGCAACTTCGTAGGCATGTTCTGACTCACTTTGGGCGCGAATAATTATATATACAAGCGAAGGCGCTGTCGCTATCGAATTGTCAGTTCGATGTTCGATCGCGCAGGGTTCGGCCGAACGATGGTCGGGGCACACTGATTTTCTCGGTTTTTTCTTCATTATATATATATATATATATATATATATATATATATATATATATATATATATATATATATATATATATATATATATATATATATATATATATATATATAGCTCCCGGAAAATGCGTAAAGTGCCCTAAGAATGTTAGCTACCGCATTCATACGAAATAAAGTTAGCTTCAAGGAACAACGAAGTAAATTCTTTTTAGGCACTCGGCAGTACGCCTTCCATGACCTGAAGAAAGGAGATGCCACATAATCAGATCGTGGTTTTGTAGTTCCAGACGATTCGTTTCGCGCCAGTAAGGGTGATCTCAGACGTGCGTACACTGTCGAATAAATTAACTGAAGCGACTGCCTACCGAAAGGGAGCACGGTCAGCAAAACGCGCGTAAACAGTGCAGAATGCGTGAGAACTAGACTGGCAGAGGCAGAGCGCATAGAGAGAGTACACAGGCAGAGTATACAGGCTCCCACCACATTTGTCTAGAGCGCGGGAACGGCGTTCTCTATGTACGCTGCTTGCGTTTGCCCCATTGACCGGGGGGTCGCTGGGTCGAGACAATTTGCTTAGAACTGAACAAGCACTGCCTGATTAGTAGGCCGTCGCTGGTCGCACTGTCCTCTGCAGACTGAAGGCAGCCGCTGCAGTGAGCGATAAGCCGTGCGAGGCGATAAGGCGGACTTTAGCTTCTAAACTCGGCGACAGCTTCGCTACCGCAGGACAGGGGCCGCTTCCAGAAGGGGACAACGAAAGCCAGACGCACGCCAAGATGCACGAGCAGCGGTCGCCGGCCACTGCTCGTGCCAGGAAAGACGTGCTCAATGAAAGTCATATCAGTAATCAATAGGCACTTGCGAGCACAACGCTACCTCGCTCTATACACAAGTGTGTCTGGGGCTGAACAACATATAGCGAAAAAAAAAATCACTTTCAACTAGCCGAGACAATAAAAGAAGAAAAGTTCGCGAATCTCACGCAGTATATGAGGAACAAAAAGAAAGTGTCAATCAAATTAGCGAAAAGTCGCTTTATGAAGTTCCGGCTGCATTCGGGACTGTCCGCGCTCGCCTCAACGCAAGGGATCGTGACGTGCACCTGTTTAGGCCCCGAACCAGACTCATAGCCGAGTTTGTGAGAAGACGAAGCACGAACGTGCCTAGCGGCGCCACTTCGATCTTGACCACGCGCGGCTGGTGCGTGGTCAAGATACCGATGTCATACCGATGTCAAAATCTGCCTAGAAAAAATAAGTAAGACGAAGCTTATTTGTAGGTTTTAATCAGCGAAAATAATTTCGCTTTTTCAATGAGCGATTTTTTAAAATGATTTCATTGCTAACAATGCATTTTGGTCGCGTCGTATTACACACTTCCTCTCAATATAGAATGACAAACTTAACCCACTTTCAGACTGATCGGCCACATGGTTGTAGACGTACCGACGTGACATCGGTGCATGGAGCGCTTCCTTGCCTGCGGTAATGACTCTCGTGGTGACACAAGAGATGTGCATCGTCGCGTATCCGAAAAGCGACTCG
The DNA here is from genome assembly GCF_050947875.1 of Dermacentor variabilis. NCBI lineage: Eukaryota > Metazoa > Arthropoda > Arachnida > Ixodida > Ixodidae > Dermacentor > Dermacentor variabilis. The sequence continues at coordinate 84,194,892 of NC_134568.1, forward strand.
CAGAATCACGCTGAAGTGTTTGTCAAGAATAATAATAAACTTTCTGCCGGTGTTCTAATTCCGAAGGCCTCCTCCCCTTCCCGACAACGTTTCAGCTGTTTCGTCGGTCATGAAACGGGTTACTATCGGTCCATGTAAATGCTGGCGTGTCGGACGGACGTGGCCGCGGGTTGAGTCAGTCACCAGCAGGTGGGTTGGCTCGCTCGACTGGCTAATCGAGGTGCCGCCAAATCAGCGACTAAACGAGCACTAACTGACCAAGCCTCACAGCTGATGTAGTACAAAGCTGCGCTGAGCCCGGCCTTCTGCGTACCTCTGGGGAACAATTTGCGCTCGTTTCTTTTGAAACGCGGGTCGTGTATTATTGCATCATTTTGGGCATGAACAGAAGGTGTGTGCGTGGCTGTGGGGCTTGGCGGTTGACTAATTGCAAGTGTAACTGTTGTTTTACGCATTACATTACTCGACTTATGATCAGTTTCTTTTCAATTTCCATCTCTTTGTTATCGTAATAATACCCAATTCTTGGCCCAGGTTCACTACAATTGTTTTCTGACATTTTTGAAGAAATCTTCGTCATCATGATCAACAACAACGACGACGACGACAATAACAACAGCAACACGTCAGCAGCTCATCATCATCATCATCATCATCTTGGTCAAATTCCCGCTCATAAGATCTCCGGACTTTCAGGGTCTCGGTTTTACTGGAATAAACAGCGGTGTCCAGCTCGGCAATTGGAAATTACATACATCAGATTACGCTGTCGCATCCCGCAATTGAATTTTTATTTACATAGAGCTGGTCAGATGATGTCCCCTCTATGACACAAATTCAAGGAAATTGAATCAATAGACCACTTAGTTTTATCATGCCGAAAATATTCAAACCATGCAGAGAAAGATATTACTCGAAGCTCCACTCTGCAAAATTGGGTTAGGATTAAGTAAACCGGTAATATTATCATTTGGGATCTCGACAACAATATACTTCCTCTCAATATAGAATGAAAAATGTAATGCACTTCAGGCTGATCGATCGCATGGTTTTGAAGTACCGACGTGACATTGGTGGAGCGCTTCCGTGCCTGCGGTAATGACTCCTCTTGCGGTGACACAAGAGCTAATACAGAGTGTTTCGGCTAACTTGGGCCAAGTATTAAAAAACGAAACAGAAGCATTACGCGTATCGAACTGCCGCAGTATTGTTCTGAGCCATATGGAGCACGTCATGATACCTTTTCTACCCGCCAAGCTGGGTAATTAACAAAGATTGCTTAATTGACTTTTTTAAATATTAACTCTAGCGAAAAATTTTCAATACAAAAAGTTGTAGCGCTTGTTCAGAGACATCGGATTATTTCATCTATGCAAAGATAACTGCCCTGTTTAATTTTTTCCAGCCTTTCTAGAAAGTGCGCGAAAAAAAAAAATACCACTTCACTGCCGTCTAGCGCGCCGCGCTTTTAGTGCCATTAAATGTAAGTTGAACGAATTAGCAGAGGCTGCTCCGCGCACTGAGATCGACTGAACAGGCTGTCGGTGACTTCGATGGACGTTAAGTGACAAAAACGGGCGTACTGTTTTCAGAAACATTCTTCAACGAAAAAGCGGCCGCCACGTGCTAATGTCATATGGACCAGAGGCAACATTTGACGCAGCGCAGGCATTTTTTTATGTATTTTCGGGCCAATGAAGAAATACGATGGAGGGAGCGACGCTGAGAACGTGATGAAAGACGGAGATAAAAGTCACGCTGTCTCCAGTCCATCGCAGTCGCCGACAGCCTGTTCAATAGATCTCAGTGCGCGTAGCGGCCTTTGCTAATTAGTTACATTTGAGGGCAGTAAAAACGCGGCTCGTTAGCCGACCGTCACGTGGTATTAGAGCGCAGCTCTTTGGCGTCCGTTCCTGGGTTTCGCGTCGTCGTCGGCGTTGTCGTCGGCCTCGTAACCAGCTCCGCCCCCCTTTCATCCCCCCAGCGCTAGCAGCGACCGACTGATACCGCTGGATGCCGCTGACGCCGCTAGAGAGTCAAGATAACGTGACTGCATAGAACACCGTCGCCGCCATGCAGAAAGAGGAGGAAAGGGTCCCCCCCCCCCTTGTTCTTGTGTGGCGGATAGGGTGCTCTTCAGTTGCCGACGCGCCGGTTATTTCACGTAGGCCCCGGCACGTCGACGAATACGTGACCACCTTCCCACGGCTAGACCTGGTTCTTAGCGCTGCGGAAGCGAGGGTATCATATTGTTTGTGTCGGCATCGGCGGCGTTGTCCCTGAAACCAACTCCGCAGCTGGGGTTGACTCACTATCGGCGTCAGCGGCATCAGTCAGTCGCTGCTATCTCTTCCCTCCTCCCTTTATCGTGTTGTCCGCTTGCTGCGCGCGCTTCTGCCCCCATCGTTTGCCGCTGGGTGTACACGCCGCCCCCCTCCCCCCTCTTCCTGCGAGTCTCCGGTTGTCAAAGCGCCGGCTCGAACTTAATTCCTTTCTTCGCTCCTCCTCCAATGCAACCCCTGTGCGGTGGCAATCAGAGAGCCAGATCGGTGGCGGCGGATCTGTATATGTGCACCGCCCGAGCCGAAATTGCCGCTGCCGTTCGCCCTGTGCGGTGGCAATCAGAGAGCCAGATCGGTGGCGGCGGATCTGTATATGTGCACCGCCCGAGCCGAAATTGCCGCTGCCGTTCGCCACTGCGAAATTATCTGCCAGTTCTTTCTGAGCCATGAGCGAGACGACCGATGGAAGTCCTCCGTCTGCTGCTGCTTCTGCTGCTGCTAAACGAGCTGCCAGAGCAGAGGCCCAGCGCCGTCGCCGTCAGAATCCAGAGGTGCGTGCCGCCGAAGCAGAAGCTTACCGTCGCCGCCGTCGAGACGATCCAGGAGTACGGGAAATATAAAAAAAAAAAATTCTGTGATAGCGCATACATGTGTTGCTCGATTTCTTTGCCTCAATCTATCGAAAAGGTGAAACAGCTTATTTGCTGCGCTCAAATTTCGCATTAGGAAGTAACGTAATCGTCGGTAATTTTTTTTTTTAAATTGCGCGCACATTGGAGAAATGCTGGAAAAAAATAAACAAGGCAGACATTTTCGCATAGATGAAATAATACGATGTTTCTGAACAAGCGCTACTATACTTTTGTATTGAGGATTTTTGGCTTGAGTTAATATTTAAAATGTTAATTAAGCAATCTTTGGTAATTACCTAGCTTGGCAGACTGAAAAAAAAAATATCATACGTGCTCCATATGGCTCAGAGCAATACTGCGGCAATTCGACACGCGTAGCGCCTATGCTATCTTTTTTAAATATTTGGCCCAAGTTAGCTTAAAGGGACCCTGAAACGATTTTGACGATTTTGTACGAACGTACCGTGCCGTTAGAGTAGGTCCTCATGATCATTAATTGACGCATCTTAGTGCTCCGCATAAAGCATGTAATTTATTATAAGATTTTGAAAATGTGCATCACTGCCGATCGCAGCACTTCGCTCGGCTGAATTTTAAGCCGCCTCTACCCATTTGACGTCATTTTCCCTAATGACGTCCGTAGGGCGAGCTATCCGATTGGCTGCCCAGGACGCGTCATCAATAATTTTTCCAACTTCATGGTGAGCAAATGTTGTTCGTAATAGTTGGAATGTTAGTTAATTTGTTTCTATAAAAAGAAAGCAACAGAAAGAGAATGCACAAGGACAATTTCTCACTACACTTGAGTACTTCCGTCGCACAGCAAGAGTCGTCTGCTTGTGTTACAACGTGCTCAAGAGTCGTCTGCTTGTGTTACAACGTGCTCCATTTTGACGAGGGCTTTCGCGGTCAGAGTCGCTCTCAGTATTTCCGCGAGCACCATGATTCGACTTTGTTGCGTTGTGGGCTGCAAACGTAGCGATGGGCAATATGTCACGCAGCGACATCGTGTCCCTCTGCAAGGCAGCAGACGAGTGGACTGGTTGCAGCGCATCGTACTGTCGCTATCTGATCGTCGCAAGGATTGGCGTGTTTGCGCCCCCCTCCCCCCCCTTCACTTTACACCGGAAGACTACTACTACAACAACGTTTCGCGAGTCCGGTATTCGGGTAAACGCAAGAGCAAGGGGACAGGGCCTGGCCGTTTGACCGTGTCGTTTCACGGTATGAGCAGAAGCGCAAACATGAATGGTCTGCATGGTGCAGCCACCTCGTGGCACAGAGCTCAACCAAACACAGTTGCAGTAACGAAGCGTATTCTTCTTTGCTGCTGGTGTAAATTTTTCGCAGGTGCGTATTCGTTAACACGTTGTTTTCGTAAATGTTTAGAATGTTTTACGCTTGGTTAGAGCAATATTAGCTCTTTGATTGACTGGTAAAGCTCTGCGCCAACGGGTGGCTGGACCGTGGAGACTGATCAAGCAGCTCACGTACGTCTGCGCTAAAGTTCCTTCATGAGCTTGAGTTTATGCCTCCAGCGTTCCGTCGAAACACCCAGCTCCTCTGTAGTTGCCGGAATACCAGACACGTTCGGCGCCGCGACAGAATGCTCGCAACGCACGCTGCTTCGATAGCTGTAGCTTGGGGTCGACTGCCAAGCAGCTGGCAGAGAGCTTGGAGAGGCTTCGCGCGCTCGCTCCTAGGGAACCTGAAGTAGACGACACAACGTGTCCTTATGACGCAGAGCCAGTAAATGCGGAGCTTAGCCCCGATCACTGGGCGAATGAGTTGAGGAGAAAATGCATGGCTATGGAGGCGGGTAACTCGTAATCGTCCGTAGCTCTCTTAATACGAGACGCTTCACAGAAACTGTGGTGCCAATGATTAACTTTAGCTGTATGCTGCATGTCAACGAAATTTTTCCGAACCGTTTCAGGGGCCCTTTAAACACCCCGTATATAGCCTGGTGTCGTAGTATATAGGGGGTCCCAGCTAATTTTAGCCAGAGTTTAACAATAGGCGGATGCCATAGCACGTAGCTAGACAGAACTAAGGTAATATTGTTTGCCGTCGCTTGGAGATACCCAAATAATATTTTTTCATTCCACCTAATTAAATAATGTCTGAATTAATTAATTAACTTCTCATATATTGTAATTAGATGAAAAGTGTCGATGAGATAATTGTAGAGCGACATGAAAAAGTCCCGATACAGCTTTCTGTTGCTCAATACGTGCTACATAAAAGTGTTTTTCCGAGCCTCAAGGAAGTCCGCAAATGCACGCGAAATTGCCGTACGACTGGCGGTTTGAGGCCATTTGTCAGCGACACTGAACCTTTCTTCCCTTGTCCTACCGGAAGGAGAACAAACGGCAAATCCGATTCCTCCCCCGTTCCCCCAAAATAGCAACGTCGTATTGTCCGACGGCCTTGGCACTTACTGGCGACCATAGTGGTGAAACAAAGGTGCACCTAAGCATCAACCGGGGTGCGTCGGAATGTGAGAGCCTCGAGCAGAGAAAGGGAAAGGCCAGTTAGGGTGTTGATTAGACAAACAGTGCTAGTAGCGAGAGAGAGCCCAACTCCATCCGTGACGCGCTGTACTGTTTCCTCTTCACCGTTTCTTTAGTTTCCATTTCATTTAAAAACGCAGTACGGAGCACTCACGGGCCGCCTGGAGTGTAACGACGCAGTGGTAGGATGATGAGGCTCCGTACTACGTACTCCTTAGCAGCGTCCTGAGATCTAACACCCAGCAAGTAGTATAGACGAGCGAGGAAGTGCTAAAGTTCTTCGCACTCTCTGTAAATGTAAATAGCTCGGCTGTAGATACAGTTACTCATATTGTCCAGCGTTTCCTGTCTACTACTTCACCCCTGCCTAGCTACATCACAGGGACCTCGTCCCTCTCCACCACTGGAAAGAAAACTTCACTAGCATCAAAGGCGTCAGTCGGTCACCGATCACCGCAGTCAACTCAGGCGTCAGTCATGTCAGCCAGTGCTAGGGCACAGTCAACAGCAACTGCTGGCCTTATTTTCACGCGATAGCTTTCTGATAACGTCATGTTTGATATTCTGCGCGGTCACAGCTATTCGGAGGACAACGAAGTAGAAAAAGAACTGAGTCCGCTTCGAGAACAATGCAGCCGGTTTGAGAGAAACAGGCCAGCGGCACAAAGGCGCTCGAGCGCGAACCATTTTAACCCCAGCGAGCGCAGACACCCCGTTCCAAAAAGAACCAAGCACATTAGACTCATCTGCCGGCACCTGAGACTCATTATGGGCGTTCATGAGGGGAGCCCTGTTAATGTCGGTATTTACAGCTTGAGTGCAAGCTAGGAACATTCGCGACGACTAAAAGAGGATGCACATAAGACAAAGACAGAAAGTAAAAAAAAACCTCAACGAATAAATGCAAGCATAAGAAGAAGTCTATTATCCTGAGTATATGTGAAGGAAAATGTGGAAAATTACCCAAACGGCTGAAGGAATCTAGATCCTTCACAGAAAAGGAAATGCCATGCGAGACGCAGAGCAATGAAGTGATTTCAGCGCAGTTAAGATGGCGGAAGCAGTTTACAGTGGCATCCCATCTGACTTCATTACAGGTGTAGCCATTTTTAAGTGACAGACAAAATTGGATTCGAGTTTGTTAATGACACATGGTTCTGTTTTGCTTAGCGGGGGTGTGATTTTAAAAACAGACCTTGCAATGTGCATTGTAATGTTGCATTATCCAATGCGCGTTTTCTGCAAGCTCGTGCACTGTTCAGGAGCTGTTCAAGTCGACACACTGTTCTCCACATGTGCGACAGAAGCTTACGCGGATCGAGTGACTGAAAAAGAAAAGGCAGAAAAAACAGAAATAGAAATACAGCGGTAGTACTGAACGTGGCCATTCGACGTTGCATTTCTGTTGAATGCGCCTAGAATCGCTTAGGTTGTCAACTGATTTGGCGCCTGTATATTGGTTCCGCCTGCAAGCGTATAGCGCGAAGGTGCTGTAATTCATCCTCAAAATTCGTATACATTGCCTATGTCCAAAGCGAGTGCATAGCATCCTGCATGACGTTTGCAAAATAACATTGCCACATATGCGTCGATATGAGGCGCCGTTCACCGGGTCCCGTAGGAAATTTTGATCATGCTGTATGCTCTATAGAACTTGTACACCGCCGTTAGGGCACCGTTTTAGCGCGAGAATATTAAAAAAAGAAAACTTTCATTGGTATCCTTGATAAGGCGCCCTCCAAACGGCAGAGGTTCCCACCCGCTGGTTTGACCCACCGAGCGGCAAACCCGATAATTTAATTCATTCATTTTAAACATGGTGAGGGGTCTTGTAAGCCCGGCGCCTCGTATTTAATTGTCTCTTGCTCTGCATCGAGGACGCCGGCATCTCTGCGCCAAGACAGCGGGCCCTGCTTTAGAGTCTGCCACACTTATCCCTTTTGCAACCCCTCGCCTCAGGTTTCCGCATACGGACGTCCCTTTCTATACGTGGAAGAACTGGAGGTGGCGCTCAATTGTTGAGCTGCCAGTTCCCGAATGGTGTCACTTACGCGGTGACTGCGGCTAGCTTCGCGATAATTCCCAAATCTTTCACCCACCGTCGTCACCTATTCTGGTGGCCGGGACACGCGGTGGTACAAGGGAACGAACAGCCTAACGCGTTAGCTCGAGGGTTTTCCAAACGAGCCACGGCGTCCTCTTCTAACCCCAACCACTCGCACTAGACCTCTCAAAACCCCATCAATTCAAATGCCGGAAGATATCTTTGCTCACCAGCGCGGAGTACGCAGAAAATACCCGCCTCCTCACTCACAATTTAGCCGGGAAGAGGCAGCCGACTAGCGCAATATACAGACTGGGGTATTTCCCCATCTAAAATTGCTAAATGCCATTGTATACAACTCGCTATAGGGCCAACTGCCCTTGGTGCGGTGGCATAGCCACCCTATTATATGTAACCTGGGAGTACATTAAGCGCCCTCATGGGCCAAATAGCAATGACACAATGGAGCAGTGGGAGGTACAGCTCGCCCGCTCCTACTTGGCAGGACGAAAATCCTTAATTAGCCAGGTCAGGCCGGCGGCAAAGGCTAGTGGGGCCCTGGACTGCGTGCGCCGACCACCCGTCCTTAAAATCTGTTCATATGAAATTAAAATTCGCTCTGTCTCTCTGTGTGTTTATATATATATATATATATATATATATATATATATATATATATATATATATATATATATATATATATATATATATATATATATATATATATATATATATGCGGTGCATGAAAACCTTGGTCAATGCACAACAAATCACGGCATGACGGCGTAGCTGACACCTAATACGGCTTTACTGCTTACCATGTATCTTCAGGGCCTGTCATCCTGCGTCCGATTACATTGGCCAGCTGCGTCGGCAATGTGGTCGAGACGGTGATCATGACACACTTGAAGGGATGCCTATATATAGAAAACCTATAGCACGTGACGTCTGTACAAGGCTAGCAAGACCTAAAACGATGTGGCTTTCTTCCTTAATGTCGAAAGGGCCTATGAAAATGTATATGATTAGGCTATTCTCGTTACACATCGCGTGATGTTCCGCAAGATGGGGTGTTCACTTTATCACGCTCTAAAAAAGGAGGAATTGGGGTATTGAAGTTACTCCTTCCTTTAGGGTAGGAACTGATATGCCACAACCATTCTTCCATTTAGGGGGGTAAGTGTTAGGGGATGAACTATTACTCCCTATAGGGTTATTCCTTCGAGGACTAACAGTTCAATTGGTTTCCAGCAGAACGTTCTGAAACGGACAGGAAGAGGCGACGACACACGACGACGTCTCTTTCTCTCTGTGTCAGAACGTTCTGCTGGAAACCAATTGTGCTATGTGCAGCCAACGAGTTCAGGGAAACACTATTCTGAAGGACTAACAGTTACTCCTTCCTGATGCTCCTCAAGGGAGTAACGGTCATTCTTTCCGATGCTTCTCAAAGATAGAATTAACGAAATTAGCCATTTATTCGCTGATGAAAAACATTACTTAGCCGGAGAAAAAAATAAATATAAGTTGCGCCCTACAATGAATTTCGAACTCACATCCTCATGCTCACAAGTAAGGATATATCTCTAACCACGTCACCATGGCAGCTTGTGGAAGTGCATGGCTCTTCACATTCCACCCCTTAAATTTCACGCAATTTTCTCACGAAAAGGGAAAGCGCTGCTTTGCATGTAGTTAACTCAAGAGTGCACGATCTTCGAATTATTCACAATTTATAGACGTATATACCTTTTTCGCTGTATCACTCTACGATGCGGAAGAAAACAACGGAGTGCATGGGGAGTAACTGTTGCCATTCGTCCTCCCGTTGCTCTCTCTCAGACCAGGGACTAAACGTTTACTCTCCGAAATTTGCACGCGGCACGCACACTCCTGCAGTTAGTTCCTTGAGGGACGAAAGCGTCTTTTTTAGGACTAACTGCCCAGTTACTCCCGTTTTCCCCGGCAGTTTTCTTAAGTGTCTACGCTGCTCACTCTTGCACTTGTAAATCGGCGGATGAATTCAGAAGGCTGTTGGCACTGTCTTAACTACAATGGCCAGGGATGGAGCTATCATCTGAAAAGTGTTCGCATGTTGCTTTTACTCGCGAAGCGGTGACAGCGCAAGTTTTGCGAACTAAACAGTACCCAACAAAAGAACGGATCGATTTCTTGGTGTCATCATAGATAGATACATGTCTCGAGGACCTGACTTTCACTTGAGAAAGCGACTGGGTGCTTTTGTGTAACTTTCGAGTTACTCGACAAGAAAGTCCGGCGGTGCTTCAGTATACAGCCAATGTTGCAACTATACGCGTGCACCGCACGACTGGTACACTTTTTGCGCTACGCCTTGCACGCAATGAGAATAACTGGTGCGCCAAATATTCAGCAGGCTTCCGGAAGCACTGTCCTGCAGAACGCGCCTTTCTTTCCCAAGACTCCCGTCTTCAATCGCGTCCTGCATGACTGTTAATGCGTTGACAGCCCATGTACGTACATCACTTTACTTTCAGTAGCCTTCACACCACCTTATTTGCGGGCGAGCGGCCGCATGAAGCATTCGCCAAAAATAATGTCTGAACACGAGGTCTATACTTGCCGTCACAATTTAAGCCTAATACACGACTGTTAGCACCTTGGTGTTAGCTTGTGCCGATGGCACTGCTCGTGTATGTGCACGGTGCCTCTCTATCTCTCACTATTTTTTTTCTCTTATCCTTCCACCTCCCCCTTCCCTCTCCTCAATTCTTGAGTAGTAAACTAGACGTTCTGTTCAGTCCTTCTCCTTTTATATATCTCTCTATTGGTCGAGCCTACAATTCCTCAGGTAGAAGCGATTATTCCAGGTAGAAAGGAGAAAGCTGCAATGTCAATGCCACCTTTAAAGCAAGCTGCATTTCAATATGTTTACAACGGGGCATGTGACTTGACAGCTTGATTCGACACTGAAACTGGGAAGTCTGCAGCTGCACTAATCATGCCGGAGAAGTTCACTGAGAGCAAGTGGAACACGTCACGTGTAGAATTATCTTGCTGCACTCCATGCTGCTATTGTGCAGCACTTCATTGCCCAGGAGCCGCCTCAGCAATTGTGCGGCTCTAAGGAAATCTTCCAAAGCCTATAAAATGCAATGCACAGCGGACGCAATCAACAACTGGTCTCAGATATTCGACAAACATGCCCATATATACAGTAGCGTAGCCAGAAATTTCGTTCGGGGGGGCGCGGGGGGGGGGGCTCACGTTGCAGCTCAGCATCCTCCTTTAGAGGAAGCTTTAGCTCGGGTTCTCCTATCTAAATACATGTAGAAGGGCAATTCGTTTTCTCGGCAACCACTGCACCAAGTTTGACAAGGTATGTTGCATTTAAGAAATACTCGAATTCTAGTGACTGCTGGTTTCGAATTTTTCATTTAGGTTGTCAATTTTTAATAAAATTGGCCAAAATCGCACATATTCAGTAAACGAAACTATCAAGTTTAAATCTCTGTAACTCAATAATGAAAAATGGTATCACAATTCTGTGAATTTCAACTAATAGCACATCTACAGCGGACAAAATTGATATGTTACACATGAATATAATAAAATTGTATTATGGAAATACGGCCTGTGCAGAACTCTTGTACACAACGTAACCAATTCACGTAAGATACAAATTGACATACGAAACTTGTCCGCTTTGACTGTTATAATAGATTCCGCTGAGAGAGCCGCGATATCTGTTCTTGATGCAGAGCTATCAGATTGCAAACGTCGTGCTTCTATTTTTCTCGAACTTTGGAATTTTTCGAAATATTTAAAACAAAATTCAGGCCCTAAACCGAAATTCCGCTTGCAACAGACACTAGAATTTAACTTTCTCTCTCAAATGCAACATATTTCATTAAAAGCGATCCAGAGGTTATCTCAGAAAAGCGTTTCTGTTTCTTACATCTATCTGAATAGGCCGCGTCGGAGTTGGGCCCGAGCTAAACATTCATCTTAAATAATTTGTCGAGGGATCAAATACGTGACTAATAATTACATTGCTATGGCCAAAGATGCTGCAAACGAATATAGAACGCTACGCACTGTCAAAACAAGTAGAATATGTCATTTTTCATAAAAGAATATACTCGTATGTGCCAAAAATTGTGCCCAATATGACTGATACCGATGCTTCCATTTTATTTGTCTATTTAATAAGTAAAGCAAATATCTCACCAACTTTAGAAATATATCATCTCGAAACCAGAGAAGCAGTGCATGCCGCTGATATGAAAAATGTAAAGGCCATGAAATGAACAAGTTGTGGACAAACATGTTATTGAACCTTTGTCATTCAAGAACCGTGTTTACATTCATGTACGTATGCAACAGCCAGTGAAAAATCTCAATGACGCTGGCATTTATTCCAATGTATTACGCAGGCACAGCTCTCACCGGCGTTGTATCGTGAGTAATTGCACCGAAATTATACTCGCAACAGAGAGCACGTATAAAAAGCAGGAGTTCTGCAGAATATACGAGGGCGAGTCAAATGAAAGTGAGCCCATGTGAATATCTGACAAACGGAGTACTTTATTTAAGAGCAGCCTCCATGAGCATTTAGACATCTGTCCCATTTACTAAGAAGTCGCGTGATTCTGGTCTCATAAGATTCCTTGTGTTTCTGCTTCAAAAAGTCTGCAACTGACTCTTTCACGTCATCGTCCGACACGAATCTGGTTCCCTTGAGCTGTTTTTTTTTGGTTGCCCCAAAATGTGGAAGTCGCAAGGCGACAGGTCCGAGCTGTATGGCGAATGTTGCAGCATTTCCCATTTGAACTTTGTCAGTTTTGTATTAAACACATCAGCGATGTGGGGTGGGCATTGTCGTGGAGCAAGATGACTGCATTCGTGAATTTTCCACGTCGTTTGTTCTTGATTGCAACACGCAGCCGTTCCGGCGTTTCACAGTATCGGAAACAATTGATAGTCTCTCAAGATTTAGCAAATTATATCCATAATGGTCCCTGACGATTGAAAAAAAAAAGTCAACACCTCCTTTCCGGCGCGAAATGACGGCCTTTGCTTTCTTTGGGCATGGTGAATTCGAATGTTTCCACTGTAAGTTTTGCCGTCGTGTTTCAGGCTCGTAGTAGTGGCACCATGGTTCGTCCCAGATCACAATTGCAGACAAGAAGTCGCCACCATCATTGTGATACCGGGTCAGATGAGTGAAGGCAGCGCCGAACCTCTCCATCTTCTGGCGGTGGTTCAAAATCTTGGGCATCCATTGCGCACACAAAAGCCGATAACAGGGATGTTCATGAATTATGACGTGAACCGAACCGTGACTGATGTTCACACGCTCTGCCAGTTCATCGATGCTTATCCTCCGTTCTTGTCTCATCAGCTCATCAACCTTTGCAATTTTGTTAAGGGTGATTTCACGATGAAATTTAGGCCCGTCTTGGATCGTCTTTGCAACTTTCACGTCCTTCTTTGAGCTATTTTCTCCAACGCTTCACAGTGGCCAATCAAATGCGATGTTCAACGTACCGGCAGCCATACGGTGACTAATTTCTTTTTGGGAAATACCTTCAGCAGTCAAAAACTTCACGGCACCATGCTGTTAAACTTTTGGAGTTTCCATTACGTCACGCGACCATGTTCAACCCAGTGTATGAGAGCATTACAGAACCTTTATCCTCACACCTGCGTGCCACTTTTGTAATGAGAGTTGCCTGTGTGCTACGCACATGACTCGCAGATAATCAACCGAACTATTATTGCGCGGGCTGGATAGGCTCTCTTTCATTTGACTCGCCCTTGTACATTAGAAATGCGAAGATACAACGGGATACACAAATATGAAGATAGAGCTTGATAAAGGGCAAGAAAGTGTCACTGGAAACAACGTTCACTGAACATACACGTATAAGTCTCCAATAGATCTACGTATCTAAGAGAAAGTCACGGTATATAATGCGTCAAACAAGGCAAACAAACATGCTGCGCAATCACAGATTCACAGAATCCTAGATACCGCCCCCATTCCATCCACTCCCCCCGATGCACCGCACGCGACGGAAGACGGCTAGCTTGCTCTGCGCTTTTCTCCCTTGCGCACATAAGACTGAGTCACCATCGTCGGCTCACTCATTCCAGCCCCCCTCTCCTTACGCTTTCTCTCGCACATACAGAATACGGCGCTCGGTAACGATGTTATCGCCCTTGGACTTATACAAAACATGAGGGCGATGGTGACGGCAGGAATACGCCTGGAGTATCCGTATAATTGCTATTGCAATAATATAATAAGTGTATCTGGCAACTGAAACGTCCCGTGGCCCATTACTTTCCGCAAAGGAAGCAGTAACAAAATCGAACTTTTACCATGCAACAATTCGCTGCGCCGCAACAACGTATTTTTCCTTTTGTGGGGCGAGGGCACCGAAATGAAAAAAAAAAAAACGTAAAGGCATATATGTTGGCCACAATTGAATGCCGATATTGCGCACCTAATGCGGCTACCGAAGCAATATCGAAAAAAAAATGTGAGACGCTTGTTCCACCGAGAACCATACGCATACTGTTCGGTATCCTACACCGGCAAGACAAGACTTTCCGGATAGGTTGCGCTCAAGCGAACGCGGTGCAATCCGTGGAGGCCCCACAGCGATGGCGGCGAGCGACTATTGTTTCTTTTTCTTGTCTGCTAGCCAGAAAGCGTCCAAAACTCTGCCAGGCAAAAATCCACTCGGCCAGAGCAAACCGAACGCGCACCGAAGTGTGCCGCGCGGTGGTCGGGCAACACGAGAAAAACGTATGCGCTCTGGCTGGCTCTGGCAGCCCGCGGGGCGTATTTACGATTGATAAAAGGTACAACGGGGCGTGCCACTTGCGGAGACGACGGACGTGTGCGCGCATGCGCGAGTAAGGGCGGGTGCGAGAGAGGAAATGTGGGGACTTTTGCTTCTTGAATATACGTCTCTGCCTAGGCACTGCGGTGGAGTTTCTTAGCGCTTGTTGTATGCGCTTGTCCCTACAGGCGTGCCGGCAGAAGTCGCGGGGCGCGGTAGTGCTGAAATTAGCACCGCAAGTTAACGGCTCGACGCAATTATATGTATTAGTCGTGTTGTTTACTAATTAAAACAACGTGTCATTATTTCGCATTATTGGCGGCGCCTCCAGGACACCAAAGCGATAGCGGGGACATCAAAGCTAGAACCCGGATTGGTCCGTGGGTTGGGGCTCGGAGAGGCCTGCGCGTGCCAGGGAAGTATAAGATCGGCTGTCCCCTGTCGTGGGAAGCCAATTTTTTATACGAACACCTCCTGGCACGCTTCGGCCTCCGGGGCCACAACCCACGGGCCGCCTTGTTTCCAGCTTTGATCCCCCCGCTACCTCTTGGGTGCCCCGGAGATCCTGCGCTGTCTGCTTTAATATAATCTCAGGTGCTCTCCTGAGGCCTCCGTTTGCTGGTCACATGTGCTCTCCTGGAGCAGGGCTTGTAAAAAATAGAATCTATCGTCGCGACTAAAAAAGCGACCCGCGACTTATACAACACCAGTCAGAACCTTGCCCCTTCAGACAGGGCTAGCAGGACTCCACCTTGCTGTGGACCTACTGGCAGAGGAGCTACCAAGGACTCCGGTAGCTATCTTCTGCGACTACAAGGAGGCGCTGCTTTGCCTGCAGAGCCCTGACAAGGCTAGCCTTGGGGTTGCATTGCTCTCCTCAAGACTGGCGGCCCTTCAGGATGCAGGATGCTCACTATCCCTGCACTGGCTACTGGCGCAAGTAGGGATCCCGGGCAATGAAGAGGCAGACACTCTCGCAAAGCGCGCCCACCATTCAAGCGTCCCCCTCAGCCCTGCTGTAACGGCCGCGGATTTCACAAGACACAGGCTGCGCAGGCACATCATCGCCTGCCATCCGGATAAACGGGTATCCCTGGGACGGCCTCCACGGCCTCTTCCACAACACGGCCTCCCACGAAGGGATACCTCGTTGCTTCTCCGACTGCGGGTTGGCTGCTACTGGACGGCAGCCCGCCGGCACCGCCTTGGGAAAGCCACCTCGCCAGTATGTGCCTCCTGCGGTGACCCAGAGACTCTGGAGCACCTTCTGCTGGCCTGCCCTGCTCACCTGCAGCATCGGGGTCGACTTCTGCAGGAGTTCTCCCGCCTGAGGCTCCCTTGTTCACGACAGGAAGACATCCTCTTCCTTAGTCGTAATCAGCTACCAGTCTTCCTAAGTGTCGTCGAGTACCTCGACTCGTCGGGGCTCTCGGCGAGACTCTAGGAAATTTCTGGATCTCTAGGATCAAGAGGCCCGAGGGGGTGAATAGCCTAACGGCTATTCTAACGATCTAATGATATTCTATCCTAACGATCAGGAGGCCCGGGGTGGTGAATAGCCTAACGGCTATTCACCACCTCGGGCCTCTTGATCGGCCTCAACTTCGCTTTTGCTGGGCCACCTCCTATGGTCTATCACCAGTCCACTCCTCCAGTCGAAGACACTGGGCCATCCCGGCCGGACTGCTCCGCTGCTGCCATGGTGACTCTCTACCTTTCCCCCTCCTTCTATCTTCTTCACTCCTATATCCATCCCCCTGCTGGCGCTGAGCCGTGTTCTCGCAAGGGTTGCAGAAGATAGTGCCCGCCTTTCCTCCTTTCCCCACAAGAACCACTTCTCTCTCTCTCTCTCTCTCTCTCAGAAACAGCTGTCACCAAATGGGGCGTCCGTGCCCACTACCTCACCGCGCGGGCTGTCAGCGGCGGAGCGTAAAACAAACCGGACCACACTCGGCAATGCTGGCGTGCCTAGGGGACAAACGCATACAACATGTATTAAGAAACCTCCTCCGTTGTGCCTAGGCAGACTCACATATTCAAGGAGCAAGGGCCCCCAGATTTTCTCTCTCGCACCTGCTCTTACTCGCGCCTACGCAGAAGCGTCACGAGCCGTGAAAAGCGCCACACCCGCTGTACCTACTAGCAATTGTAAAAACGCGCCCGCGGGTAGGGAAGCGAGAACAAAAAAATTGAAGACGCTCAATGTATCCTCGCAAATAAAAGTCAAAGTAGAAAAAATAAATAAGAACGCAGTTACCTTGGCTGGCTTTAGTGTCTTGACATGGATGATTTGGCGAAGGTAAAAAGAAAAATGTTTGATATTTTTTATGTGACATGATGGCACAAATAAACCACTACAACGCTTCGTCTCATCGCACCTCGCAGCGTGCTTTGTAAACTTGTCTAATAGTGTGTTGATTCGGCTTGTCTCGTTGTATGTTCCGAGTAAGACTTTAGAATATTCAATGCACTTTTGGCGTCAAGTGTTTATAACAACATTAAACCCGCAAAGTTCCAAAATCAAAAATCTGAAGCACAACTTTGGAAATGTCAACTCACCGTTCACATCAAAAGTTTTGAGGTTTATACCCATAAAGTTTCGGATTTGATATCCATGCGCTCCGTAGATTCCGCGGCTTCCGCGAGATGCCGTGGCGAGCCCGTTTGTCATCAAAACGCCCTTGAAATTTCGTGCTCGTATTGGGCTAATTGGCGTTATGTGAATCCCAGTACATGGGCATTGCCGCAGAATCCACCCCTAGTTCGCAATGTTGGCGGTGAACTGTCTTTTAGAGCATGAGAAAGAGATTCTAGACAAAATACAGAATTATTTCCGGAGCAGCGGGTTGCTTTGGTCGGTGCTGCATGGACAGCACGAAAAAATTTCGGGGGAGGGGGGGGGCTGAAGCCCCATATATATTGTCCCTGTGGGACTATGACATTTTCGCCATACCTATTCTATGTTCTTTGTCCCTTCACATGTAACGACGTCTACCACTTGAATTAGCACGGCGCGAACAAACCCTACTGTTTCGTTCGTGGCCCGGGGTCACATTAACCAACTCTTTGAATTCGAATTCCTTGTTGGAATGCCTCACAGCCCAACCTGCAGCAAGTGTAACATGGGACGAGAGAGAGAGAGAGAAAACATTTATTTCTGATAAGGTGGGGTGACTTTCTCGTAGGCTGGAGCCATTCAGTTTAGTTCAGGGCCCCATTGGCTCGCGCCACTCCGCGTGCCCGCCGGATCAGCTGTCGCTGCTCTTGCGGGTCTAAACTGGTCAGCGCAGTCTCCCAGGATGAAGGTGAAGGAATAGGGGAGTAACATGGAGGGTGTGGGCACTCCCAGGTACAATGATATACTGTGGGCTTTGCTCCACACTTGGGACAGTATGAGGGATGTTGTGTGGGGTGGAACAGGTGAAGATAAAAGAGACAGAGAAATGAATTAGTTTGAAGCTGTCGCTACGCGACGGCATCTTCTCGGTTAAGAGAATTATGTAGTGGGGCGAGTGTCTCCTGCTATCTCTGTAATGTTGTAGATTTTCAGCGTAGTCCAGTGGTTCTGTCGATGCGTTGTCTCGGTTGGACATCTCTTCCAATGGCGCCCGCTTAACGAGCTCTCGGGCTATCGCATTAGAGCGTTGATTTCCGTGGAGAGAGGTGTGTCCAGATGTCCAGATGATAGGCACCCTGTGTAACGCTGTGGGGCTTAATGATGTAAGGATGCAGTGTGTGTAGGGTGTCACCATACCTTGTGCCAAACTCCTGCAGGCGCGCTCTGTGAATCAGTGACCACTAGCTGTGATGGGTCCATCCTGTGCCGGTATGATTGAAGCGTGTACGATGTTTAAGGCGATAGCAGCCTCTTCCGCCGTACCACTGTCCACAGTATTGAGCGTGGCCGAAACCCTCAGAATGTTTCTACTATCTAGTACAACTAGACATAGGGCACATCTCTGTGGGTACCGGGCCACGTCGGTGTATAGAACCGGTGTGTCCGATGTATCATCGCCCAGGAGTCAAGCCAGGGCTTACGCTCTTGCCTTTCTTCGGCCTTTATGACGGCGAGGGTGCATATTCCGGGGAATCGGGGCCACGCAAATTTTGTTGCGAATGCTGAGCGCAAGGGAAGGTAGCCGGCGTCAGCGTGCTGCCGGTGGTTGGCGGAGACCACTTAATGTGCCGGTGTGTGCTAAGCGCAAGAAGTGTGCGGCCTTCCTGTTGTGGTTTTCTTGGTGTTTGGTATCCTAGCCGGGATAGAATGAGGCACTCTTGCATTGTTCGTTCGAGACGTTTCAATTGGCTGTTAAGATGACCTTCTGCAATTCGTGGATGGTGTTGGGCACCCCGAGTCGTTGTAGGAGCTGCGTGGACGCATGTTGGGGTAGTCGCAGCATTGCCTTTAGGGCCGTACGGAGGAGGGTGTCCATCTCGGTCTGAGTCAGGTTATGATGAGGGAGGTGGTAGGTTAATCGGTTAATTATGAGGGCTTGCAAGATTCGGAGTACATCTTTTTCTTGGAGTCCTTGTCGGCGGTTTGTAATGCGCTTTACCATGTGTGTTACTTGGGTGATTTGTTGGCGGAGTAAGTGTAGAGTATTTGTGGCCTTCCCTTTGTGTTATATGTGAACGCCTATAGTACACGTAGTCTGTATACCCTGGGAGGAAGGTTGCCATTGAGATGCAATGTGATGGCTGGTGGAATATCAGCCTTATTGCATTTTTTAAACACAAGCAGTAGTTCTGACTTATCAGCTGCGCAGCTGAGTCCTCCGGTCCCCATTGCATACTCTTGTACTATATTTACTGCTTCCTGTAGTGAGTCTTCAAAGGCGCCGTCCGACCCTGTGGTCACCCAGACTGTTACATCATTCGCGTACGGGGCGTGCTGCACGTCTGGAAGTTTGTCGAGGAGTGGTGGTAGCTTTGCTATCGCCACGTTGAACAGGGTGGGTGAAAGAACCGAACCCTGGGGAGTCGCTCTGCCGGAAAGTTTTTATGATATCTGACCGAATTTGACCTAGGATGATGGTGGCCGTGCGGTCAGATAAAAAGGCTCGGACATAATAATAGACTCGTTTTCCACATCGGCAGGATGCAAGATTGTTTAGAATGAGGTCATGTGAGACGTTATCGAAGGCCACCCTGAGGTCCATCGCCGGAACAGCTCTTGTTTGAGCTTTACTCGGACCATCCACAACATCCCCCTTAAGTTGTAGCAGTATGTCCTGCGCAGACAGACCTGGTTGACAGCTGGAGAAGGTATTTGGGAAGAACTGGTTCGCTTCGAGGTGAGGCTGGAGTCGCATTGGAACTACGTGCTCGAAGAGTTGCCGAAGTCAGGGAAATGGGTCTGAGATTTTGGAGGGACAATTATTTCCCTGATTTCGGAATTAAGGCAATATCGGCGTGTCGCCATTCCTGTGAAAGCGTTCCGTTTTTCCAAATGTCGTTGTATGCCGTCACTTACCGTATGGCCTGGTCGTCGAGGTTGCGTAGTAGTGCATAGGGAATGCCGTCTGCTCCGGTGCCGTGTTACGTCTTATGCTGTGTAGGGCTGCCCTCACTTCTGTCTCTGTAATATCGCCGTCCAATTGGGTTTCTTCCTTGTGGGGATAGTATTTGAACTTCGGTCAGTGACTTGTAGCAATGTATCTCTGTTGCAGTGTTTGGAGGAGAGTGTCATCATCCATTTGTTCTTTGTGGATGATGGTGCGGACGGTGTTGGTTGTGTTTCTGACGAGACTTTAGTACGCTTTATATCCGTGTCCCTCACTATAATGCAGGAAGGCAAGGGATGTAACGCACATTGCAGACTGACAGCCGTTCATTATCAGGGCAGAAAGCTCAATGCTAGTGTTCCTACGCATAAGTCTATGTTTACTCTGCTCCAGTTTCTGAGGTCAAAGGGACCCGAGATTAGACTTGGAGAACGCTGTGTACCAACCTTGTATTGTGCGCGTGATTTGAATTCTTCGTGCTTCTCTCTTTTTTCATTGTATCCCCTTACCCTCTGACCGCTTGCAGGGGGTAGAGTGTAAGCGGGACAGGTAGCCAACCAGAACTACCTCTAATTAACTGCCCTGCCTTTTTATACATCCTTTGTTTCTTTTTCACCGAACGTACAGTCAGTGCGGCCACGAATGTGCTTTTTCAAAAGATAGATATCGCTCACTATGCAAGCAGTGGGCGAGCTGTGACGGAGCAGCAACGTACGGCAGCCATTGTGTAACCATAATTTGGTGACTAACACATAACGAGCAAGCATTTCGGTAAGATTTTTGAGCCTTCGTTGCAGGCTAATTCTGTGCGCTCTGTATGAAAGCACACGCGCGTGCTGTGAGGCGTAATTTCGGTGTTGGGCGCTAACGATCCAACGAATTGCTGTAAGTTGGAAAATCGTGATAAGAGTGCTGCGTTGCGGGCCTTGCGCACCCTAGTGTACATTTAAGACACAAGTCAACTGGAAGTGGAGGAATTCGTATTCTTTTCTTAATAATTATTAGAGAACAGGTTGTGCTCCTCCGAGTGCGCATTGAAATCAACCTTTTGTTTTTGGTCGACGAGCTCAGTTAAATAAGATTAGTCAGGTGAAGCCAGGGCATTAAATATGGCTTCGAGAAGTTCAGACACTATAGGGAAGATGGTATCAAGAGTGTTTGGATCCCACCGATGGCATCGGTTGTTGGGAACTCGGCGCTGACGCCCGTGGTTGTACCTGGGTCGCAAGCCCCAAGGGTAGCGTTGGCCTGGCGGCCTGGGGTACAACTGGAAGCATCCGAAGGTCCCGGCAAAGCATGAGTCGACTGGTAACAACAAAACAACTTGTTTATTTTAACATCGCAAAGAGTTGGCGGTCAGGTTGACCGAAGTAGAGAGACGGGAGTGCACTTTACTCAACAGAAGAAATCGGAGCCCTCCTTCTGGCGTCCGGGGGCAGCTGTTTTTATACTCTCGCAGTTGAGGGCAAGAAGGAACCCCTCAATAGACGAGCACGTGATTGTACAATGGGCTAATGGTGACGCACACTGTCGTAGCGCCGCCGGTCGGGCACAAAGACTGGGAGGAGAGGGTGACCCCTGCTGTCGCATAGCCTGGTTCGGGCACAATGACTGGAAGGAGAGGGTGACCCCTGCTGTCGCATCGCCTGGTTCGGGCACAATGGCACATACACTCACACACGCACATGAAGACACGTGGCATCGGAACATGCCTGGAAACGCCTGGAAACGCCTGGCGGGGAGCGTTGCGGCGACGCCGAACGGGCCAAAATGTCTGCCGCCCCGCCGCAGTCGCGCCGGCAAAACCGCGTGTCGCAGGCGAAACGCAACAAGAGCAACAGCTTGGTGAGCACGTGGCCAGCGATAACTTCAGCACTATCTCTGGGATTTCAGATGCGTCACGAACGTGGTGGCACTCGGGCGTATGTGCATGATCGGCTTAGCATGCCACTAGAGAACTCGCAAGTGGCCTAAATTTTCGTGTTAAGTGTCGAGCGCTGAATGAAATGCCCTGATTATCAGCGACCGCATGTTTTTCGTCGTTGGGCCAGCTGTCCGTCACCGATCACTTGCTCGCACAGCGCCTGCAACAACATCGTTGAGAAACCAGGTGACTAACACGAGGCGATTCTGTGGATATAGCTCCGGGCGCCGTGTTACGTCTTATGCCGTGTAGGGCTGTAGTCACTTCTGTCTCTGTAATATCGCCGTCCAATTGGGCTTCTTCCTCGTGGGGATAGTACACACGCACGCACACACGCACACGAAAAGTACGCAGCACGACCGGCAACAAAGGTATGTGAAGAAGGTCGCTGATATCTGACAGTTGACTCTCCCCTTTTTGAACATGATTGCGCTTGGTTGTCACGTCTGGCAACTATTACCAGCAAGGACAATTATAAGAAAATAGATAACTGCGTTGTAGTACATGCTTATGTATACACATATACAGTGAGAAAGGTTATGCAAAAAGTAATTTGTTCAGGTTAAATCTGCGGCTTTTTAAAATTTGGATGCTTAGCAGCTGCCACGTTCAGATAGCCTGAGCAACTTTACATGGCGTTGGGTGTGTTCATTGAAAGCGGCCTTTGCCGTACGAACAGCAATATGTCACTTGCAGAGATGACCGTGCCAAATATTTGCTCTTTGAAAGCAGTATACCGTATGAAATGACACTGATATAATGGCGAGTAATTACAGCTGGCTGCAATATTACTCAGCCTCTGTTGAGGTTCATTTGGATGGAGAGGTTGTTGTTGTTGTTGTCCTGAGTGGCCGTGGCACATACACACAGTGGGGTATTGGCCAAGAATCGGGTGGTTCAATAAGGTGCATAAAAATAATAATGATAACAAGGGAGTTAACAATTTGAGCCTTGGAGTTTAAAATTAAACGTTTTGTGTTTGGAGAAAAATGTAGTGCAGATGTGATCCGCCCTCATCTTCTTCGCTTCCAGTGTTATCGATGACTCAGAGAGCCGCGAGCATATATGCCCTTCAGTCCTTTCAATACAATGCAAGTATCGCGGACATTAATTTTCTTGTTCCCCATTTACACACAGCAACAAGAGCCTAAAGCATCATTCGCTGCCGTTATCGAAAACACTGTCCGATAGCGCAGAGTGGAAATAGACGAACGAACAATGACATTGGAAAGGAAGCTTATACAAAAGAAGATGAAGCGCTAGAACAGTAACAAGACACATAAAAAATAGCAGTGCTAAAGCAAGGTGTACTTTGAACCCTGACTCGGAAGCCAACAGGGTTAGGATGAGCAAGCCGCCTATCGAAGGGCGCACGTGCCATTGTAGTGCGTGCCTTTTGCTTGCCAGCGTGCGACGACGACGAGTCGAATAGCGAGTCCAGGCTGTTGAATGAAACGTCGGAATACACGGCTAGAGCCACCGTAACTGTTCACAAAACACCTGGAAAGCCCAATTCGGGGGCTGGTATAATAATAATAATAATAATAATAATAATAATAATAATAATAATAATAATAATAATAATAATAATAATAATAATAATAATCAATCTATTGATGAAATGTTTATTATAGTGCCCAGGAACAGCCACGTGGCCTTCGTACTGGTGCACTCAAAAAGTAATACGTGGGACAAAATGCAATTACAAGGTAAATGTGGCAGACAAAACAATGTTAGACAGGGAAACAGAAAACGAGCAGGCGGCAGTAAAAGGGGGTTGATCATACAACATGATTATCTACTTTTATAAGAAAGACAGGCAGTGAACTCTGAAAAAGAAAGAAAGAAAGAAAGAAAGAAAGGAAACGGTTGCTACGCTTCAGGACTGGAGTATGGTCGCCAGAACAGCAATAACGGTGCTCGAAAACATATCTGTTTATTCTGGACGCGTTCAATGAGGTCAGAATTATAAGGGCCTTTATAAATGAGTCAGCAGATGCACCGGCGGCGACATTTCTTAGAGGCCCTGTACTGATGATCCTGAATTCTTCGGCATACATCGTGGCTGCAAGGTTCGGAAAATTTTCTGTTTAAGGAGAACATGACAAATCATGCGTATTAAATAACGCCACATTCTAGCACCTTAGATTTCTTTGCACAGCAAGTGGTGTCCTACAAGAAAATTTGAAGTTTCATTCACGAGAATGCGTTGAAGAATACCAATGCTTAATTTTTATTCCGACAGGGCTGGTTCCGCATCTTCCCCTCATTGCAACAAACCTGAAACCATAGAACATTTCCTTATAGAGGGTCGTAGGTTCGACGTGCATGGAAAACGACTTCTGGAAGGTCCCCTTCGCCAACTTGGATTGGGCATTAGGCTCGCTGTGATACTGTCTCTTGGAGCGTTGGCACTACGACCCTGCAAGAGGAACGCATTTGATGCCCTATTTAATTTTGTAAGTGAAACACGTTAATTTCATTGTTTTGCTTTCCTCAATATATACACAAAAATATGAACTTCAAATTTGAGAATAGCAGAGCCTCAAAATTGATAATTATGAGTATTAATTTAATATCATTTCTAAATTACAATATTATATTTACGTATTCTTCCCTTCTTACCTACTGCCGCCCGATTCATGGCCGATCCCCCATAGTGGGTTGAGCCATATCTTTAGGCACCAAATCAAACCAAACCAAACTTGCTTTGCTACCCTACATGCGGATATATGGCACCGCATAACGTCAAGGAGGGTGCCGGATTTAAAAAAAAAGTGTTTTTAAAAATTCCCTGTGGCAGATAGCATAATTCTTGTCACTGAGCTAGATTATTCAGAGGCAGGCGTCATAATCACGAGAAATCAAAACAAATATTAAAAAAAATAACGAAACTTCAGTGATTCACTTCTTCATTAAAATTTGACATCACATATTGCAATTTATGAATTGTAGCCAGTGAGTTCGAAAGACGCATCCACTTGAAATTAATTTCCAGGATGACACCAGTTTCGAGATATGATTTTCCAAAGTCTGGGATGAAATACATGGTCATTACAGTTACTTTTGTGCTTCAATGCATAAAAGGGCGTTTTGTTAAAATAATTAAGTGGAACAACAGTGCATTTTTACGGCGAGTATGACACCGCATATCTCCAAACTGATGTCATGAGTGAGTGAGTGAGTGAGTGAGTGAGTGAAGTAACTTTATTTCGGTCCAGAGAAGACGCCGGGGAGACCCCGCGCCACCCGGCTAGTCCCACGTAGGGACCGCCAAGCCGAGCTTGACGGCCCGATCGCGGGCACTCTGGACGGCCAGGGTTTGGTCGTTGAGTTCGGGGCTGCCCAAGAGCGCAGCCCACCTATCCTCGCTGAAGGAGGAGCCGATGGCTTCACACTCCCACAACACACTCCCACAACAAAGGTCCAATGTTGCCCTTAGTCCACAAGCAGGGCACTCCGCACTGGGATATCTTTCAGGGTATATGGCATGAAGAACCGCGAAGTTAGGGTACGCACGGGCTCGTAAAAGTCGAAGGGTAACCGCCGTCGCCCTGCGTAATGCGGGGTGCGGGAGGGGGAATACCCGTCTTGACAGATAGTAGTGCGTGGTGATTTCATTAAACGTAAGCAAGGGTTCCCCGCGGGGCTGGGCGACTGCTGAGGCGGCGCGGTCAGTGAGTCCTCGCGCGGCCTCGTGTGCGCCCTCCTTAGGGTTAGAGGGAGAACGCTCAATCGACCCCAAGTGAGCGGGAAACCAAATGAGAGAATGCGGAGAGATACTTTTGGCGCTTTGGAGAATGCGGAGGGCCTGGGGGGAGACCATACCGGTTTGGTAGGCCTTAATGGCTGCCTTGGAATTACTATATATTGCCTTTCTGCGACCCTCGAGCACTGCTAGCGTGATTGCAAACTGTTCGGCTACCACGGGCCTCGATGTGTGTACCGTAGCGCAGCAAGTGAGCCTTGAATTAGAGTCTACGATGGAGACGGCGAATGCCTCTAGTTGGACATATGCCGCGGCATCCACGAAGCTTGCCTCAATGTGGTTACTGCGGACATGCTCGAGTAGAGCTGTTCCCCTGGCCCGACGTCTGCCGACGTTGTTTGCGGGGTGCATATTGCTGGGAAGGGGCGCGATGTGCAGTGGCGACCTGATGTCGCTAGGAATCCGCACGGCGTCAGGGCACTGGTCGACAGGATTGAGGCCCATGTCATTCTGGAAATTCCTTCTCATTGGGTACACCTTGGAAACTCACCGGTTACAATTCATGACTTGCAATATGTGCCATAAAGTAATTAATTAGAAAGTTAATTAGTGATCTTTGTTAATTAGTTGAATATGAGTTTCGAGTTATCGCGCTTGCAGTGTCCGCCTCTCTGAATAATCCAGCTCAAGGACTAGAACTATGTAATCTGCAACAGGCAGTTTTAGAAAATTCCGTAAAACTAAAAAATGTTCACCCGGTACATTATATATTATATGAAATGAAGCGGAAATGGAACGTATTCAGATCTAATCTGAAGCTAGAACAGAGGTGCTTACATACATACGTAGTACCAAGAAATACCAACTGTAGAATGTCACGTCTGAATGAAATCTGTGTACGAATGATGGCGTCTTAGCTTACGAAGTCTAACTCCTTGAGCGACGCAACGTGATCTACTATGTTATGTGCACTACACTACCGGGATAAAAGTTAGCGTACTTTAGCTTCAGCTTCACGTTGAATGATGCAGAGTTTACGATGTAAAGTATTTGGTGCAAGATATCAGGGTTTGCGAATCGTGACTATTGACTGTTGTGCGTGTGTGCGCATGTGTGCGTGTGTCTGCGTGTGTGTGCATGTGTCTCTGTGTGTGTGTTTGTAAAGAGTAGGGTGTACTTAAATACGAACAAAATAAAAAGAAAATGAAGCGGCGACAAGCCGAGTCCAGACTTTGCATGATTGAAATTAATTGATAGAGTTTATGTAAATATAGTGCTCGTTTAATATCTTCACGCTGTTGTTGGAAATGATTTATTCGCAATTCGTATTAGTAGCCTACTAACAATACACCGATGCGTAGAAGTCTTTACGACAGCAAAATACATGATGCTGTAATGAATTAAGAAAAGTTTTAAAAATCGAAACAGAATCCATTTCTGACAATTCAGTTGTCTGCTATGTATGAACGCCCGGCCGAGCGTTTGCGATGCAGCTTGCGACGTGCCGATTTAGTAGGAACCGGAAAACCGGCGAACGGCGCGTCACAGTCGGGGTTTAATTGGCAGCCGGCTCATAAGGGAAAAACAGCTGTGGTGGTGGAAATCCTTGCATGGCTGCTGGGGGCCAATGCGCCAACCTTCGACCCAGTGCCTCAAATTGGATTGAGTTGCCGCGTGCAGCTGGGCTCGCAGGGAGGTATCCTGCGGGGCACCCTGCTTGTAATGTCCGTTGCCCCAGGATACGCAGTTCAGGGAATACGCAGTTGTGACCATGCGCCCGTCCTTGGCGCCAACAAACCGCAGGCTACACGCAGGGTACGGCAGGGTACACGCCAGCAGGGTACGCGCCGTAAGATAACGTATGAAGGAGGGACTTTCCAATCCACAGGGGCATACAGTATTTGTGGCGAGGCAGAAGCGGTATAGGTAATGGGGAAATCTGCCAAGACCCGTAATAATACGCACTAAGGACTTGTTGGGCGGACAGAAAGTGGGTATATCTGAGATGCTCGCTAGCCCATGACTATAGCCATGAGCGCATACTGTAATGGTTGGGGTCGGGCATGAAATAGATGGGAGCTGGCCCATGCCGTCGTCCAACTTATACACGCTGAGGGTGTTGTTGAAGGGAGAGACTTGTCATCGAGAACGAGGAATATAGGATTTATTTACAGTATCTACGTGAGAACGTTACAGTTCATCAGTCTAGCATGACCGAGAGAGAACGCATACTGAACAGCCGACGACGGCTGCTTAAATACACTCTGTCCTCCCGAGATCTCTAGGGGAGGGAAAACGGCCGTTCAAACTTCGACCGATGGGAGCGTCCAAAGTCATCGAAGCCGGCCCGCCTTTGAGCGGGAGGGTTTACACACTCACTTCCGCACAGGTTTTCACTAACCACACTGAGATGAGAGGGTTCTTGCAGACACGGGTCGTGCCCCGAGCAGGCGCCTCTTTATCCCAGAGTTGATTCCGCAGACAGTGGCCACCGCGTCTGTCCATTGACTGACTACTTCTAAGACCCGTCAGACAGTGCCACAAAACACCTTCTTCCAGGAGTTCCACCGCTTCAAACAAACCGTGACGGTGACGGCGAATCCTCTAACAATACTTGGTCCGCTGACCGCGCAGTAGACATGGTGGCGTCGTTTCGTTGGGGACTGTCGTATTGTCGTCCTTAGAAAGCGAGTCACTGCAGTAGATATGTTGGCGCCGTTGGGGTGGGGACTGTCGCTTCCCCGAAGATCGCCAGCCTCCGCAGGTCGAACGTAACAATACCCGCATTTCAGCCATGCTAGCCTCTCCGGCTATGGGCCGGTGGCTGCGACGGTCCAAACAAGGAAACTAGCCCTTTTTTGATCCTGCCGTCGCGTCTAATGCGTGTCGAGACGTTTAAAAATAGCCTCCGAGTGAAATTTAGAGTCCGGAATGAAAACTACTCACGTTTGGATGGAATTTATCGCAGCCCGAGGCAGCGGCCCAGCCAGTCATTAGCGCGAGCGGGTCAAAATCCTTTGTGGGCCCGACGAGTGGAGTATCCTGGGCCGAGATAATCATTGCAACGATTCTCTTTTAATCCTTTTAGAGCTTAGCCAGTAGTACGAACAGTGCTCCGCCGACATGTAAGGTACGGAATCGAGCAAGAGGAATTCTTACGGATTATGCCGGTCCTCCTTAGCTCGGCCAGCGGTGCGGCTAAGAAATCTCCGGCACCGACATCACCACATGCGCCTTCACTCCTGCAAGTGGAAAGGGGTTCATCGAAGAGTCATCAAGTGGTTTAAAGTTAAAACCACATACAGCGCGAAGGACGAGGACTAAGAGACACGAAGCGCACTTTGTGTGTCGTCTCTCTTAAAAAATGTCCATCGTCTTAGTTTGTGTCCTCTCATATTTAAGAAACACCTGCGTTTTTTTCGTCATTCGCTCGCTTTTTGCATGTGATCGTCCGCACATTCACCTGTAAGCCACAAGCGTTATGCGAGGAAGCGTGCCTGCAGCGCCAGGGGGCGAGTTCGTTAGTGGAGAAATGCGACAAATACGGCAAGCAAGAAATCAGAATAGAAAATCTATGCGACAACACAAAGCAGCAGTGCCTTGCTATTTGATGCCTGAGCTGACTACCTGAGGACAAAAAGCATAAACTAGCAGATATTAGAAACAGGATGAAGCATGTGTCTGCTGCAACAAAATCCCGGAAGCAACTCAGCATATTGTAATGGCAGTCGAAGATATTCACCCAGTAAGGACCGTAGGGAACGTCCACCTCCCATGACCGCTGGTATTCAAAGCTAATTGGTGTGTTAAGTGGTCAGTGGTCGAGATAAGCAAGAGTCGTTTAGAGCACTGATAAAATGAAACGGAAAGAGAACGATATAGGCACAGCCGTCCGAGGCATAGGTGACCTACAATATAGAAATAGAGGTTTTAATGACGGGAGAGAGGATGAAAAAGACATAGGCAAAATTCTAGACTGCGATATATGTAGTAAAACCTGATTAGCTCAAGTAGGCAGTAGGTGATTATTTATCACCGCCCCATTTTAAAGGGGATACTAATAGAAATCACTTTCATGGCAGCTAGCGGACTGTCAGCGATAAAGGCTGCTCTAGGCAGATTGTTGTCCAGAAAATGTGATGCAGCAATGTAAGGAACTTCAAAAATGAGCAAAGTGTGTGTACGGTAGAAAACACAGGGCCCTTTCATACAATTCGGAGCGTCAGCTAAGAGTTGGGATGTAAAACTACATAGTTCCCTGCGGCTTGCATAAAATTATACACTAAAATACCCCGGTGTTGCTCGCTGGTAAAATGAAACTGCCCCATCTCACAAAGGACGGAACACAAGTAGATACACGTACGATCACAAAGTATAGTCAACGACGGGGTTCACAACTATTCCCATCGGACGGAGCATCTTTATGTGGTGTCAGGCAGCGCTGGCGATCCAGCCTCGCATGCGTGCTCCTTCAGACGTTCACAGTGACTGCTGTCAATAGTCAATGTTCTGTGGAGCTTCGTCAGCTGTGCTTGAGAACTTGAAAATATCATTTAGTAAGGGACAAGTTTAACGCTCACAGGCATCCTCAGGCATCGATCAGGGCGAACAGCTGACGCCGAAAAACTGCATATGGCCTTAGGAGACATATTTTACAGCGACGCTCTTAGCGCTTCCACTAAAAGTCATAAGTATGCAAAGGCAAACCGTCGCAAAATGTTTCTGCTAAGCAAGTGTTCCAACTCATTGCAAGAAAAATAATCATGCAAAAGGTACAAAATTTTGCATGTTTACAGAGGGAATTATGTATAATGAATGTACTAGCGAAATTATAAACATCTGAATCAGTTGTACGATTCACGAGAAATGATAAAATTTTAGCTATTTGCAAATAACACGGACCAGGGCGCTTAAAACGTTGCTATAACAGAACTGAAAGTCGTACCAGAAATACAGTTTGAAGAAAAATAAGCAGGTATTTTCCTACCTTGCAAAACCCATAGAACAATTTCGGCAGAACCCATATCATGACGACTGTTGACGGCAATGCGTTTAGCATTGAATCATCATAGCGACACATCCTATTGACCCCGTCAAAATGAGGTATGTATGAAGCGTGTACTGCAGCTTATATAAAAACACAGCATTATATAAAAATCCATGTAAAAATTGAGGCCACAAATAAAAATTTTGCTTCCTCGAGTCAGTAAAATTTCACTGTTCCTCTCAAATGCCGCAAATTTCATTAAAATCGGCGCAGGGGTTATCTCAGAACGGCATTTTTGCGTTTTACTTCCGTTTGAATAGGCGGTGTTGGAGTTAGGGCCAAGCTGAAGTCGGGTGCTCCTATCTAAATACATGTTTGAAGTTTGAAGTTTGAAGTTTATTTTCCTTTCTTCATTACAGAAAGAGGAACCAAGAGCTAAAGGCCATTCGGCCTGACAGGGGCTCTTGCTCCTAAGTGCGTTCGGCTTACATGATGAACCGATGTACAAACAAAAAAGCAAATATAACAGGAAAACAAGCAAGTACGATGTACAACAAACAAATAAACAAGATAATGTGTACATTATACAATGACTATGTGTAAAAGACATTTTATGCTTCAGTTTTTGTTTGTGCAATCACATTTCCGCGCATATTAAGGAATACATATATAGTGCATTATTAAAAAAAGAAAAAAAAGAAAAAAAAATTTTAGTGCGAGAGCAATTTATGTGTAATTAATTTGATAGTGTATGAGTAGGTTTTTTATACTTTGCTTAAAATTAGGTGCACAGAAATCAATTTTTTGTTCAACAATGTTTAGTAGCCTAGGTATTTGATAGTTTATATCCTGACGTCCGTAGTTAGTACGCGTGAATGGTATTTTCTTGATTTCATAACGTAATGGGTATCGAAAAGAAGTGGGTGTGCTGTCAACATGGAGCCTGTGTTTTTTTATATGTAGGAGTAATCTATAATAAAATACTTGATTTGCTCGGATCATTAAATGTTTGTCGAAGAGATTGTGCGTGGGTAAGTCACGCGGCCTACCATGGTAGTTTTCAAAAATTCGGAGTACTCGTTTTTGCAAGTTTAATAACTTATCATAGTTTTTTGTTGTAGTTGTTCCCCAGATCAAGACACAATAAGATAGCTTCGAGAAAAAAAGGGCGAAGTATATTGATTTCTTTAGCCATAAAGGAATTAAATCACCTATTTTGTACATACAGCCTACTACTTTGCTAAGATCATTGCAGAGCTTATTGACATGATTATTCCAGGAGAGGTTTTCTTGGAACCATACCCCCAAAAACTTTTGCGTTGTTACTTGTTCTAGCCTCTTTGCTTGAAATAGAATAGTTATATTAACAGGCAATGGCTTGTTTATCGGTCTAAATATCATATATTTGGTTTTATTGACATTCAATTGTAGTTTGTTGATGTACAGCCATTCAGATAATAAATTTAAATAATCATTTATTTCTTTTTGTATGCATTGCAAGGAATAATTTGCAAAGAAAAGATTAGTATCGTCTGCGTACTAGGTGAGGTATATTAGGTGAGGAAGAAATGTTAGGAAGGTCATTGATATATAGATTAAATAATATAGGACCAAGTATGGATCCCTGTGGCACGCCATTCTGTATTTTGAGAAGTGAGGAAGTGGCCTGATTATATGAAACAAACTGGTAACGATCCGTTAAGTAGCTTCTCATTAACTCTAATGCTGTACCACGTATACTACAGTCATAAAGTTTGCACAGAAGTATACCATGATTTAGGAGAAAGGAGAACTCGTTTTTCTCGGCAACCACAGCACAAAATTTGACGAGATTTGTTGCGTTTAAAAGAAAAACTTAAACGCTAGTGACTGTTGGATTCGAATTTCTGATTTAGCTCCTCAATTCTTTATTAAAAATTAGCAAAAAGCAAGAATTGCCAAAGAACGAAACTATCAAGTTTACAACTCTGTAACTCAGAAACGAAAAATGATAATGCAATTCTGTGAATTGCATCTAATAGTACATCTAAAGTGGACAAAATTGATATGCTATACATGAGTACAAAAACATTTTGTTATATGTAAATACAGCTTTTGCAGAACCTTTGTAAACAACGTAACAAATTCACGCAAGATATAAAATGACATATCGAATTTGTCCGCTTTAAATGGTCTAATGGACGCTGCTTACAGAACTATGACATCTATTTTTCATGCAGAGTTATGAATTTGCAAACTTCGTTCTTCTATATTTTTAGAACTTTCAAATTTTTGAAAATTCTTTTAACAGAATTAAGGACGTAAATCGAAATTCCACTTCCAACAGTCACTAGAATTTTACTTTCTCTCTCAAGTGCCACACATTTCATTAAAATCGGTCCAGCGGTTATCTCAGCAAAACGTTTTTGCGTTTTACATGTATTTGAATAGGCCGCGACGGAGTTGGGCCCGACCGAGCTAAAGCTTCCTCTTAAAGTGGGCCTGAACCGCCCCTCGGGCTTGGTGAAATAAGGAGCGATATAGGAGAAGGCCAGCATGTGCCAACCGATTCGACCTATCTTCCAAAGCATCTTGGATCCCAAGGGCCTACCTCTCCACTCTATCTGAATGACCATGATATACAGCACCATTACAGTGCAACGACAACGCTGGATGACGTCACGGATTCAGCGCCACCACAGAGAGGCTATGGGCACCACCGACGATAGAAGGAGCAGACAGACATCGATGGACCACCGGGCATGGCAGTGCTGCTGGCACGATGAGCTCAAACCCATTTGTTGTTGCCATACAGGTGAGCAAACGTTTTGGGAAAAATGCCTACGATCCAACGAATTGTGTCTCATTGTGCTGCCATGCCCAAGGCTGCTTTCAAATTTGTTGTGCGACGTGCATGTTTCTAAATTGCTGCCTATTGCAGGGAATGTCGAAAGTAACACTGGGCCTGATTATGACTAGTTTTCCAAGCAGCTAAAACAAATTGCAGACGAACTTCACGTTATTAAGGAACAACGTCTAACATCCATCAACTTAAAGCTTGACAGCCTAAGCCATCTCGATACCAAGGTTTCTACATGCATGGATCGAATTACTAGCCTCCAGAAAGCACTAATATCGCTTGAACTAAATGTGGACGATCTCGAAAATCGTTCCAGAAGATCAAATCTAATTGTTTACGGTCTTCCCGAGGAAGCTAAGGAAAACGAAGGCTCACTTGAACACAAAGTGCACGAAAAAATTCTTAAAAGTGTCCTCGAAGTCGAAGATGTAACGATTGAAAGGATTCACAGATTGGGCAGGCCAGCAGCTAAAAAAACAAGACCGGTTATATTGAAGCTCTTGGACTACCGCGACAAATCGCAAATCCTAAGCAACTGTTATAAACTGAAGGGGAGCAGTTTTTCAATCAACGAATATTTTTCATGGCGTGTAAGAAACGTCAAGAAGAAACTATGGCACTACGCGAAAGCTAGAAAAGAATCTGACCTCTACTGATGGGATGACGAAACAAATGATGTGGCCCTAATCCAACCACATTCAGCTACCTCGAGAGAGAAAAAAAAAAACAGGAAGCAGGAAGGCAAGTAACACACCCTCGGCGCAACGCACTCCGTCCGAAATAACTTTCTGTGATATTAATATGCGTAGTACACTAAAGAAAACTGAATTCCTTGAAGCATTACTTCTTGGTATCGAACCAGATTTTGTTGCTTTAAGTGAGGCATGGCTAACAATCGATATCAGGGATGCTAAATCACACTGCCAAACTACGTAATCGTACGGAAGGACCAATTAACACGTGGTGGTGGCATCGCCTTATTGATTAAAAAGGAAATCACTTACAACGCGTTACCTGATGCCACAGGAGTGGAATGAAGTTTTTGCAAACTAACATTTTCTACATGCAATATTGTCGTCGGCTGTGTTTATCGTAGTCCCTCATGTGAGGTTGAAATGTCGCAAAGACTGTGCTTGTATGCGGAAAATAACGTTTTGGGGGTCAGACTAATACCTCTAGGGCATTTTAACCTGCCTGATGTGAACTGGCAAACATTTGAACACCACTCACCAAGTGCTGATATATGCTTTTCAATCTTATGCTTTCATTGAACATCAGCCAAATCGTAACAGCGCCAACACGTGTTCAAGGAACTACTTCCACTACATCTGATTTAGTTTTTTTGAGCGTATCTTAATTCATCAATGGCCTATCTGGTCAGAAGATTCCTTTAGGTGTTGTACCTGCTCAAAATACTACATTTTCTTCCCAACCACGCATCACTTACCCGGACTTCAGTGGAGCAGACGATACCAGTATTATTAACTACTTATCTAACAAATTTACCACCTTTGAAGCACTGTCAATACGTCCCACCACAAACGTCGAAACATTGTGGCATAGTTTCAAAAATATAATGTTTCATTGTGTTTCGAAGTATGTACCTTCTAAAATTAAAGAAACGAGGAAGCACAATCCCTGGATCTCATGTGACATTATTCATGCCAAACAAAAGTCTTGTTTCTGAGAATATCAATGAAAATAGCACCTAATCCTTCATCTCGAAGTAACTTACTCTTGCTATCCAAGACATGAAATCTAAAATAGAGACAGCTAAGTCATACTTTTACTCAAACACACTTCAAGGATTCCTAAGAAATTCACCGAGCAAATTCTGGAACTACAATAAACCTAAGACATTAAGTGATCCTCTAGTGTCGCCCGAAACTAACCAAGAAAGCGATAATTCACAAAATAACTACTTTTGTTCTGTCTTCACAACTGACGATGGGAAACTATCTCAAATCGACATCACCGTTAATAGCAGACTAAGCCCTCTTACCGTCACGGAGGCCGGAGTAACGAACCTTCTCCTAAACCTGGACACGAAAAAGGGCCAAGCCGGGTCAACATGCCAAACGCTTTCTTGAAACAATACGCAGAATGGACGACGAAGTACCTTTGTATAATATTTAACAAATCATTATCACCATCTGTTCTTCCAAATGGAAATCTGCAAAAGTTTTCCCAATACATAGATCAGGCGGCAAGGACGACCCGTCCAACTTTCGGCCAATTTCGCTTACGAGTACCGTGTGCAAACTTCTCGAACACATCATACTATAATATATAACCGTTTTTTTAGAAAAGGATTCTATGATATCACCATATCAACATGGCTTTCGCAGAGGCCTTTCTACAATCACTCAATTGCTGAAACTAACCCACGACATATCATTTAGTATTAACCAACACAAACAGACCTCATTCTACTCGATTTCTCGAAGGGATTTGATCGGGTACCACACAAAAATCTCATAAGGAAACTTGAGATTACATTAGGTACAGGCCCCATAATTGACTTGATTTGTGACTATCTTACTAGCCGTACCCAATTTGTGGAAGTGAACGGACAAATTTCCCAGACAGCCCGGGGAACATCGGGAGCCTCCAAGGAAGCGTTCTGGCTCCCCTTTTGTTTATAATTTTTAATTATGACCTACGAGCAAAAATCACAGGAAACATTAGGCTATTTGCAGACGACTGCATTCTTTATCGAAATATTAACTCACATGATGACCACATAACATTAAACGACTTGAAAGCTGTGTCTAACCGGTGTGCCGACTGGGGCAGATGACCATCAATACTAAGAAATCTGCTGTTCTTTCAATCACTAGAAAAAAAGTAAATCGAGCTTCATGTATACCGTTAACGACGTGCCACTAATGCGAGTTCATGAACAAAAGTACCTCGGATTAACATTAACACATGACTTCAGATGGAACTCCCATATAAATAACGTTACGGAGGCTGCAATGAAACGCCTTTTCTTTTTTGGGAGAAACCTGCGACTAGCACCACCCGATACAAAACTTCTGGCTTACAAAACTTTTGTCAGGTCCGTCTTTGAGTATGCATATGTTCTCTGGTTCCCATACACTAAACAACTAATTAAAAAACTAGAAGGTGCACAAAGGAACAACAAATACTCTGCGGTATATATACAATAAACATAAGCTAACAGATTCGCCCACTGAACTACTTAACAAAGCCGGAATCTTAACAGTACAAAACTGAACAGCGCTAGCCCGTTCTAAACTTATGTACCAGCTCCTACACAACAAGCTTAATATTGATACCTCTAGATACACCTCCAGAAATGAAACACGGACAACGTGACATAAACACACACAAACACTCAATGAGTGTGCTTTTCATACCGATTGCTTCAAGAATTCATTCTTTGCTTTAGCAATAAGAGAGTGGAATAAACTGAGTGACTCTCTTAGTAACAGCTCCTGATTAGATACATTTGCTAATTCTGTGCAAAAACATGTTTCCTCGCCTTACAGCTCTGATTTACTTACTCCGGTTTGTTACTGATCTCATAGCCCAACAATTTAACATATAAGTGTTCTTTTTGTAAGATGCATTATATGCATGACTGCATCCTGTTTATCATGTTCATTAGGTGTTTTATGTCACATGTGATTTCAGGTGTTTTTTTCCTATTTGGTTTCTTCTTTTCTGAGATTCTTCTTTGTTATAGTGTATTGCACCCATATATTGCATTTGTGATGAAGCACTTAATTCTTTTAGCGAAGCTAAAAACTTTGCAATAACACACTCGTGATTATATAATGTATTTATATTATTTGTTCGCAAATATTACCATTTATACTTGCCCTTCCTGTTATAATCCCATGAGGGATTGACAGTATGTGAAATAAATAAATAAAATAAATAACATAGTCCGCGGGTTGCATACGCTGCTGTGAACATCACAGCCAAGTTTTGCTGCCGTGTGTGGAGCTCGCAGGCGTATCGCGAGGTCACCTTTTTCTCAAACGCTCTCTTTTCAACAGAAGGCCCTGTCCTCACTCTCTTCTAGCAGCGCTATTTCTTCATCGAATGCACTATTTCGTCATTCCCTTAGACGGCTGCTATTGGGCGACAGCTGGCATCGAGCTGCGGTTGGCTTCATGGCGCAGATACCGCGGCCGCCGCGGGGTGCCGCCACGAGTTCACTGGCCAAGCATACTGCGGCTCGCTGAGGACAACCGCATTTGGCCTATGTTTAGAGCGTCGTAGGCACCAAAGGCGGGAGTCGTGGCGTCTACGTTACCATCCAAAATAAAATTTGAACTGCGCGCCACGGTGACATTCAGAACGCGGAGCGCTGTGGGGCACGCCCCACTGCGCCGTAGCCTTCGCAGTGCAAGGCATTGAAGAAGGAGCGGGAGTACAGCCGAGGCAGTGTTTGATTGCCCATAACTTCTGCTAAACGCATTCAAGCACTTTTAACGGCAAAGTATTTCTGATATAGGTTATTTTCACTTCAAATGGCTTTCTCCACTTCGGTAAAAAGTGGTTCAGGGCCCCGGGTTCTTTTTCGTCAGTGTAGAACGGCACATTCCCAGTGGCACATACCTAGCTACCCAAGTTGGCGTCAAAGACGTTCATTGCAGACCTACACAGACAGACTGGCACATACTCAGTGCTCCAAGTAGGCGTCAGAGCTTCATTGAACAACGGTACCTACAGTCCCACATCTACAGTGGCCCACGTCTGCGTGAAAGAGGTTCGCTGAAGAGTGGTACATACGTACACATTGCCACATACTCAGACACCCAAGTTGGTCCGACGGTTCTTCTCTAACCCGGTACCGTCAGCACAGCAGTCCGATGCGCTACCCATTAGACCACAAACTACCCATTGACCGAGGTTGGTGGGAAAATGGTTAGATACAAACATACATAGAAACATAGAGATAGCCCTGAAAGTGCGTGAAGTACCCTAAAAATGCTAATGCATGAATAGTTGCAAACTTGTAGGGAAATCAGGAGTCACAAGAAACTGGAGTTCGCATTGATCAGAATGCAGCGTATCGTTCTCGGAGTGATTAAAGCAATAGCCATATTAACACATCAAATTCCAATGAAAATTTTAAGAACGGGGAGGATATCACATGGTGTCAATAGGGAAATTTTCGATTTGTGGGTCGATGAAAAGAAGGACAAGAAATTGGCAAAATACTGCGACGTTGACTAGAACTTCTTGCGAAATGGCAAGAAAGTGCTGGGATTCCCGGAATATATAATTCGAAGTGAAACATTCGCACCGGCGTTGCTTAACCTGACCCCCGGCACTTCTGATGTGCGGCCCAGTCCATAGTGTTTTCACCTTTTAAGGCCGAGCGACACATGTTGGCCACCGCAGCAGATCGCGTGACCCCCACGAGGGCGGCGTATGCGCTCTGCCGCTCGGGTTGAGTGGCCGGGCTCGGCGCGCTCAGGCTGCGCGGGCCGCACAGGCACCGTTGTAGTCGGGACAGCACGTGGTGGCGCGACAACCGACCCTGTCACTGCCGTGAGCCACCAGTCTGTACATGCAGCAAAGTTTCCCAATTTCAATGCGTTAAGCGTTCTTAAGGTATTTCACGTACTTTCCGGTGCCAATCAATCTATGCATGTATGTTGCTGTCTATGGACTTTAATCCTTTTCCCGCCTACCTGGGTCACTAGGTGGTCAGTGGTGGAATGGGTAGCACACCGGGCAGCTGTGCTGAGGTAACAGGGTTTCGAGGCCAATCATCGGACCAACTTGGGTCACTGAGTGTGTAGCAATATGTACAGTCGCGGACAGAATATTACGGACCATGAAATCTAAGAAAAATCGGAATATCTCCGCAACCTCACAACGAAATCTGGTACTTGCATTTTGTACCTCGACTAGAATATGCTAACAACGTTGTCGTGGGCAGTTTTACAGGTTACTGCTACAGGCTGCTCGGGAATTGAACGTTTTAGGAGATCCCGTGGTCCATTTTATTCTGTCCGCGACTGTACATACCTGCCGCTCCTCAGTGAACCTTTCACCTCGATATGAGTCACTGCAGTGTAGACGCGGGACTGGGTAGGTGGCGCTGTTCGAAGAAACTCTTTGACGCTGACTTAAGTACTCAGTATGCGCCACTCGGTTTGTCCTGGTCTCCAATGAGCGTATTTTACGCCTACTTCTGTAACTAGCTATGTGCCACTGGGGATGTGCAGCTCTGCAGTGGCCAAAAGGATCCCTTTAATTTCTCCGATGCTGAACGGAATCCAACCCATGTCATAAGAGTCCCGATGTCCGAGTTCCGAAATTCCGAGTCCCGAGTCCCGAAATTCCCGAGTCCCGAATTTTTCAAATTATTTTAAAGAAAACTCAGGCCCTAAATCGAAATTCCTCTTCCAACTGATACTAGAATTTAACTTTCTCTCTCAAATGCAACAAATTTGATTAAAGCGATCCAGGGGTTATCACAGAAAAGCGTTTGTGCATTTTATATGTATTTGAATAGGCCGCGTCGGAGTTGGGCCCGAGCTAAAGCTTCCTCCTAAACAATTTCGTGAGGGATCAAATACATGAATAATAACTGCATTTCCATTATCAAAGATACTGCAAGCGAATTCTTGAACGCTACGCACTGTCAAAACAAGTAATATATGTATTTTTTCATAAAAATATATACTCGCATGTGCCCGAAATTGTGCCCAATATAACTGATGTCAATGTCTCCATGTTTTCGTCTATTTACTAAGTAAAGAAAATATCACACTATCTTTAGAACTATATCAGTTCGAAACCAGCCAAGTAGGGCATGCCACTGATATGAAAAATGTAAAGGCCATCAAATGAAGAAGTTGAGGACAAATATGTTAATGAACTTTTGTCATTCAAGAATCTTGTTTACATTTTTGCACATATACAACGGCCAGTGAAAAATTTCTATGACGTTGGAATTTATTCCAATGTATTACACAGGAGCAGCTGTCACCGGTCGTGTATCGGGAGTAATTGCACCGAAATTATTGTCCCATCAGAGAGCACCTATATAAAGCCGGTCTGCAAAATATACGAGGGCGAGTCAAAAACAAAGAGTGCCAATGCGAATATATAACAAACGGGGTACTTTATTTAAAAGTAGTCTCCATGAGCATTTAGACATTTGTCTCATTGACTAACGAGTCAGGTGATTCACGTCTCATAAAACTCCTTGGGTTGCTGCTTCAAAAAATCTGCAACTGACTCTTTCACGTCATCGTCCGACACTAATCTGCTTACCTTGAGCTGTTTTTTTTTCACTTGTCCCGAAACGTGGAAGTCGCAAGGCGACATGTTTGGGCTGTATGGCGGATGTTGCAGCGTTTCCCACATGAACTTTGCCAGTTTTGTATTAACCACATCAGCGACGTGGGGATGGACATTGTCGTGGAACAATTAAAAATTAAATTATGGGGTTTTACGTGTCACAACCACTTTCTGATTATGAGGTACTCCGTAGCGGAGGACTCCGGAAATTTCGACCACCTTAACGTGCACCTAAATCTAAGTACACGGGTGTTTTCGCATTTCGTCCCCATCGAAATGCGGCCGCCGTGGCCGGGATTAGATTCCGCGACCTCGTGCTCAGCAGCCCAACACCATAGCCAGGTCGTGGAACAAGATGACCAAATTCGTCAAGTTTCCCCGTCGTTTGTTCTTGATTGCGACGCGCAGCCGATCCGGCGTTTCACAATATCGGAAACGATTGCTAGTCTCTCCTGCTTTAGCAAAGCCTATCAGTAATGGCCCCTGACGATCGAAAAAAAAAAGTCAACAACACCTTTCCGGCGGAAATGACGACCTTTGCTTTCTTTGGGGGTGGTGAATTCGAATGTTTCTACTGTAAACTTTGCCATCGTGTCTCAGGCTCGTAGTAGTGGCGCCATGGTTCGTCCCTGATCACAATTGCAGACAAGAAGTCGTCACCCTCATTGCGATACCGGATCAGATTAGTCAAGGGAGCGTAGAACCTTCTTCTGTCGGTTGTTCAAAATCTTGGGCATCCATTGCGCACACAAGAGCCGATAACCGAGATGTTCATGAATTATGGTGTGAACCGAACCGCGACTGATGTTTACACACTCTGCCAGTTCATCCATGCTTATCCTCCGTTCTTGTCTAATCAGCTCATCAACCTTTAAAATTGTGTTTGGGGTGATTTCACGGTGGCTTTGGCCCGGTCTTGGATCGCCTTTGCAACTTTCACGTCCTTCTTTGAACCGTTTGCTCTAACGCTTCACAGTGGCCAATGAAATACAATGTTCAACGTACACAACAGCAATACGGTGACTAATTTCTTTTTGGGAAACACCTTCAGCTGTCAAAAACACCACGGCATCCCGCTGCTCAACTTCTGAAGTGTCCATTACGTCACGCAACCATGTTCAATCCAGTGTATGAGAGCATTAAAGAACATTTACCCTCACACCTGCTTGTCACTTTTGTAAATGAGAGATGCCTGTGTGCTACGCACAGGCCTCGCAGATAATGAACCGAACCATTATTGCGCGGGGTGGGTAGGCTCACTTTCATGTAACTCGCCCTCGTTCATTAGAAATGCGAAGATACAATGGAACATATAAATGCTTGATAAAGGGCAGAAAAGTGCCACTGGATAGAAAGATCACTGCACGTATACACAAAACCTCGCAACAAGATCTTTAAATATACGTATAAGTCTCCAATAAATCTACGTATCTAAGAAAAAAGTCGCTGTATATAATGCGTCAAACAAGGCAAATAAGCATGTTGCCCAGTCACAGATTCACAGAATACTAGATCCCGCCCCCCTTCCATCCACTCCCCCCGATGTATCGCGCGCGACGGAAGGCGGCGCGCTTGCTCCCCACTTTTCTCCTTTGCGCACGCAAGACTGAGCCACCATCGCCAGTTCACCTATTCCACCCCCCCTCTACTCTTTCACTCGCACATACAGCATGCGGCGCGCGGTCACGACGATATCGCCCTTAGATTTCATACTAAACATGAGGGCGATGGCGACAGCAGGAATGCGCCTGGGATGTTCATATAATTGCTATTGCAATAATATAATAATAGTATCCGGTAACTGAAGCGTGCCGTGGCCGATTACTTTCCGCAAAAGAACAAGTAACAAACTGTCACCACGCGACAATTCGTTGTGCCGCAACAAGGTTTTTTTTCTTTCTTTATTGGGGCGGGGACGCCGAAATGAAAAAAAAAGAAGGCGAAGGAGAGTATGTTGGCTACAATCTAATGCCTACTTTGGGCACCCAACATAGCTACCGAATGAATATCGAATAAAGCGTGAGACGCTTGGTCTATCGAGAACCATACGCGTAGTAGTGGGTATCCTACACCGGCGAGACAAGACTTTCCGGAGAGGTTGCGCTCAAGCGAACGCGGTGCAATCCGTCGAGTCTTCACAGTGATGGCGGTGAGCGACCATTGTTTCTTTTTCTCGTCTGCTAGCCAGAAGGCGTCCAAAATACTGCCAGGCGGCAATCCACTCGGCCAGAGAAAACCAAACGCGCACCGAAGTGCGCTGCGCGGTGGGCGGGGGCAACACGGGAAAAACGCATGCGCTCTGGCTGGCTCTGGCAGCCCGCGGATAAGGTAGCGAGAATAAAAAAAATTAAGAGGCTCAATGTGTCCTCACGAATAAAAGTAAATGTATAAAAAATAAATAAGAACGTAGTTACCCTGCCTGGCTTTAGTGTCTTGACACTGATGCTTTGGCGTAGGTGAAAAAAAAAAAGGTTGATATTTTTTCTTGCGACATGATGGCACAAATGAACCACCACAACGCTTCGTTTCAGGGGATGTCGCTGCGGGTTTTGTCAACTTGTCTGATAGTGTATTGATTTGGCTTGTCTCGTTGCATGTTCCGATCAAAGACTTTAGAAAAGTCGCTGTACCCATGGCGTCAAATGTTTATAACAACATTAAACACACAAACTTCCGCAACTGAATATCTGAAGCACAATTTTGGAAATGCCAATGCATGTTTCGCATCAATAGTTTGAGAACTTTAGGCCCATAACGTTTCGGAATTGAAATCCATGCGCTCCTTAGATTCCGCGGCGAGCCCCTTCGCCATCAAAGCGACCTTGAAACTTTGTGCTCGGATGGGGCTGCTTGCATTATGTGACTCCCGGTGCATAGGCGTTGCCGCGAAATCGAGGCCGAGTTCGCAATGTTCGCGGTGAAATTTTTTTCATGCGTGAAAAAGACATTCTAGGCAAAATCCAGAATGATTTCCGGCGCCAGGGGTTGCTTTGGTCGACCTTGCATGGGCAGCACGAAACGATTTCGGGGGGGGGGGGGAAGGCTCAAGATCCATAAGCCCCCCCCTCCCCCCTGGCTACGCCCCTGCACGTATGTGATGTGTGTGAGAACACGAGAATTTGCTTCTCGCTGCGCAGAGCCCCACGCTGCAGATTCCTGTGTAGCCACTGTCCTCAAATGCCCCATTTGTATTGGGTCCCATGATGCTACGTCAAAGGACTATTCCAAAATGAAGAAGGAACGGGAGGTCTTGAAGCAGATGACGAGAGACCGTTTATCTCGTCGGGAAGCTGCTGCGGCGTTAGAAAGCGACGTTCCTGACGCCGTCGGACTTCAAAGAACACAGATGCCTCCTTGAAGAACGTGCCACAACCGACAACTCCTCCTCCTCTGCCCCCTAGGCCTAGCGGAGTCGAGTCTGAGGCCGTGCCACACAACACCAATACTGAAGCTTGGCCCGCGCAACCATAGCGGCAGCTTCCACCACAACTGAAGCCACAGCTAGGCGATGAAACCGCCGGACCACAGTTCAAGCCACAGCCGGAGCCACAGCCGGAGCCATGACCGATGCCACAGCCGATGCCACAGCCGGTGCAGAGCCGCAGCCACAGTCTATCAAAGGATACAGCGCACCGCGGTAGAGTCCACAACGCCGACTACCGATAAATTGTCCGAAGAAGACCAGCAAGTGGTTGTGATGCTTCGGTCTCTCATAAATACCCTTCGTGCACTTTTCAGCAAGTTGCATACTCCGTCAGCGCGAAGTGCAGTGCAAGCGCTGGATGCTCTTAATCCAGTGCTTGCAACTCTCGAGTAAGCCC
Source organism: Dermacentor variabilis (assembly GCF_050947875.1). Taxonomy (NCBI): domain Eukaryota; kingdom Metazoa; phylum Arthropoda; class Arachnida; order Ixodida; family Ixodidae; genus Dermacentor; species Dermacentor variabilis. The sequence goes on from NC_134568.1 coordinate 84,239,276, forward strand.
CATATCTCACCCACAGCCTCCTATTCGCGCAACGACCACCGGCCCTTTGGTCGTCCCAGATGCGATCAACGCAGATCACCACCGATGGAACTCCACTCTGGTGCCACGGTGCTTCACTGGACACAGTCATCACTTCCTTCCTCTTTTCTTCTTTCTATTCCCCCTTTCCCTTATCCCCACTGTTGGGTAGCAAACTGGACGCTCGTCTGGTTGACCTCCCTGCCTTTCCTTTCCTTGCTCTCTCTCTCTCTCTTTCTCATACAGATAGAGATACTCCGAATAATTTGGGCATACAATAGAACTAATCCAAGACAAACACAAAACCACCTTTATGTTTATGGCAATGCAACAGAAGACAAAAGAGAAGAATGTGCAACGGAATCGTTAGGCATCATAAAAAGGGAATGATTGCTATTCAACAACAACAAAAAGAGCAATAACAGGAACATTTGGCTGTCCCGATTGGGTTAAATCGGGATTACGGTGGTCGGAATGCGGGAAATTCACTCAAAAGTCGGGAGTGCCTAGCTTAATTCCGAATCGTTGGCATCCCTAACTAGGCCCCGTGACAATGTCCCATTTCCACTCTGGGTATGCTTCACTGCACAAATTTATACTTCACCGCAATACATTGTCATGCTTCGCCTCATAACAAAGCTATGATGCGGCGAAGTTAATTATAGGAACACGATCATTATGCAACACATCAAAGACCCTTGCCGAATGTCTCCCTGCTTGAAGCTAAGTTATGGAACGCACGTGTGCGATAAAAAATGAGCTTTCGGAAAAAAAATTTAATGAAGTTCCATTGGGTGAGCTTATATAGGAATGACAACACCAATAGCGCGAACTACGTGTTTTGCCCTCATGATACCTTGTTATTTTCTCATACGTATGTAGTACTTGCAGAGTTATCTTTTACAAATAAAATGCAGTATTGAGAGTGAATTTGGCGTACTTATATTGGCGTTTTGTTTTTCTGTTTGGATGGAGCTTACGATTCCTATTTATATGTAGCCGACAAAAAATAGAACGGTGACGATGCAATTGCTAATAGTGCTGGGAGTAGCTAATGCTGTTCCTACCAGTTAGCTGATCGCTTTTTATCCACAAGGATATGTTACCCGGCGGCAAACAGGTCGGTTGATTTTACAACGTCTAAACTCCCCGTATAGCGTCTTGGATATGCCAAGTGGCCGAACGCGCGCGCATTTTGCTTAGACGTGGCGCCATCGTGCGTTAAAAATAGAACAAGCTGGGATATTCTCGTTTTTAGCTCCACAGATGGCGCATGGCTCGCGCAACAGGTAGGCCGCGTCGACAACAAGCCAGGCTGCGGGATGCGGCTCTGTCCTTAGCAGCAGGTTAACAACAGGGCTGCGTGGAGTAACACCCGCGTGTAGCTTAGTTTGCCGCTTTCTAGGGATGTGAGCATATTCGAACATTTCGAATAAAGAATCGAAAATCGAACATGTTTCTATTCGATTCTGTCATGCATGGCCCACGGAGCCAGGCTTTTACTTATTGTAAACGCTTGGCTATCATTCCCACTCACCAACTTGTCCAGACTATGCGATTAAACTGTTTATTTGCTCCTAATTCTCCACTTCTAATGTTAATGTGCAGCGCTTCATAACGTTCAGAGTATTGATAGAAAGTTGCTAACGTGAATATACTGTAAAGATCGTTTTGTATTTAAAGTGAGGGCGGTTCTTGATTTTTCAAAATCTACTAGAAAAGTATAAGATATTCGATTCGATTCGCTTCTGGCACTATTCAGGTCGCATTTGAATCGGTCTCGAAAATTCGTATTCAAACAACCCTGGTGAATTTTCGCGACGCACGAGCTACACGAGGGCAGGAATACCTTTGGCTGCCGCTCGCTATAGTTGACGGTATCGTTGGACGACGCATGCATTATTATTTCCTTTGTCTTTCCTTTGTGGCAATGGATGTGATCCATAGTTGGAATGTTCTTGGCATAATACCATGATCTTCCGGATGCGGCAGGCGAAAAATGTGGCGAATGACTTGGCTTCTGACGCGAGTTGAGGTGTAATTTTTTATATGTCAATCAGTGAGCTAGCTGGTGAACTAACAACGGATGATGCAATGGAGTCTCGGCCCACAGCAAGCAGTTCCAGCGGCATTCCAGCTGAAAAACAGGTCATGTGAGGGGCTGACGTCAAAGCCATGCGTAACAACGCGGCCTCCGTCACTTATCGTTTTTTCTGTACGTACTGATAATGAACTCGCTGGAAGCTCGAATATTGCCTGCCTTGACTTAAGCGTAGGCTAATATCCCAGGTAGCACAAAAGAGATACGTAACGTTTTCGTAGCGTTTATCCAAGACGATAAAAACGGGTTAAAGAAGACACGAATGAGAGAACTTCGGAGGGAAAACGTCGGATATCTCTGCTAATGTCCGGCTTAATTGCTTTCTTGAGACGATCTAGAACAGGTCTGCAAGACGTATTCGAAAAGCTGGTCTAGAAATAGGATTGGGAAAGACACAAGTAATCCCTTTGCCAAAACTATTCGTAACCAATTTCTAAACGTTTTTATGACGTTATCAAAAAGCTGGTCTAGAAGCGGTCTTGAAAGGTTTACGATCATCTGAAGCTAATTTTCGCGGGTGACGGGCGCGATGAGACATCGTTGTTCAAAACACGCGTTTAGTTTCGCCTCACGCGACTGGCCTATGCCGCGCAGATGTCGTCAGCCGCACCCGTTGGCACGGCCTAGGCCAATCGCGTTAGGTGAAACTGATCGGGTGTTTCGAACAACGATCTCCAATCGCGCCCCAGATGAGTAGAAGCGTCGGTGTTGACTGTAAGAGCCATGGCGCAGTGCCAAGCACTGTTCCCCGCATGGCCGGCGCATCGTCTACCAAGTCGCACGAAAATGAGCCTGTTAGGAATAATAAATCCTTAATACCGCCTTTAGTAAGCTACGATGCTTACAACCACAATGGGAATGACATCCTGCAAAGAACAAATGGCCACGTCTTGGCAGGTGGCCAGACCAAGCCCTTCATGCCAAGAGTGCATGAAATGAGAACATTGTGACAAAGCAAGAACACTTTATTAAAATGTAATGCTTATGCAAGGTTCGAACAAACTGTGTGAGAAATGCAAATAGAAATAAAAGTACATCAACAATGACAAAAGTCGCAGAAAGGATTCGTAATGAACTCGAAAGTGAACATTCACTAGCACATAAACAAAATTCCAAGTACATATACAAAAATGAACAGAAAAACCTGGAGTGTACTAAAGTGTCTAATTTATCATAGTAAAGTGCGCGTGCTATTAGATGGACTAGAGTTATGCAGAAGTGACATCGGAGCGAATGGAAGAAGTAGACTGAAAAATGCAAGAGTATGAATTAGATGGTAACTGCCTCCAAGCAATGTTACCAATCATCTAGAAGCTTGAAAAGAGCACAAAAAGAAATACCACCGCATACCATCATAAAACAATCCTGTGACAGAAATAAAAAAAAAATGGGAACAATGCAAAATTGGAAATATTGCCTTTAGGATATATCAAAGAAGGTAATGGCGAGAAAAAAATAACCATACAACAAAAAAGCAATCAAGTGAAATTAGTACAGAATACTTAAACGGGGGATTCAGTGTAACAATTAAGTGAACACTACTGTAGTACAGCGAACGATGAGACAGTAATGCTGCATCTTGCCACTCCAGAACGTGAGAAATGAATATGCAAGCCTCATATTAGAAACTTACATAAACATGGAAATAAACTGGAATGCACTGGAAGCTGCATTTGTGTAACAAAGGAAGCAATGGTCATAATAAATAGTAAGTGTTTTATCTAAAAAGCCCTTTACAAGAGGCAAAGTTGTACCTCTCTGGCAAAAACAAAGTTGCAACGAATAATTTGCAAGCCAGCAAATACAATAATTAGCACACTGACATGTCCCACTTTGCGCACATCTCCAGTCTCCTAAAGTAAAAAGAAGCACTCTGAATGAGAAAAACGTTTAACACATGTAGCCCAGAGCAAATTCTTTGCCAGTTCACTCACACTTTCACATCCAAAAACATTTGCCACAAAGTCCAGGCACAGTTCCACTGATGTTTACCAATTCACCCCCACTTTCACGTCCAAAAATATTTGGCACACAGTCCAGGCAGAGCTTCATAGATAAACAGTTTGAGAGCAACCTACTGATTATTGTGCAGTCCCGCTGCTGGAAATAGAACTGCCGCACATGCTGGTAGTGGTTTCAATCTAGACACACTTGCTGCCCTGGACAGGTATGTTCAGATATCTGCACTGGTGCTCTATTTTGTCGAAGTAGACACATTGATGCACTACGCTGGTAATTGAAATGTTTTGAATGCACAAGTATTGGCTTCACCAGAAAGACTTGCCCACATACCACCACTGGCATATATATGCACTTGCTCTTCACTCAGTAGCATTGAACTTAAAGTGTTCCCTATGTGGGAGCCATGTGTAAAACCGGTGTCACACGACCACTCTCGATCGCGATCAAGCCCGATCCGGATCGAAATTATCGATGCGACTGGCTCACTCTCGTAGCTTACGCAGAGGAGCCATCACGACCGAGAAATTCGATTTGTAACGGACTGGATAGCGGCTAAAAGAGCGCCGTGTGAAACCGGTACCAAATAATGCACAGACGTACGCTAGGAAAATGTGTTGCACAAGGACAAAGAACTGCGACATGCCCTGTTGTGCGAAGCGCGCGAACAGAACACATGTATATATATATATTAAAAAAAACTGCGAGAGCGCTTCGCGAACTCCATGCGCACACATGGCACCCGCACGAACTCGGCAGGCCGCCGTAAAGCGCGAAGGGCGCACAGCGTACATTCCGACACATTTCCCAAACTGCAAACAATCGTACTACCTAAAGCATACAAGTTATTTTATACCAAGGGCATACTCGACTCACGTATGCAGTATGCACAAGCGAGTTATGCAGCGTACATGCTGTATCCATTCGCCAAATAGTAAAATTGATAACAAGCACAAAGCTACAAGGGACTCAATACATTACTACCATTTGAGGCGTCAAATAAAATCGAATTTGGCCGTTTCATATATTGGACACAATATATGGACACATGTGGTACACGGTAATACCATGAAATACCCATCACGTGGCTAAAGGGGGCGAAAATACAATCGAGAACCTGAAGCGCAAACGATAAAAGCACGGTATGGTGCACGCAAAATTCTGTCAGTGCGCTGTAGCGCGAGGGAAGAAAATAGGGTGAGCACTTGACCTCACCTTTTGGGATACCGCACTAGTAGTGAATCATTAAAAAAAAGCCTGTTTGAACCAGTTCCCTTGTCTGCAACACTCTTGCTAAACGGGAGACTAAAATACCACGATGATGGCTCTATTGCGGAGATCGGCAAGGTGCGCACAGACAGAAATTTTGCCGCCTTTCTTCGCATTCTGCAAAATGCTTTCTTGTTAGGATCACGCATAGCGGCCGACCCCGACGCTAGGGACACACAGGCACGATTTCGTCCCTCTAACTTTCGTCCTTATACTGCCCTTAACGCCTTAATTACAGCGTCAGTGAAAAGGCGCCTCACATAACATGACAGTGAACTTGAAGAGCTGATTAGTGCCCTCCACTCCGCGCCCTCCAATTGAAAACACTACTGATTTCCAAATTAATCTACACAAACAGATCGCACAACCCAAACTAATCACAGAACGTCGTTTTCTTGACGGCAAAACCCTGCAACACTTACATGACAAAGGGCAGCGGCAGCACATTCAGAACAGCCGCTATCATACCACAGCGCAATGCAAGTGCGATAACGTTATTATGCCCGGCTCAAACAGATCGCACAACCCAAACTAATCACAGAATGTCGTTTTCTTGACAGCAAAGCACTGCAACACTTACATGACAAAGGGCAGCGGCAGCACATTCAGAACAGTCGCAAACAGACCATAGTGCCATGCGAGTGCGATAACGTAACTATGCCCGGCTTCACGAATAACGTGGCCGCCTTGATCAAATAACAATTGAAAACACTACTGATTTCCAAATTAAAACCACACAAACATATCGCACAACCCAAACTGATCACAGAATATCGTTTTCTTGACAGCAAAACACTGCAACACTTACATAGCAAAGGGCAGCGGCAGCACGTTCAGAACAGCCGCAAACACACCACAGCGCAATGCGAGTGCGGTGACGTGACGACGCCATGACGACGCGACTATGCCCCGGCTCGCCCGGCTGCCCGGCATCACGAATCACGTGGCCACCTTGGTCACATGATTTGACGACGGTATCGCCACCTTGCGCAAGGTTGGATCGCGTTGATGGGTTGTTGAATATTGTAGAAGCCGCTAAAGAGGCTGACGCGCCGTGGCGTGGCGGTGGCGTTTTGAGTCGTTTGCAAAACGTATTCACCCCTCGTTTTTAAGCTGTCTGGCTTCCAACGTTATCAAAACGTATTCACCCCTCGTTTTTAAGCTATCTTGTTTGGAACGTCTTTGATGCGTCGATTTTGGTCAAAAATCCTTTTCAGACGTTGAATCCCTTAATACGACGTTTTCAAGACTTTGTGTGCTACCTGGGATATTCTTTCATTTCTCTTTGTCCTGCGGTGGGCGTTAATCAAGGTGTTGATAATTAGTTCTGCCACTTAGCAATCTTGTCGGTAGATTTAGCGACATTATTTATTCTCTGTTTAGCGACCAATTTCTTCAATTTAACGACCGGCAACAATTTTAGCGACGTGACAGAAGAATTGGCGGCATTTTAGCGCCCTTAAAAAGCTTAAGAAAGTTCATTTAAATTAGCCTCCTAGAACGCACTTGATTATTCAAAAGCCATATGTGAAGGGCAGGGCCGTTGCACCTTGAAGGCAAAACAGGCGGCCGCCTATAGTAGGCACTCCGGCATTCACTGCGCTTCACGAGCACCTTACACGAGCTAGATGGTAGGTAGCTAGGTGTTGCGAGGCCCTTTGAACATGGCGGGCTTTGTAACCGATGCCCCTACCAAAAATTGGAGAAGAAATGGAAGAATAAAGCAAAAATAGTACAATAATCTGAGCTACTCATACATGAGCCATACTATCTATGATCACGGCGGTACAGACATTCTATTCCGTCTACTCACCGTCTTTCGAAGTCGGCGCATCATCGATCAGACTAGAACCCAACGTTTGTTAACGCTCGCGTAAGCGTGCACTTTCTGTGAGGCGCATCTTGCAATGCATGTGTTGCTCAAGCCATCGCTGCCATTCCTTATATCGCTGGCAGCTAATTAGACAGTTTCAGCAGAGCGTTTGCTTGCGCTCCGCTCCGCACACGTTTCACGCGCACCGGTGGCTGCATAGAATGCATTGATTTCGCTTATCTAACAAGCGCGTCTCCCAGAGACGTCACTGAGGTGCTCTAAGCTTGGCGGTAAAACGATTACGAAAGCAACTACACGCTCCCTGACGCACCGCTAAATCAGGTTCCTAGCGGAACGTGGTCAGCGTCCCGCGTTCCGCTGCCGCTATGTGTGCTGTGCGCACGCGCGTCGGAGTTCCCGGTAGAGTTTTGCTGAGCGGCTGCGTGCCAATTGTGATAGGCCGGTCTGAGCGGAGCGGACCGTAAACGCTCTGCTAAAACTCTCTATTGTTAACGGGAAGCACCTTTCGCTCAGCTGTCTCGTGGCTAATTCTGCCGCTGGAACGTGATCCATTATACATTTTATTTATATGTTAGCAAAGGGTGATATTGGGGTAGTTGGTTGGACATGGGACGTGCGCTATGCTGAAGATAGAACGCATCGCAACAACACGACTGACCGTAGTGCACATCACCGTGCATCACCGTGTCTGTCGTTTTTCATGTTCGACGTGTTTCTTGTTCATCTTGGCGCACGGATGGTACCGTTAATTTGTTATTACCTGTCAATGTATAGCGTTAGTATATTTATAGAACGATGTTATTCCGCTTAGTCTGTGTCCGAGAATGATTTTAAGGATTCCAAATTTACATCAATGCCAAATGCGTAGCTAACTAGTATATGGCATGGCTTCCTTATGCTATTAATTCGAAGCACTCTGTTACGCGCTGGAGGCGTTTGGTGGCACGGCCAACGTTGTCCTTCTATCACGATTGCCCCCCGAGTCGGAACACATCCACATCAGACCTTCATTCTTTAAAAAGGGACACGCATAGTGCTATCTTTAGCAATGTGAGAAATGTGACACGCGTATTGAACGGGAAGAAAGAGCAGGAAGCGGCTTTAATGAAGCAAGAAGCGTGCATCTTCTCGCTGCGGCGCGGCCGTTTCTGGCGTGGTTGTCCGCCCAGCTGAAGACGTGTGCAGCCCCCGCATCGTATCTTGTGGCGGTCGCAGAGAGCCGACACGGCAGGTGGTAACGTGATGATGACGATGATGATTGGCATCCCCTTTGAAACGGGGCGGGGACAAATAGAACCTGAGCCTGCTTGATTCAATCAGATTATTAGCGGTTATTATGTTGCGCTGCTAAGCTCGAGGTAGCGAGTTCAAATCCCGGCCGCGGCAGCCGCATTTCGATGGGGGCGAAATGCAAAAACGCCCGTGTCCCGTGCATTGGGTGTCCGTTAAAGATCCCCTGGTGATCAAAATCAATCCGGAGTCCACCACTATGGCGTGCTTCATAATCAAATCGTGGTTTTGGCACGTAAGACCCAAGAATTCAGCTCAATGTTTATCCAGAACAACACACAAAAGCAAAACACCACCCACGCACACATGCCGTTAAGCGAAATCATGGAATAAATGAGCAAGCAGCGTCTCACAATCTAACAAAGAGATGGAATGTTCTGAGGCGAAGTCATCATGCAGCCTTTGGAACAAGTTTGTCGACAGCGACTGCGGCACTAGAGGGCTCATCGCTTGCTGAGGTCCAGGGATAGGAGGCACCAATCTATTCTAAAATAGTGAACTTATATAACCCAGCCGAGTGGCCTGAATGCGTTACTGACTCCTTTTCTTTTTCTTTCGTCTTTCTTTTTTTCACTAGAGAATGATCTTCAAAGTGGTTCTGCGGCCTTCTGGAAACTTCATGTATCCCGTTGTCTAAAGAAATCGGCGCTTCACGCCCGTGCACTTCAAACGTGTTAAAAAATGGCGGCATGTGAAAGAAGCTGGTTACTGTACTCTGTAAAGGAAAAGTAACTTTTCTCTTCGTGCTGCAAGTTGTTTCGCGCAGCAGGCTATAGCATCGTCTGGTTTCAATGACCGGAAGAAGCTATCCAGCCACCTATGAAAACTCGGAATAGCATTTTGAGGCTCTGGGGCAATAGATCGAGCTCTCCACGTGGCTGGAACAGCAAGCGATGATTGATACTGCACATCAAAAAACTATTGTCCTCAGTAAAACAGCATTGGCAGAATGTTTTGGAAAGGCTGGTGGACATAAGCGCCGACTACAGCGGGGTAAGGAGGGGGGGGGGGCAGCTGGTCCACGGCCCGAGCCCCCTCCGAAGTTTTCTGACTCCCCCCCCTCCCCCCGAAAAAGAAAGGTGTCATTACCAGAGTTCTGTCATCCACATCATTTGAGGTTTCTTTTTAATCGCATCTACCTTGTCACTTAAATTTTATTGTGGCTAAGAGCTTACTGCATCATTGTTGGTGCTGGCATGCACGGCTTTTAATGCACACTTTTGCTTTACTTCGGCGAATTCTGACAATAGGAGGACAAGCGCATTATAAGCACCAGCAGCGGCTACCTCATCCGTATTTTTTCCCTTTGTCAACATTAAAAAAAAAAAAAAGATTTCCACTGTGAAAACCACTCAGACGCAATATATTTAAATACATACACAGGACAAAGTTTATTATATATTTTAATGAGAATGAGGTAGCCAACTAGCAATTATTTCTAATGGTATGGATAGCCTATGCCTAGAGAAAGAATATGTTGCTGTACGTTCACCTCGCTTCAAATTACTTTGCGTGCTTTTTTAAAAATTAAATTATGGGGTTTTACGTGCCAACACTACTTTCTGATTATGAGGCACGCCGTAGTGGAGGACTCCGGAAATTTAAACCACCTGGGGTTCTTTAACGTGCACATAAATATAAGTACCATGGGTGGGCCCGCATTTCGCCCCCGTTGAAATGAGGCCGCCGCGACCGGGATTCGATCCCGCGATCTCGTGCTCAGTAGTCCAACACCATAGCCACTGAGCAACCACGGCGGGTATAAAGAAAAAGAAGTGCTCGCAATTGGGCATCGGTTTATTGGAGGACTGCTGCGCGCCCACGGGGCTTATTCGTTCAAAGCTATCACGGTAAAAAAAAAAAAAAAAGAAATCCGCAGGCACCTAAGCAAACTTTTGATGAGTTGTGAACGCGATTACATTAATGCCCAATTGAATGCCGCTGAGGTTTCCTTCGGGTATTGCGCTGCGAGTAATGTTTTCGAGTTTTGCTGCATGGTATGTTATCGAGTTTTGCGATGAAATTGGGACGCGTTAGTTTTCTAGAGCGCAGCTCTTAGGCGTCCGCTCCTGGGTGACCCGTAAGCTAATATTACTACAGCGTAGCCAAGTGGGCAAACTTCCACTTATATAAAGCTCTGACTCTTCTCACTTCGTCGTCGTCGGCGTCCCTCGGCATGCATAACCGAACGAACGAGCACAGCGGAGGATGGATGTCGGATTTGTTGAAGCATGATGTCTGATGGCGAATGGGTGGATGTCTGATTTTCCCTTTATTAGGTGAATACAGGCAGTTACAAATATATGCACTATTCTACGTACCTTACTCTATTTTTCCACATGGTCCCCACACCGGTTCAGACACTTGTCCCATCGCAGCACTAAATTTGAGATGCTCCTGTCGTCAGTTAGCGACGCATGCGGCTACCCCGAGAGCCTCATTGTCATGCAAGTCTTCACGGCCTTTTGCGAACTCACAACGCCACCACCTGGCACTTCTCAAAGCGAGACACCTCTCCCCATACGTGGGCTGTATTTCCCTGTGGATTTCGATGGACCTTCGTCCCTTGCTCCATAGAAAACTAATCACACTTTGTTGCTCGTACGCCGTGGACGTGTGAAGCACAACCACCATCTTGAACAACTGACAGCAGCGCTGTGCGTCGGAGCTTCCGGCAGATAAGGCCGGGCTGGTTAAAAAAAAAAAAGTCCACCACTGGGAACGGATATGTTGCCTTCAACTCCAAATTTACAGCCGTAATATGGCTAAAAAAAGAAAAAAAAAGAAAGTAAAAAGAGGCGGCTAAGATTTTATGATTCGCACTCGTATACGCATAACCAAAAAAAAAATAAAGAAGAAACGTCTCTGGCCAATGTGTCAGAGCGCCGCTTGTTTTGGTCACCAATAGCAAACGCAAGCATAGTTTGGTCTTGCAGTTGGTACTCGATACATTTACGCTCTCACAATTTGTAGAAGGTTAAATTAAATTATGGGGTTTGACGTGCCAAAACCACTTTCTGATAATGAAGTACACCCCCTGGGGTTATTTAACGTGCACCTAAACCTAAGTACACGGGTGTTTTCGCCCCCATAGAAATGCGGCCGCCGTGTTCGGGATTCGGTCCCGCGACCTCGTGCTCAGCAGCAAAACGCCATATCCACTGAGCAACCACGGCGGGTTTTGTAGAAGGTCGTTCAGCGTGCCAATATTCGTCTTTTTTTTTTTTTGCTGCAAATAACCGTGACAAGCCCTCTATCAGCTTAAAGAAAAAGGGTTGGTCAACCATAGTCGAGGTGAAAAAATGACAAGGTCGACTTACTTGGTATATGTACATATATGTACAGAAATTGGGCATTAAAGGTGATACATTGTTGCATAAGTGCATAATATTTCCGCATTATTTGCATTATTTTCTTCGGTTCCATTCTCAGACCTTATAGTTTTCTTCCGGACCCTCTATTTTTTTTTATTCATGTCGAGTTGTTTCATTCGCCTCCTTTCTTCCTTTTCGTTTTTTTAACCGCATTACGTCGGCATTGTGTTCTTTAGCGTGCTTGGTTGACACGCCTTTCTTCTATTTTTTTTTTTTTACCAAGTGGCCGGTGGGCCCGTCTTGAAGTTGGCAGAGGCTGTGGTGCAATGGGGTTAATTTCCGTCTATATTGGCGCTAACTACGCCCGTAACGTTAATTTTAGCAACTCTGTGACGAATTCTAACTTGTTGTTTCGTTGAGACCTACATTTTGATATTTTTTATGACTCGCTCTCACGCTCTGGAGGTGCTGAAGAGCCGGTTTTTGATGAAGTACGAGGCCTGATAGATATACAGATGCCACGTACGCCAAACCCGTGTGTAGTTGCCATAGAAAACCTTGTCTTCAAAAATGGAGACAGCCAAGTTTGCAGAATTTGTATAATATGCACAAAGAGCGGGGTACAGGTTTCATTTCTCGTGGTGGTAAATATTAAATTGTACAAACGGGCGTAGTCTGAATGACTGGTTGCGCAAGCATGACCACAATCTAAAAAATAAGAACACACACACACACACACACACACACACACACACACACACACACACACACACACACACACACACACACACACACACACACACACACACACACACACACACACACACACAAAATAAAAACCCCGGAGATTTTCTTGCTTTACGCAGCAAACTAGTGACTGTGTGCACCTAATTTAAATAAATATGCTGGTGCCGATCACGGCCACAATTAGCTCACGCGTGAGCTCATTAAAGCAGATGTCATGGCAAGATTTGGCGAAATGAATGGAAGCTCGCCTTCTCTATTTTGATCGAGCGAGGAATGGGCATTGCTTTGTTTGTCGTCACCCGTCAAATTAGTTTCGCTTGTTGGTTAGTGATTTGATACTGTTAACTGAGCATAAAAGCAGTTCGCAGGAGTCGCGTAACAAACAGTAGTAATTTAACAGTTCTGTGCAGTGCCGCGACTGCGTTGAATGCGCAACGCCCTACCACGTGGTATGGGCATGCGCAAGCACACCAGAGCATACGCCCATAATACATCCAACCACACGGCAATGGGAGGCAGCGCTGTCGAGCACCGACTCGATGGACCAGCTCGAACAGGTCGACCGAGCGAGAGGGGCAGCTAAGGCCGTCAGACACCTGGACTAAGAGGACCACCCACTGCAGAGAGGTGGAGTTACGTACGCTCGCTTCGCTCGCCTGCTGCTCTGTATAAAGTTTATTCTCTCTGACTGTAGCCTCAATGTGCACTATTAGAAAACTACTGCAATGGACTGCGCAGTATTCGCAAATTAGTCGAAAAATATTTGGTTCAGTTCGAGAACTACTAGATGTGTACTCTATTTGGCTTAAAATATCAGTAGTTGTGCACACACCACAATGTGGACGATGAGGACGAAGATTCTGCTGAAGCACTGCGGATAACACAGGAACCGAAAGTTGGCGGCTGTCCTGGAGAAAATAGGAGAGAAGCCAGCAGAGAGGCATGCAGGCATACGCTATAGTACATGCACATCATTTACAGCCTGCATTTTGAACGTATGAGTCGTACCATGCGCGTGGCCTCATTTGGGCTCGGTCTCTGTGAGTCAGGCAGAGGAATTTTGTGTGTCCGTGATTTGACCTACGCCCTGTGGGATTGTTCATCGAGGTCTGAGGGCGTTGTGCTACACTTACTCTAAGCACACTGGTACCACTTACAAGCTCTTACAAGCTCTTGCCCAGGCGAAAATATCCGTGTGCATTGGACATATGGTTTCGTTCGCTTTGACAAAATGATACAGTTATTATCTTTTCATAGACTTCAGATCAACAGCGGGCGAATACCGACCGCTATAGTTGTCTAGAAGCACCACAACTACAACCTGCGAGATACGCCGTAGTGATGGGGCTTCGGTTTAATTTTGACTACATGGGATTCCTTAACTTGCGCCAGGTACTTGACACACGAGCGCTTTCACATTCCGCCACGACCGCAGAGGCCGGGAATCGAACCCGGGACACAGCGATTAGCAGCAGCATGCCACAGCCACTGAGCCATCGCTGTGGGTAAGAAAAGGTAAGTGGAGGCTTATGCTGTTTCTGAAAAAAATGAGCAGTTGATCCAAGAGAGGCTCAGACTCCTGGCAGAGTTGTGTCCCTTTTGGTTGTCGAGTGCCTCACGAGCTCGTGCCACGGTCACACAGCCGACTTCTGGACGGTGCCCATGTTCGAGCTGCGGGCCTTTCCGTTGACCGGCGTCGCTACTACGGCGTCGCTGTTGTCCCCTTCGAACATCAGCTTCTCCAGCCGCAGAACGGGCGCCTCGACGCACACGTGTAGCAGGTAGGCGAACACCACGCTCAGCGAGAACACCCCCAAGGCGGTTGTCAACTGCGGCCAAGAAAAGGACCCGGGAGGGGTACCAAGACTATACAGTGCAATAGCAGACAACCACAAAACGAACATCTTTACCTCGGGATAAGCGTGCCTGTCGCCAGCAGTTTATGATGGCTTGGTTGCGCCAACTTCTCATGCACGACAGCCAAGTACTAACTATACAAGACATAGGGCCTTTTCGCGGCGCATTTTAGATTTGCCTCGTTCATTCAGAGAGCTCGTTGGCGCTCTCATCTTTGTGCTAGGAGCGCAACCGAGCTACGACAATGCTCCGGTCGCGTAGCGGCTGCGACTTCTTTTGTTGAGGCGGGGTCTGCCGCGGCCACAGTTGGTGGCGTGGCGCGCCTTCCACCTTGTTTACGAGAGAATCAGTGCTGGCGTGTTTCCGTATCTGGCCACTAAATGGCATGGAGCTCTGTATGCAACCGAGGCTGTCGCAGTTTCAATCCCCATATAGTCGGACACGCATGTTACTGGAAAGGCTATGAACAGACACACACCGGAAAAAAGGCGCCCCTTTGTGATGTCTGCATGAAACAGACATATAACTAGGGTTTCCTTTGAACATGGTTGCACGTAGCTACTTTGTTTCTTGCATGTAGACCGAAAAATGAGGACTATTGCGGTCATTGCTGGCCGGCCAGCGGTTGAGGAATAAAATAGAAGCTGTCATGACCACGTCAGTTTCTAACATTTTTTGGTTCTCTAAGACATAATGGTGCGCGCATAATGACAATAGGTCCCTAGTATGAGCACGACATATCACGTATGCAGACAAAGAAACCATGAAATCGTCTAGAACCATTATGTGAGAAATCATGTCATAACTCGATGAAGTCTAATGAAAGAAGTCGGGACAACGAGCTGCTAGAAGTACATATGCGATCATTTAGCCTACAGCTAGGCAGCTTTTAATCGCTTTTCAAATAATACTTCAGCTTTATGGCACAAACTTACACAAAGAAACGAAAAGCAAAACTGCCTGATACATTCAAGTGCATATTGGACATTGAAAGGACACGGAGCTTTCTTAGTGCTACTCCCTTGCATGGAGTTCTTGCACAGTAACTAAACTTTATTATAGTTACTTTTGGTAGAGATTCAAATGGTCCTTCTTCTGAAGACAAGCGAAGTAGAAGCTAGCGGGCCTGGCTTCCGGCAACACATGGGACACCTTTCAGGTTGTGTGAGCGTTGAAGCATTTACACGTATGGCAGTTAGTTCTTGGAAATGTTCTCTGACAGATTTGGTGCGCCGTCGTCCTAGTGCGTGAGCTCCCACAGTTCTCTCAGATTTGGTGCACCGTCTTCCTAGTGTGTGAGCTTACACACCTCGCAGAATAGCCACACTGCTTGTTTACACCCTTCAATTTTCTTCCTACCTCAAGTACACCTACTGGCAGTTAGTTACTCTATGTGAAGACAAGCTAGCTTATTAACTAGGGTTTTCGGTTTCTTGATTTATCGTGCCGCGACAAATTTGAAGATGGTGCACAGCTTGTGGTGTCGGGAGTGTCCTTCCTAGCCACTGGTAGCCTCCTGCCGTCTTTGCCTCCCTTCTGGAGCTTGCTGGAGTGGCTCTTGCTCCTGCCGCCTTTGCTCGAGGCCTTAGACGGGGACGGAGTGCTGCAAGAAGTGCTGGCCTTGCCGCTTAAGCTCATCTTGGGACTGCTGCCTGCGGCGGGCGCTCTGCTTTTTGTTTGCGAAGGTCGTTTGCTGGTCGAACTTGGCTGCGCTGCGACGCCACTGCCGAACTGCGAGGAAGGCGAAAAGTCGGCGGGATCCCTGCGCTGTTGCTGTTGCGGTGCCTCCCTGGAGGGGACCGGGGGCACTTCTTCGGGGGTCCCGTACACGTCTTGCCCGACGCCTTCGACAGTGCGCGAGATGAGCTGGCCGTCTTCGAAGCAGAGTACGGTCTTCATGCCGTCCTGGATGATGGTGCGCGTCTCGATGCGCTTACCGTTCACATAGCGTACCGAGGTCATCTCTTGCGTCGGCATGCCCGCGAAGCCCGCCGGACCGCCGCCCATGCCACTGGCAGAGACGTGCGGCCCGAACAGCAGGTCATCCAAGTCGATGAGGAAGCCTGAGCGAAATATACTGCCGAAGTTTTGTTGGTAAAAGGGAAAGCCGCCGGTGAGCACAGTGGCACCGCGTTGGCCGCCATGAATGCCACGGAACAGGTCTCGAAACGGGTCCGACGAGCCGAAGAACTCGCGGAACAGCTCCTCAGGGTCTCGAAAAGTGAACGCGAAGGCGCTTCCATTGCTGAAGCCGTTGCCACCCCGGGAGCTCGCGTAGTCGTTACGGTGGTCAGCGTCGAAACTGCCGTTGCCGTACAGGTCGTACTGGCGCCGCTTGGACTCGTCAGAGAGTACCTCGTAGGCCTCCGAGATTTCCTTGAAGCGGGCTTCGGCCTCGGCCTTGTTGTCAGGATTCTTGTCCGGGTG
Source organism: Dermacentor variabilis (assembly GCF_050947875.1). Classification (NCBI taxonomy): domain Eukaryota; kingdom Metazoa; phylum Arthropoda; class Arachnida; order Ixodida; family Ixodidae; genus Dermacentor; species Dermacentor variabilis. The sequence continues at coordinate 84,256,092 of NC_134568.1, forward strand.
CCACTTGAGCGCTAGCCGTCGGTACGCGCGCCGGATGTCCTCCGGCGACGCGTTGCGCGGCACCTCGAGCAGGTTGTAGTAGTCGTTCATGGCTCAGCGTGCCAACGAAAGTTCATGCCGTGAGGGCAGCACAATTTTGGAGGGGCCCCGCTAAGGGTCTTCGAATTTGGACACTGCAGATATGGCGTCCGCCGACCGCGGAACTTGGCTAATGGCACTGCGGCTTCCCCCGCTTCTTCTTCTTCTTTCCCTCGGCAGGAACGAAGACGACGCACGAAAGCCGCAACAGCAATCAGCACTGATGTAACCAAAGAGTTAAATCAGCAAAATAAAGCTACCAAAATCATAGGCAGGAAATCCTAGTACCTTTGGTAGACCTTCTACAATTTGTGACATAGGCACGCGGTGGCGGAATTTGTAGCAGCGGTGCCTGATTCAAGTTGCGGCTGACTAGGGTAAATCGTGTTCTTCAAAGAATGCAAATAAAATATTTTTTATCACTATAAAGAACTAAAAACTAAGACAAAAATAATTTCTCAATCGTTCACCGGATTTACTAAGCGCGTGTTTCCCCAACGAGTTGTTTGTTTGGGGAGTGCGCTCACGTCAAGCATGACCTATATTCGAAACGCTGTGAACTATGTACACATCGCCATTCGACTCCACCATCGGGCTGAGATGCAGGTGTTGCCTCAACGCCTTGTCCGCCCGCATGTACTCACGTAGCCACCTGACACGATGACTATGGCTAACATTGTGTTCAGCATTGACAGATTGGATCACCGAGCTCGTTTATGTTTTACCTTTCGCTCAAATATTAACCGTGGGAAAAATAAACAGCGAACTGAAGTACGAGTTTCAGCATAAATAGTTTTTAAACTTTTGCACTAGCCGTTATAGTAAGTGAAACGATCACGGTGTGAAAACGACGAAGCTTGTGCGCCATCCGTGTCTTGTGTTCGTTATTCTTCATCTTCCACATATTATATAGGGAGTAAATCCGGGAGGAATACCGCTATTTCCGCAGTGGTTTTTCTTTCGCTTGAATAACTTATGTGATGACCAGTCGTACCCGATGTACTGAGGGGAAATCTGAACCATGTTCGCTTGATTTTATAAGATTTTGATAATGTAAACAAACATTCCCAAAAAAGAAAAAGTGCGCAGCTTTCCCGGCGTTCCCAGTTTTATGCTTCGCTGAATCACGCCTACTGCAAAACACTTATGTATTTATTTAGAAACCTACATCGCCCAATTGGGCATTAATGGTGGCGGATTGAAGTAAGAGCCACAATCAAAATAAGAAAGCAGACAGGCACAGCCGTCACCGGAACATTCAATTAAAGCATTCGTATTGCAAGGAAGACGAGAACATATTTGCGGGAACATCAACAATACTCGCATCCAAATGATTCCACTCGTGAATCGTAAAAGGAAAAAGAAAATGCGCAAATACATCCGTGCGACATCTTATTTTAGAAGAGTTGATTGTTGGGCTAGTTGGTTCTCCATAGTTGAAGTAGTAACTTAGCGCGATAAAAACCATAGAGACAAGGAAGGTGGACAAGGAGAAGTGCTACTCACAATTGTTTCATGGAAGAAAAGAACTGTATATATATACACATATATATAATGCAAGGAAAAGTTCTGTAGGTCCGGTGCATAGGTAGTTGAAGAAACGGAGCACACTTAAGAAAATTGCATTTTTAATGGTTTAACGTTTCGCCGTGGCACGGCCTTCGTCAGAATAAACGTTGATGTTTATTATATGTTTATTATATATTATGTTTATGTTATATATATATATATATATATATATATATATATATATATATATATATATATATATGTAGTTAACATATGGTAAACGTTATCGCTTAGCGCAAGACGCGCGCGCTTGTATAGACAGTTTCTTTAATGTTATCGATGGTGCTAATCATTGTGTGTCGTCACGGAACCTTGTGTAGCATGATTGCATGCGCGATACGAATTGTGTAGTACTTTCTGAAAGAAACGAGGGCACCAGAAATTACTCTGGAACCTTTGATGACTCATGTATAAAAGCCGACGTGCTTGACCCTGTGATTAGGTTCCGACGATCACCGACTGTGTTCGCTGCTATTGTTGTGCTTTGAGTGTAACTTGCTTTTGTGGCCACAGGTTCGGCCAATAAAAAGTTAGGTTATTCACAGTTTTTCCCCGGCAGTGTTCTTCCCCGTCACTACTACGTGGCATCTGGTGGAGGTGCTTTTACGTTCATGTACCGGACGCCCCCGCAAAGCCGCGATCCAAGCCCGAAACCCGAAGACAACATCAGCGTCGCCCCAGATCATCGAGCGAGCCTCAGACTATAAAACTTGCCCCGGACTTCTACGGTCTTCTACCCGAGCAAAGCAGAAAGGTCAACACCAAGTAAGCAGGAACGATAACAACAGCGTCGCCATCAACGGTCAGCCACCCAGGGAGCCACCTGCATTCCGTGGAGCTTCATCGGGAGACCCGGAGACCTGGCTCGAGACATTCGAGAGGGTGTCAGCCTACAAGTGGAACCCTGAAGACAAGCTACGTCACGTCTATGTTTCGTTAGGAGACTCCGCCAGGACTTGGCTCGAAAATCGAGAGTCCCCGTTAATGACATGACACCTTTCGTTGGACATGGTACAAGACTTTCACAAGCGCCGACGGAAGAAAAAAGACCGAGCTTCTACGACCGCAGCTCCCTAACGAGAACGTCGCGGTATTCACGGAAGAGATGACTCGTCTTTTCCGTCCCGCCGACCCGGAAATGTCTGCGAAGAAGAAAGTACGTCTTCTCATGCGCGGTGTAAAACAAGAACTCTTCGCCGGACTGATGCGCAACCCATCCAAAACCGTAGCAGAATTTCTGTCAGAGGCCACGACAACTGAGAAGACGTTAGAATTGCACACCAGGCAATTACATTGCCGCTCAAGGCTGGACTCTACAGAAGTTCAAGCCCTCTGCTCAGACGACTAGCGGGAGACAATAAGAGAAGTTTTGCGCGAAGAAATACGAAAGATGTTCCCTGAGACTTAGCTCTAGGTGGGCTCAATTTCTGATATCGTCCGCCAAGAGCTACAGCAATCAGTGCGAGTTCCTGAACCGCCGCATCCTCAGCCAGAAGCAATTACCTACGCTGCCGTCGCCCGCCGTCACGCTACCCCACTACACCTGCACCATGTCCCGGTAACACCTCAGTTCCATCGTCCACCACCGCTGCCGCCAGCACGCCCACGCGTCGCTTAGCGCAGCATTCCAACAAAACACCGACCGCTGTGCTATCAATGCGCAGAAGCGGGCCTCGCTTATCGCCGGTACCCATACCGAGAAATGGGACTACGACGGTTCGCTATCAACTCTACGCGCCCGCAGCAAGGTGAACGCCCTCGTGATATCACCGATCACGTCGCCTCAACTCAGTGGAGCCCTCGACCACCGTCCCGTTCACCGTCACCACGCCACTACCTGTCGCCGCAGCGCCGAACATACACTGGCCCAGCCCGGAGTCGGTCCGCAAGCCCATATCAGGAATACTAAAAGCAGCAACTGATGGAGGTGCAGTTGTTATACGTCGAAATGCCGAAGATCCTCCGCGATGACGACGACGCTTCAAGATCTAGCTCGAGGATGTGGTAACAACACGTCGCCATCCCGACAAAGTCTAGAAGCAAAGAATACGCCAGGAAAAGAAGACTTGTTGACGGCACGTTCCAGGGACAGGTCAACACGACACAGCCATGATCTGATGCCAAGAAAAAACTTAAATGCAAGAAAAGGAGCCACCGACCTCGACGTGCTTCTCTACGACCAAGCAGTCACCACCTTGATGGACAGAGGAGTTGACTACTCCGTCATGAGTGGACCCATTTCCGTCCAGTTGAAGAAAGTAAAACTGCATGGGAAGGTCCTCGAATCCGGACAGCTGGAGGACACCTAATAACACCTACCCGAATCTGCACGGCAAGGTATGCCGTTCATGAGCCAACCTACCCTGCCACCTTCCTTATTCCCCACCAGTGTTCACGAGACGTAATTCTCGGCATAGCGTTCCTAAACGAACACGGTGCGATCATCTACCTGAAGCAGAATAATAATAATATTTGGGGTTTTACGTGCCAAAACCACTTTCTGATTATGAGGCACGCCGTAGTGGAGGACTCCGGAAATTTTGACCACCTGGGGTTCTTTAACGTGCACCTAAATCTAAGCACACGGGTGTTTTCGCATTTCGCCCCCATCGAAATGCGGCCGCCGTGGCCGGGATTCGATCCCGCGACCTCGTGCTCAGCAGCCCAACACCATAGCCACTGAGCAACCACGGCGACCTGAAGCAGAAGCCGAGAACGCTATCCTAAGATCACGCGAAAGTGCCGGAGAGCTCTCGTCGTCACAACGCCTAGAGTGTGCTCGAAAATCAAGTGAGCATCCCGCCTTACTCCAGCATTGTCATTTCCGTCGGTACCGAAACACCAGAAGACGTAGAATGCGTCATCGAGGGCGACCAACGTCTACTGCTCGATCGTGAAAAGAGGGATCGCTAGACTGCATGGAGGAAAAGCGAAAGTGATGCTGACCAGCTTCAGCCAGGAGTTCAAACACGTCAACAAGGGCACGGCGATCGCATATCTCGAGGAAATTGTGAAAACCAGTATGCGTTTGTCCTCTCTGATTCTGCCGCATCCACCTCGACGACCATAGTTCCTGAACCAGTCCTCGACATAAATTCAAGCCTCCCCATGAGCAAGCAACAACAACTCGAATGTCTTCTCAGACAATACAAAGACTACTTTCCTACGTCATCGAGGATTCGCCAAACAACAGTTGCAAGCATCGCATAATAACCAAAGAATCCACTCGACCACTTCGCCAATGCCCTGACTCAGTGTCGACGCGAGAACGAAAAGCTATAAGACAAGTCGACGAAATGCGGCGCGACGGCATCATCCAGCCGTCGAAAAGCTCGTGGGCGTCTCCAGTGGTGTTATTGAAGAAGAAGGATGGAAGTCTACGCTTCTGCGTCGATTATCGCCGCTTGAACAAAATGTCGACCAAGGACGTATAACATCTCCTACGTGTTGACGATGGATTAGAGCGACTCTGCAATGCTAAGTACTTTTCGTCGATGGACTCAAAACTGGTTATTGGCAACTTGAAGTCGATGAAATGGATCGAGAGACGACAGCGTTTATCACGCCAGACAGCCTCTTCGAGTTCAAGGTGATGCCATTCAGACTTTGCTCTGTGCCTGCAACGTTCCAGCGCGTGGAGGACACAGTCTTGGCCAACGTTGGTCTTGGCAGGACTGAAGTGACAGATTTGTCTACTTAGAAGACGTTTCAGTCTTTGCCACGAATTTCAAAGATCAGCTGAGGCGGCTTCAGACAGTACTAGAGGCGATCAAGTCATCTGAACTCACCCTGAAGCCGGAAAAGTGCTGTTTCGCTGGCGAAAAACTTTTGTTCCTAGGACACGTCATCGGTAAGTCTGGAGTCCGTCCCGATACGGAGAAGACAACTTCCATCTCTAGGTTCCCGCAGGTGGTCGACAAAAAGACAGCGCGCAGATTCCTTGGCCTGTGCGTCTATTACAGGCGCCTTGTAAGAAACTTTTCAACAATTGGGGAACCATTAACTCATCTCACGAAACCTGACGTCGACTTTAAATGGAAAACACGTCAGGATGACGCATTTGAGGAGCTGAAACGACAGCTGTAGTGACCGCCGGTGCTTTGTTCTATTTACAGGCTGGTTCAGCGAACACTTTCAGAAAATGTTTAAGGTTGCCTGTAGCAGATAGCACAATTCTAATTCATGAGCTGGTCTAGTTGAAGAGGCGGGTATTACTAGCACAAAAATTGAAATGAATAATCGACTAATTAACAAAAATTCACTAATTTAGTTTGTTAACTAATTACCTTATGGCACCATATTGGAATTTATAAATTCTGACCGTGTAGTGTGCAAGGCGGATCCACTTGGAACGAATTCTCAGGATGACACCAGTTTCGAGATAGTAATTAGCGATCTTTGCGGAGAAATGCAATGGCGTTCCAGTTACTTTTGTGCTTCAATGCATAAAACGACGTTTTGTCAAGAAAGTAACGAACTTCCTTAGAAAGCAAGGGAAAAGAGAATGCTTTCTAGAACGTTAGTTCCATCGACGTGTACCATTTTCCCGAGAACATATTTTTCTCCTGCACCACGCAACTCGGTAAGCACGGCCTATTTTTTCCTCGCCATCTTGCTTACCTGAAAGTACTCGTCCGTGTTGATGTAACTCCTCAAGCGAAGCATGCGCGTTATGTAGAGCAGCACGTGTATTAGGTAGATCCCATACGTCAGCCTCGACAGTGGCAAGAAAAAGCTCCAAGACAGCATATTGTTGAGGATGCCTGCGCGAGGAAAACCAATACCACCAAGGTTGCTTCGTGATGTTTGTCAGCGAACGTATTCTGGTTGCGGCGATGTTAACGCTTCTCATACGCTAAGTTGTGGTGAAAATATCCCAAATGCTATGCACGAGGCACGTACTTTGCCGCTATATACTTCCGTGCGTACTCTTTACCGCGAGAGACTTCTTTTTTAATGATACTCGAGCATGATTGCAGAAAATGGTTCGTTGTTAAAGGAGCACCACAAGTCACAAGGTAATTTTTTTGACGTGTCGTATATCGTAGATGATATCGTATTTTTTTATTTCACAGAAAACGTCAGGTATACGTGAGGGGTTGGGGTAAGGGAGCGTATATCGTTTTCGCTCATTACTCCCTCTCGGTCGTGGGCATCTGCTGCTTATACTGGCTCTAAAAACAGCAGTGAGAGTTGACTTGCAAAGGTGTCCCCGTATCCACTACGAATATTTTCACCGGAGATTTAATTTAGTGCACTATGTGCGTTTGTGTTTTTGCGCGTTGCAGTGTTTTCATCCGTATTGTTTTACAAATAGACACACTGACACTAATATTTGTATTTCTGTTTGAGACATGGGGAAACTCGGAAGAACATGAAGTAGTCACGGGACAAGCATGCAGTTTGGAGCTAAGAGATGTCTATAGTCAAGTTGCGAATGCGCCAGGCAGTGGCAAACCGCCATTCTTAAGCCGCGAAGTACTTCCTCTGTGGTAGTTTTCGCATTACAGAATTTTTGTAGGCAGATTCTGTAATGCAGGCTGCAATACCTCTTCGTAAATTTAATAAGTTTTCTGCACACCGCCAGTTATTTCCATCTGCCTTTTCTCCTCCTGCTTCCTGCTCACCCTTTTTCGTTTTTCTTTGTATGCGCAATGCTATATCTTATTCGTTTGCAATATTGAATACATAATCACCTAGACATGTCAATCTACCAACTTCGATCCATTTTTTTTTCTTTTCGCGATAAACTGCTCTTCCATAGGAGTTATCGCCTGTGGCAGATAGTGCAATTCTACTCCTATAGTCCTTGAGCCGGGGCACTTGAACAGGCGGACTTAGTAGCCCGAGAAATCGAAATGCATAATAACTAATCAAAAAGTAATGCATTAACTTATGACTTAATTTACGGTGTATATATATATATATATATATATATATATATATATATATATATATATATATATATATATATATATATATATATATATATATATATATATATATATAGTGCAATTTGTGCTTGTTAGCTAGTGAGTTCGCAAGGCATATCCACTTGGAACGCATACTAAGAATCGCCCCGGTTTCGATATATGCGCCGTCGAACTTGACGTAAAAATCCCGTTTCTCCACTTTTTTTAGAAAACGTCATTTTATGCACTGCAGCACAAAAGTAACTGGAAAGCCAATGCGTTTCTACGCAAAGTTCAAGAACTAATTTCTCGAAACTGGTGTCATCCTGAGGATTCGTTCCAAGTGGATCCGCCTTGCGAACTCCCCGGCTAGAATTGGTGAATTGCAATATGTGCCGTAACGTAATTCGTTAAAAACTTAATTACGGAATTTCGTTAATTAGTTGATTGTGCATTTCGATTTCTTGTGCATGTAATGTCAGCCTCTTCGAGTGGACCGAGCTCATGGACTAGAATTGTACTATCTGCCACAGGCAAATTAAAGAAAAATTTGAAAAGTGTTCCCAAGGACACCCGGTATAAAAGCACATCAGTGTGGTGCTGCTATCCATACCCAAGTTATGTGTAGATTTCAAGTTCCCAGAGCGACACACTGAATCTGAATTGATTGCAACAACCTGAGGCCTATTAGCAAGCATTAAAAGCACGGTACACGAGTGCTTTTGCCTTCCGCCTCCGTCGGAGTGCGCCCACCGCGACTGGGAATTGAACCTGCGACTTTTTGCTCAGTAGCGACACGCCATGTCATTGATCTGCGCGGCGGTTCTATAGATGTACCTCAAACTGGCTGGAAATTGCATGCGCTGTTAATAAGGTGCGGCGTCACGCCCTGTGTCCTTACCCCCACGACCAGTGGCGCAGGCGTACGACGGCCAGAAGAAGGCGAGCGCCCAGAGGAGCCGGTGGAATCCGCCGTAGAGAGCGTTGGTTACGGCGTCCGGCAAATGGCCTTGATTCCAAGAGAACGAGGCGAACAAGACGCCGCAGGCCAGGGCCAATGAGACGAGCCACAGACCCATCTCGACGTTCTAGAAATGTTCAAGTTTACAGCGGGTATGTCATCAGGGTACGAGCGTACTGGGTAGGCATTTCTTGATATTACTGTATTGATGCAGAGACAACTCGCACTAAGCACTTTCGCACTCGTTTAGAGCCACAGCACTGCTCTCCAATCAGCCAGTTGAAACATTAGACGCTTGTGTCTTATCAGCATGGTAGCCTTAGTTGTCCGTTGTTATGGTTTCAATCGCTATGCTTAGGTTTGCGTGGGCTGTTCCAACTTGTTTCAGTGGCGCGATGAATGTATTAGCGTGCAGAAATAGATTTTCTCGTTGTATGCAGACACTCCACTTCGATCCACATTTCGGCATCACCAGGCAGATGTTATACAAGAATCAACAATGCTAAGATCGAACGCAGAAAAGTTGAGCTTAATTTCACGGATGTCGTCTTGCCGAGCTTACTGCGTCCGGCATTAGCGCTATCTGTTCTAACGTATACTCCAGCAACAATCGGCCTGAGTATACAGTTCTATGGTAAGGCAATGTAAGAAGAACATAAAATACTACACCCCAGCCTGCAGGCTTTGATATATAGTCAAGCAGTAGTAAAAATTATTGGAAACATACAGTTGACCGTCATGCGTTCTTATAGGCCTCATTTGATGCATGCACGCTCCTCGCCTTAGGCAATAATTCGAATTTGGAAATGCTACAGTCAAGAAAACCTGTTACGCTCAACATAATTTAGTGCCATCTTACCGCACAGCTCCTGACTCGTCCGTAGCCGGTTGCCTACCTGCTCGTCGGCCAGGCTACAAATTGAGTGAGAGAACGGCTTTCGGTACGTAGAGATACGTATTTTAATCTCTTTCATTACAGTTAAGGAAAATTACAGATGCGCCTCTTTTGCTGTTTTCATTGCGAACACATCGCAAACGAGACGTCTCTTGTGAGTAGACAATTATGGTAAAGCATCCGAACATTGATAATGTTTGGCGCAGTTGGATGGGCCCTGGTTGGGGTTCATGTCTAAGGCGCCTTCCTTGGGTTACTTGATTTAAAGAGCCCTGTTTCTGTGTCTCACATGCCTTCTGCAGCTGCTATGTTATGCAATACGTAATTTATATAAATGACCTAAAGTTACATAAAGCTTGTACATGCAACCGCCTCGTTGCATTTAGTTTAATTTTTCTCAAGCTACGGACCCCCCCCCCCCCCCCCCCCCGTGGAACAGTCCAGGCTCGGCCACAGCGATGTCTAACTGACGGCGCAGTCGCACGGTCACCTTTCATCACCATATTTAATAATTCAGTTTGTTTAAGTGTTTCTTTTAAAGTGACCTGCTCGTCGCTATATGTATTTTATTGTAAGAAATGCTTGCAACGCTTACCGGCCTTATTGTGACGTTTTTGTACTGTGCAGCTACGTAGCCGCAGATGACTCCGACGATGTACGCGCCGACATGGGTGAAGGGCCGGAAGTAGATGAGCTCCAGCGTGTCTTTGACTCTCCTGCGCAATGAGAAGTGAAGAAGCCCGCGTTTTCGTGGGCGTGCGAGCGCGCGTGCGTGCTATATCAAGGGGACATACAGGACATCTGACTGCTTAGTATACGGAACCGCGTCACCGTATCCAGCCAGAGCACTCTCACCTTCGCTTACCGCATCGTGCAGCTTGGTTGACCCTTAAGAATATGTACCACTACGCCCTATATCGCGAAACAGTGAATACTATTTCCAAACCAGCCCTATATGGTTCCGTACATTTCCACATTGACGAAGTGCGTACATCGGTGGCAATGAAGGCAACGACATCTTTTCTGCACTGAAAGCGGACGTGCTGCCGAACCCATTTTGTTTGTTATGTATCTGAAGCTTTCAGATTCCCAGTAAAAATAAATAAATTAGTGGCCGTGTTGTAAGGTTTTTTCTCAAACAGTCGTTGATTGTTATTACACTGCATATATAGTGTTTCTGGAAGCGTGCCATTTAAATGTGTAGACGGCTGCACGTAGTAGAAAACCCTATTTTCCGTATTTGACAAGGTACGCTTTAACTAAGCACGCACGCGCTAGACGTTTAGTTTGCGCACGAGCAGCTATGCCCTAGGGGTACGTAAACAGGCTTGGGTGCCTTTAATTTTCCGCCCGCGCTTTTTTTTTCCGGTAACGGCGTCAAACGCTTCGGCTCACCGCCCGCCGACGCCACTATGCGACATGGCCGCGATTCCGCTACGGAAGTGCTGCCAGTAGTGGTTGCGAGAAACGCAGTGGAAGCTGGCAAGCGGAACCGCTGCGGTTGGAAGCTTGGCATCAGCAAACTGTTGCATGACAGAGCGTTCCCCGAGTAGCGAAAATAAAATAACTCTGTCGTTACATATAGGGCACCGACGCACCATCGTATCTCGAGGGCTTCATGAGGCTCTGTAGAAGCAAGGCAGGCGTACGACGCCGGACCAGCGCCAAGGGAGCTCAGCTTGAGAGTGAAACGGAAACGTGGGCCTCGTCTGGACGCTCTCCTGTTGCTATTGCACATCATGCAAACCTGCTTAGAATTTTTTAAATATGATAAATCAAAAGAAAAAAATTTGAAAAGCACAACTGGGGACAACATAAAAGACAAACACCAAGAAAACTCGTAAACTACTTGCGCGCTTCGGAATCACAAATAAAAATGCAGATAGCAGAACTGTAAAAAAGATAGGAACAATAAAAAGTAAAAAGAAGGAAGCACCGGCATTATTTTTGCGATGCCTCAGAAACAACACAGTATTTATTTCTCGAGTGCCGACGATATTTCTTTACTGCGTAGCCGCTGCTTGGAGGACGCTCCTTTAACAAATGATTCTATAGGCAGATACAACTTTGGGTCGATATCTTCGTAAGCCATAGCTTGCGTATTACGACAAGAAACGCGCTGCAGATTTCCGTGACGGGCGCGTCCCTCAGCCACCGTGGTGGATCTTGCAGAGAAATCGGTACTTTTGTTGAGCATTAAAACGTGTTGAATCACGAGACATGTGGTATCGGGCTGCCAAGCGCGAGGTCGCGGGATCGAATCCCCGCCACGGCGGCCGCATTTCGATGGGGGCGAAATGCGAAAACACCCGTGTACTTTCATTTACATTTAGGTGCACGTTAAAGAACCCTTGGCGATCAAAATTATTCCAGAGTCCCCCACCACGGCGTGCTTCATAATCAAATCGTGGTTTTGGCACGTAAAGCCCCATAATTAATTCAACTAATCACGAGACACGACGTGCTTGACATTGTAGGAACGCGCCACAGCACCAGAATATACGATGAGGGACGGGCAGCGAATTTCTGGGACAAACGCGTCCCTTAACTTATTGCTTCGTTGTCAGCTAGGACAAGAAACAGGGAAGCTACGCGCAATATTGAGAAACGAGAATGAAGTAGTAACCACCACTAGCTCACAACGCGAGTCGACAGCGGAAGACTGTCACCTCTGCAGGGGAAGCCGAAGGTGTCAGTGATGCGAAGTGAAAGAAGTGAATGAGACCCACCTCATATCATTGGTCCCGCTCGTGAAAGCATAGAACAAGTCCCACGAGTAGATCTGAACGCAGGTCATAAGGCAGAATGCAGCGGCCATCAGGGCTCCGATGATAGCTGCCGCCCTCGGTTGCCTGAAGGGAACCCCAAATGAGCCGCGTTATAACAAGTTAACATGGTGCGGCAAGGTTCAGTGAAATAGGCACTTCAAACTTTACAAGTGAATGCTAAGATGCATTTAACACTTTATTTATTTACATAAACTGCCATCTTGCATAGCAAGATATTGCAGGAGTGAGTGCATATATATGTCAATCAATTGAAGAATACATTTTAGTGGCAAAAAACAATATAATAAACAATATCAGGAAGAGCTAGTTGATTAATGAACGTAATTACGCAATAGGTCGGCAAAGTCATCACTCGATAACTCGCTCAAGGACCCCTCAAGGCCATTACAAATCTCAATTGTATGTGGAAAAAAGGAAAACCTAGAACAATCAATCGATGCATTCTAAGGAACAATGTTAAGACGATGACTTCTTCTGGTGGGCAGAGAAGAAGGCTTAGTGAAAACAATAGGTGCATTGACATAAGTTTTCTCACGACCAATCTTATGTAGCAGAACAACACGGTCACAAGTACGTTTATGGGCCAGAGGCTTTAGTAGCAGCTTACTAGCATTTGATGTCGGTGAGGAATGACGGTCATAACGATTATATATAAACCTTAAGGCTTTTTTCTGAATAGGCTCAAGCATGTCTATGTCTTTGGAATGATGTGGCGACCACACTACCGACGCGTATTCAAGTAGAGGCCTTATTAGTGATCTGTATGATGTTAATTTACATTCTTTAGTTGCATCTCGTAAGTTTCTCTTAAGAAAACCCAATTTTCTCAACGCCTTGTTGGTTATACATTTAATGTGAGCATGCCATTTCAGATCAGGGTAGAAAGTAACACCAAGGTATTTGAACGTGTGGACACTTGCAAGCTTGTGCGCTTCATTAAAATATGTAAATTGTTATGGTTGTTTTTATTCGAAAAAGTCATTGATACGGTTTTCTTAAAATTAAGTGACATTGACCATGTTCCGCTCCATTCGCAAAAACGGGCGAAGACTTCATTCAGCTCCAACTGATCATGACTACTAGTTATAGTAGAATAAAGGACGCAATCATCAGCATGTAGTCTTATTTTGACAGAAGGGCCCGCAATTACTTCAACGACGTCATTTACATAGACAACAAACAGCAAAGGACCCAAGACAGACCCTTGTGGTGCACCGGATGTAACATTGACACGAGATGAGTGAACATGGTTAAATGCAACAAACTGGGTTCTTGTACTTAGGTAGTCCTGTATCCAACCTAGTAGTTTATAATCATGAATTATTGCCTTGAGTTTAATGACAAGCTCTTTATGACACACTGTGTCAAAAGCTTTACTGTAATCAATGAAAATGGCATCAAACTGTGCTCTAAAGTTAAGCGTGGATGCAGTATCATGGGAGAATTCTAGAAGTTGTGTTACCGCCGAGAATCTAGAACGGAAGCCATGTTGAGGATGCGAAAGAACATTATCTTCAGATAAGTACTCAAAGATATATTTATGAATAATGTGTTCCAATAGTTTGCAAGATGTTGATATTAAAGAAATAGGCCTGTAGTTAGATATTACCTGCTTATTATTAGAGATACGGACGTGCTTAAGGGGTAAGAAAGAGAATTATTGTATATCAAAGAGTAGGCCAAAGTAAATCTAAGATTAAAAGTATGAGCAAAACCTGCCGCATGTAAAACTAGTGTTTTTGAGACTGTTGAAACTAAACAAGTCAGAGTGACACGTCGATCACACACGCTGTCTCGAAGTCTCTTCTGAGTGGCGTGATTTTATTTTCTATTCGGTCAGTGTGACCGGCTTGGCGTGATCAAATGAACAGCCTTGCAATATGTGCTAACGACGTCACCGTCAGATCCAGTTCCTATTCTCATGCAGCCGAAATGCTTCAGGCTTCAGACAACTTCTGCTGGGAATCAACGATTTAAGCCTGAAAACAACATCATTTTTACTTTAGCCATCATAAAATCTGTGGTCCTGTTCAGAGAGTGGCTGAAATGTTTGAAGCCTTCGTGACTCACCAACGTTTTGTCTAGCGATTCATTTTTGACTGGCAACCTTAGTGGCCCTAACAGTAGCCCACGCCCATGGCGGGCGTCGTGCCTTAATGCGAAACATTCTTGACTAACTTCAAGTGCTTTGAATCTATCTATCTATCTATCTATCTATCTATCTATCTATCTATCTATCTATCTATCTATCTATCTATCTATCTATCTATCTATCTATCTATCTATCTATCTATCTATCTATCTATCTATCTATCTATCTATCTATCTATCTATCTGTCTGTCTGTCTGTCTGTCTGTCTGTCTGTCTGTCTGTCTGTCTGTCTGTCTGTCTGTCTGTCTGTCTGTCTGTCTGTCTGTCTGTCTGTCTGTCTGTCTGTCTGTCTGTCTGTCTGTCTGTCTGTCTGTCTGTCTGTCTGTCTGTCTGTCTGTCTGTCTGTCTGTCTGTCTGTCTGTCTGTCTGTCTGTCTGTCTGTCTGTCTGTCTGTCTGTCTGTCTGTCTGTCTGTCTGTCTGTCTGTCTGTCTTCATGTCATGTTGCCGTCGTGGTTGTTTAAGTGGGTATGCATCGGCATAGGCATGGGGGGCATGATATGCTTGCATGCATAACATGAATGACATGTCATGACATCAGTGCCATGACATATTTGTCATGGCATAACATAAATAGTATAAATGACATCGTACCGTCGCGGCCATTTCCTTTACTAGATATATTCAGGATTTGTATGACATGAATGTATGACCTGACGTGGATAACATAGCATAAATGTCATGACCGGAATTACATGCGCGTCATGACATGAATGATATAAATTGCTTGACATGCCATTTACGTCATGACATGAATGACAAGACATGCATGCACATCCCATGTCATGACATCAATGACGTCACATGCTTGTCGTGGCATGTATGTCACGACATAACTGGTATGAATGACATGAGGCCGTCGTGATTGTTTTTTTAACTCAATATATACAGGATACATGACCCACCTAATATGGATTACAATACACAAATGTCATGACATGAATGCGATCGATTACATATGTCATGTGCGTAATGACATGAATGACAATAAACATGTTATGTGCGTCGTGAAGGGAATGATAAGGGATGTATGCGTATGTCATATCGTTACATTAATTATATCATGCCTGTCATGAGATACATGTCATGACATAAATGGCATAAATGACATGACGCCCTCATGGCCGCTTTTAACTCGATATATATCTGGATATGAATGACATGACATGCACTTCTTTAACTTCATATATTCTGTATGCGTGTTATATGACACGCATCTCATAGTATGATCGCCATAAATGCCATGAATGCATATAATGGCTTGTCTGTATGTCAAGCCATGACATGATTCCCAAGAATGACATGACATGCACGAGAAGAATGCCACAAATTCATGTCATGCATGCATGCCTGCACGGTACGACATAATTACCATGACAAGAACTTACGCCGACCAAGTGGACTAAGTTGTCCACTAACGTGGGCTGACATCTACATCCTCGTATCCCTGATGTCATGATGGTCATTCCAGCTTCGTAATCCGACTCTTGCCTTTGATTCTCGCGTGCCATCGGCGCTCGACCCAGATGGCACGCGTAAGAAGATCCCGGCATCTCGACAGCAGAATACCCGTAGGTGGTTACATCCGTTGAAACAGCGATTGAAAAGCAAGTTCCCCACGAGCGTTAATTCCGAACGCTGGACAGCAATGCGCCGTCTTCTCCTTCCTGCCAAACCTCGTACCGGACTTTCACGGCCATTCTCGTATCACCGCACCGCTTAATCGAGTCCTGCTGCACCGAATTTCCCTATGGCAGCTTGGTCACAGCTCGGCCAAGGCGAGCGGTGCTCCACGCCACTCGTCCTAATGGCTGTGAAAGGACACTATTTTCAGCTTCTGCTACAGTCTCACCGTCAAGTCACCGTTTGTGTTCTCCGAGTAATACCACCTGCTACCGTCCATGAGCATTTACTTTCTGCGTTTCTGACCAACCTCACACCTCCATGCCACTCGTTCACATGAATTCCATTGTTCGTAGAAATCACGCAGTCATCGGTACCATCGTCGCTCTCGCGTTAACTCTAGTTAACTGCAATCGCGTCACACACACAAATGCTGCATTTACAGAAGCACATTGGTTAAACTGGTAACGCTTTGAGGAACCCCAAACGTCGATTCCCACAGTGCGTGGAATCTGCACAATTTTTTTTCATTAGGAACTGACAATACTCTAATAAATTTATGGATGAGAGTTTGATTTTACATTAATGCGTTGAAAGACCATGTCAATAAGGAAGAGTGCACGAACGAGAGGCTATCAGAAGTCTTAAATTATTGCCGCGATTTCATTGTTACCCAGAAGAACTGTCACCGCCATGGTCAGCAGTTATTATATGCGTTAGGTAGCGAATTTGAGCTACTTATGCGGCATTTGGCTGTTAAATAGAGGCAGACTCAACTCCAGTCGACATCTACGTAAAGTGAAGCATTGTTGGTGTGATTGGCTCATGGTCCATGTTTGCGCGTGTGTATAGGAAGTGGGGTACTCGAGGCATAAGTATTAGTATTAAAGAGTGGCATGTTGTGTTTATTACGCTTTATCTGCCGTAATGGGCCTAAACTTTAAAGCTATCTTTACTTTTCTAAATGCAGACAACAATAAGCCTCTGCGAAGACACATAATCGCTACTAATTACAGCGGTAACGCCTGTCGAGGTGGCCAAATGGAAACACGCCAAGCGTCTCAATGCATTGGCTTGCCCGCGAGGAAGGGTGTTCTATGCCGCATGTCGATGCATGCGTCCGTGGCGTAATTGTTTCAATATCAGGCTTGTGTGCTCTGAGGTCCTGTGTTCGAATCCTGCCGCCGGACAATTTCATGAACGTTTATTTAATTGGTTATAACGCCGTACTGGGGAGGTGGCAAAGTCACAAAAGCCGTTGGAAACCAAAAGGATGACGTTAGGCAAATCTATGTACTAACCATCATTGCCATGCTAGCTGAATCACCCTGCTTGCAGCTCCCGCAGACACTATACAGGGTCACAGTTACTTCTAGTAATTATTGTATAAACCTCCATGCCTGATACAGTAACCGATTTCTTCGCTTCTGGTGTTGGGCTGCTGAGCACGAGGTCGCGGGATCGAATCCCGGCCACGGCGGCCGCATTTCGATGGGGGCGAAATTCGAAAACACCCGTGTGCTTAGATTTAGGTGCACGTTAAAGAACCCCAGGTGGTCAAAATTTCCGGAGTCCTCCACTGCGGCGTGCCTCATAATCAGAAAGTGGTTTTGGCACGTAAAACCCCAAATATTATTATTAGATTTCTTCGCTTCGTCATTCCTACATGGCGCCACCATGCCGTTGAACGCGTTCAGCGTTAGAGGCCAGATAGGTACGAAAAAGTGCCTCGAACTCAGCAAGAAAGCTTCGCTTTAATATTACCCATATACCATTATTCCACATGGCCAGGTGAGTTAATATGGGGCCATGCTCGTTTTTATAGGGGGGATCGCGTATGATCATATGTGATTATGGATAGGAGACATTTGAGGGGCATACGGGCATCTAAAATGGGGCTGCATCAGAGAATGCAAGATGACTCTTTCCCACTGATGAAACACCAGCCTGTATGCGACGGCGATAGAGCGGCGCGTCTCCTTGCTCGAGCAGATAGAAGAGGATTTTTTTTTCTCATCTTATAAGAATGTGTAGAAGCTGGGTTCATCTGCAGCGTTCTAAGACAATAGTGAACGTATAATTGTTTCCAGCACGTACGGACGCGAGCACAAGTAAGTAGAAACAGACAGGACACCGCTGGACTTAAAATTGTCCTGTCCGTTTCTATTTACATGTGCTCGCGTCCATACTTGCTGGAAACCATTATACGTTCACCATGCACCAACTGGCCCAGCAAACTACTCTTCTAAGATCAATGAAGCGAGCGAGGAATGACAACCACTTCTCCTCTCCTGCGTTTAAACTACCAGAAAAAACCCCGCAATATATGGAAGTCTACGGGCAAAGTCATTTCAGCATTATGACATTGCCTACACGTCCATTAAACGTTACGTAGTCAAAACTTATGTGTCCTCTTGTTGGATAAACCATTAAGTTACGGTGACGTAAATGAGTTATAGTATGATCGACAGGGTCTCCAGGCTCGTAGCGGACGGTTCAAATCGCCCATTGAAGTGGAGCAAAGTAGTATTCTGGGTATACGGGTTTTGCAAGGATCGGCTACAACAGATCAAGAACAAATGGCATAATTTTGTGACTGTGAGGAGAACATGAAGTGAACAGTCCTGATTTCAGCGTATGCTGTCTAACTTAGCGTCTGATTCTGTTCTCGGTGATATTTATTATCTCCTGATAGCCTCTCGTAGATCCTGCACTGCATACTTATGCGCGCTCTTTTTACACTGCTTTGAATGCGCAGGCCTGTAAGGTAGCTGCTCCAAGTTGACTGTGAGTCAAATTTAGGTCGTGAAGCTTCCTATTAGCACTTAGACTTGAGAAGACGAGAGTACTTACTTAATGAACAGCAGCGCTAGAGGAAACGCCAAGACCAGGAATATTTGAAGCTCTGCGCTGATGTACCACAGGTGTTGCAAGCACTGTGAAACGGCAAATAAGTGTTACTGAATGTAGCTTCGGCGAGGATTCCTTGCGACGTCGCAGCAATCTCCTGGCCGCCACGCCCAACAGAACTGCTCTTTAATTAAAAAGAATAATAAACTGTCTTACCACGTGCTCGGAGTTATCGAAGTTATTGGCTTGTAATAGCACGGTCCACCATTTGTCGTAGCAGCCGTGGATGTACTGGTTGTACGCCTCGTCCGCCGCCGGACCGTAGGCGAAGAGGGGTAGCAGGAAAGCCACGAGTATTATCACCATAGCAGGCACTACCAACCTGAAGCAGTTATACATATAAGTGTTCGAGCGAGGAGATAAGATACAAAAAAATCACTTTTTGGAGGCTGATGCAATGTCGCGATGAAAATAGTCGAGGCAGAAAAAAGAAACCCCCCCTTTTTTTTACACAATACTCGCTGGTACAAGAAGAAGGTGACGTTGCAGGACGCAAGTTTCAGCGACAAAAACGTTATTGATATGGACGGTTTGCTTCAAATTCAGCTAAATATAGGTCAGCAGTCACGTTATTTCGCGCTAACGAATCTTCTCAAGCTAAGGTCAGGTTTGTTGTGATGCATCGTCGGGTGGAAAATGTTGCATAGTCCTACTTTTTCCACCCAGTAATATCCCCATGTTTGAATAAGAGCTCACTAGCTCACTGGATAGCATATTTGCACTTAATGATTTAAAAAATAAATAATTATTTATCAACTAACGAAATGCTCGGGAAAAGAACAGAGAAGAAAGAGCGGTTATCTGTTCGCACAGAGTAGTGTAGATCTATACAGAAGAAAATATCGCAGGAAAATGTCAACCACGGAAACCAACAACCTTCAGCCCTACAAAGCATGACACACCTGATATATCGTCGCGACGCTCGCACAATATAGACAAGAAATGGGTTCGTTCTTGCGAGAACTTCTCGAGATGCCACTGCGACGTACGCCAGCAGAAATCCACTGTGTAGTGAAAAAGAAAGACAGATATGGGGTGTTGAGGTATTAAGTATATATATATATATATATATATATATATATAGGGTGTTTCAGCCAAGGAGGTTAAAGAAAAACTGCTGGAGTGGAAGCTGTGCGCGGAAGGTGAAGCCGCACAGGAGGGGCACGATAAAACTGTAAATAAACGATAAAAATGGCGAAGAAGTGCTTTTCGCACACTTCCCACGAGTTAATCGACGTCCTTGGTTAATCGTGGCTTATTTTACCAGACAGATACTTATCTACGTGTATCTGTGTATCAAACAGCGGTCTTAGTGTGAAATCTGAATATCCTGGCATACTGTATTGGGGAGAACGTCATCAATATTAAGATGAAGTTGCTATTTTCGTTGGGAACAACCAGCGCTTATTATCTAATTCGCCTAGCATTACAATGGCAGAGCCAAAACACTTAATCTTTAAGCGGAGATGACCCGACAAGGCTCTATTTCAGGTGACGGAGGGGCAAGCATTGGCTTCACCTTTCCCGGTAAGAAGCTACGGGAGCTTCCACTCCAGCGGTTTTTCTTTAACCTCCTTGGTTTCAGCGAACACTTTCAAAATTTTTAAAGGTTGCCTGTGGCAGATAGCTAAATTCTAGTTTATTCTAGTTTGTGTGCTTCAGTGCATGAAACGACGTTTTGTTAACAAGTTAACTGGAACGCCAATGCACTTGTCCACGAAGTTCAGTAATTTATATCTCGAAACTGGTGTCATCTTGAAAATTCATTCCAAGTGGATCCGCCTTGCGAACCCCACGACCAGAATTTGTAAACTGTAATATGGGCTACAATGCCATTAGTTACAAACTTAATTAGTACATTTTTATTAATCAGTCAATTTTGCATCGCACTTTTTTGTGCAAGTATTGTCCGCCGCATCGAGTAGACTAACTCATAAACTAGAATTGTGATACGGGCCACAGGCAACTATTAAAGATTTTTGAAAGTGTTCGCTGAACACCCTGTATATATATATGAACGAGAAGAAACGGGGTCAACCGTGGGGCCCGATATTTATTATTCATAGCATAAGAAGCAAAAAAAAAAAAACAAGGACACCAAGAACAACCCAGGGAAAATTACTTGTACTTAGTGAGTGGATTAACGAAAAGATAAACTAATGAAAATGAAAGTGGATGAAAAAACAACTTGCCGCAGGTGGGGAACAATCCCTTGTCTTCGCATTACTCGTGCGTTGCTCTACGAATTGAGCTACAGCAGCGCTGGCGGTGGCGCAGGCTAACACTCCCAGGGTTCTAGTTCTAGTAGTAACACATAAATACCCTTGAAATTGGATGGAAGAACGGCGCCGCGGTAGCTCTATTGGTAGAGCATCGCACGCGTAATGCGAAGACGTGGGATCGTACCCCACCTGCGGCAAGTTGTTTTTTCATCCACTTTAATTTTCATTAATTTATCGTTGCTTTAATCCACTTAGTAAGTACAAGTAATTTCCCCTGGGTTGTCCTTGGTGTCCTTGTTTTTTGGCTTCTTATGCTATGAATAATAAATATCGGGTCTCTCTCTCAGTTAACCCCCTTTCTTCTCGTTCACACACACACACACACACACACACACACACACACACACACACACACACACACACACATATATATATATATATATATATATATATATATATATATATATATATATATATATATATATATATATACATGACATGATAACAACCAATGAAACCCAAAATTACCTCAGAAAGAAGAAGATCGTCACGCTAAGGAAAGCATTCGTGATAAACTGGAACGTAAAGTGCTCCGTCATGGAATCCATTGCGAACACCGCATCTAAGAAATAAAAGAGGGATGGGGGCGGGAATCGGTCAATTATTTATACAAAGGATGAAAACCACACCTAAATGAGACCGCCGCATTTCGATGGGGGCGAAATGCGAAAACACCCGTGTACTTGGATTTAGGTGCACGTTAAAGAACCCTAGGTGGTCGAAATTTCGGGAGTTCTCCACTACGGTGTGCCTCATAATTAGAAAGTGGTTTTGGCACGTAAAACCCCATATTTTTTTAATGAGACCGAAGGAACGCTGCTTGACATGAAAGTGTATGAGCCGCTGTTTAGGCCATCATCAAATCAGATAACACACTGAATATTTGTCGATGTTTCGGGCTGCCCTCATTGCTGTGGTTGCACCGATAATGATGGTATAAATTAGATTCCGTGGTTTTACGTGGCAAAACCAGGATTGGATTATGAGTCATGTCGTAGTGGGGGACTCCGGGGTAATTTTGACCCAATAGGGTTCTTACGTACACCCAAAGCATGGTACACGGGCGTTTCTGCGCTTCGCCCCCATCGAAATGCGGCCGCCGTGGCCGAGATTCGATCCCGCGCCCTCGGGTTTAGTAGCGCAACGCCATAGACCCTGCGCCACCATGGCGGCTACTGATGGTATCTCTCTTGTGTTTTGTATCTTTAGATGGGATATCTTTTTTCTAAATATCTTAAAGCTCTGTCGATGAATAAAATTTTGAAAACTAAATTTTTCTGAACTATGTGTAGGCTGTAAGCTTATTGGAGAGTGGGGGGAGGGTGTACAGTACACACACATCTGGCAGTGCCAGATGTGTGTGTACTGAATTCGCGCTGCGATGACTTAACAAAGTCCACGTGTTTACATGTGTTACATATTGTTTACCACGTGTTTGCATGCAAGAAAAGGAAAACAAAAAGTATTTGTCAAGTGACGTTATCTCATGCTGCGCGTTGCATGATGTTAACGTAATCAAATTATCGCCTTCGCACCAGCTGTTGTTTCTTTTTCTATTTCTTCATCATTACTCTTAAACACTATTTAACAGTTAGTGAAGATAGAACAGTGGATAATGATGAACCCTACCCTGGACACAACTATATATCGATGTGGAATGCTACCCTTAGAATACACGAGGCACTACTTCCAATGTGCCCACTATAGACGACATACAAAAAATGTTCTGCTCTATTGCCTCTCTTGTGCTACAGGATCTAAGGCAGCACCTTTGTAACTGAGAGGGCCCGGACGGAAAATTAAAAAGCACTGCAAGAACGTCTTATTTTACAAAATTTTCTAATGTAGATGAAGACTACATATATTTTAAAGCGCCCACTGTGTGTTCCTACTGCGCTTTGTGTGTGCAAGAATATTCAGTTCACTTCTAGTTAGAGTCTTCTGAACTTAGTGTTGCATTGTTTAGAACTTCATTAAGAATATAGCCAGTGCTTTCCCGCGCCTTAGGGAGGAAATGACAAATTCAACGTCATAAGAACATTAGGGAGGATGGCAGAGTCGATTCACCTGCCGCGATAGTTCTCACCATTTGCTTCTTTGGAGAGAAAAATCATAAACAAGTGCAGAAACAGACTGTGTTTGTCTTCCTGCCAAACTGTAAATTGTAGTGAAACTCACGGTTACTAAGAATGATTGCTATAAAATATGTGGGGCGTCTGCACTGTTTTTAGCGTTAACCCTAGACAGCAAACAGCGATAACGCAGCCGCCGTTATGAATCCCAGACAGCTAAGCTTTTGCGTATACATTGGGTCATTTATTTATGATTCTGTCTTGATTAAGTATTATGCAGCACCGAAATGAGCTTGGCGAAAATTATGCAGTGCTGCGTTGATGAAGTATTCGATGCCGATCACCGGAAAAAATTGTCGGAAATTCAACAAAAATAAAATCTGATTAATTGTTCATCTGCCACTGCGATACGCAACGTTGGCGCCATCTGGCAGCTTGTTCTAACGGCGAGGCAACGGGGAGAGTGTGACGGCGGAGAGGGCCAGAGCATCTCCGCTTCGCCGCATGGGGTCTTCGTGCAGAAGTTAATGTCGGTCATATCTCGCTGTTCGCAAAAGGCTTAGAATACCCAAACGAAAAGTTTAAGAAAACTCACGAAAATATCCCATTGGTAGAATGATGTAGGCGTGTCCAAGTACCACCCAGAAGGTCATGATTACTTTGAAGCCACATATAAACTTCAACGCTTCGTTTTGTGTCTTTACTCTCGTCCTTAGGAGGAGCTTTGTGTTCGTTATGGCCGAGAAGACCAGCAGAACGCGCATCGCAGGACCTGAAAAGAGCGAGAGGTATACGCAGGATACAGCGTGTGGTTTATCAGCACACGCCGCGGTTCTCTGTTATGTTTGGTACCAGTAGACACCACGGTGCCATTTCCCATATAAGCGGCAGCTCTTTAGTTCAGTGTACTTCGCTCTCTGGGTTTTTGTTCGTTGATAAAAATATAAGGCATGTCTGCAATTCTGACGCATCCAAACGCACGCAACTGGAGAGTCCTGCATGAACAAGTACATACAATTTGTCACTGCCTTCTTTCCAACCGTACTTATGTAGATAATAAGGGGCCCCTCACCAGGCCCCGTTGGAAATTTTGGTTATACCCTAGAAGATCTAAGGCGCCGTCCAGTGAGCGTTCTACCGCATAAAATAAATAAATAAAATTAAAAAAAGGCTTAGTAATAACGGAGACAGAAGCAAATTAAATGTGGTAAATCAGTGGTGTGTGGAGGTGAACTACTTTCCCAGCAACAAAAGCTCTCGCCCATTGCCTGGCTGACCTCCCACGAACAACATTACAGGAGCCTACATATAGGAGCCGAGGGCCCACATTCATCTTCTTCATGACCTCCCCCATCGCAGTAATGGTCTTCTTTTCGTACTGTGCCTCGCATTTCCAGATGCACTTTCACGGGAATTTCCGAGTTATTCACGCTGATGCTGGCTATTTTATGCGTTGCAGTTGTCATGCCCGTGACGTGGTTGGCACGAGGTACATTTTCTTGCTGACAGGCCGAGTAGCTCTTCTGAAAAGAGCCCACGCGCTTTTGTTTGAATTTTCAGCTGTTTTGTCGCGCACATCGGTGTAATATTTAGCACACATCTACGTCACCCACCTCGTGGTCTACACGTTGCGTTTGTCCATTTGTAATGCCCAAGCCTGGTGAAGCACTCTTTAGAAATACTCCTGAAAAGAGCTTATCGCGTTTCTTTCAATACAAAGTCCCAGGCAGTGATTCATGCAAAACATGTCGAGGAATCAGAAATATAAACAATCACTGCAGCGCAACGAACGGCCGTGATCTGAAACAAGTGTGGTTCCTATTAGAGGACGTCTTTCTTTCGTAAACAGCTAATTACAGAGGCAAGAACCAAGATTATCCTGAAGAAACATCTCTCGCGCCTACCTGGCACCATACATATAAACCATACTGTTTTTAATCGGAGTGGCATCCTCGGCATTGCCTGGTCAGTTTTCTTTCCTTGCTATATTTCTAATCGGACCGATCCCGAAGGTGGCCGATCCCGAGGTGGGCCGATCCCGAAGGTAGTGAAGCTAAAAAAATGTATTTAATTCCCGTGGGCCACTGGGTACGTGCACCTGGGGCTACTGGGTATGTGCCACTAAGTATGCGGGCACTTCGCGGCGGCGCAGCTAGATGGCGCCGCGTGTACAAAGGAAGAGCGAGAGTTGAGCCCGGCTGCAGTGTACGCTTTACAGATGTACATGGTGCGTTTTTATTATTAGCATACTTGGATAGTCATCGCAGATGAGTTCTGTCATTTTCTTATTTCACTGGTTTTGCTTTATTTTACTTTATTTTACTCATTTTACCGATTGATGAACTAAGCCGAAATAAGCTACTTTTTGCATTTTCATGGAGAAATCCAATACTAAAGGTCATGGTGTGCCATGTGGTCAAACGGTACTCTGATGTCATGGCACCGAAATCGACTGGAGTGCGCGCGATTCCGCACGCTGAGGATCTCGAAGTCAAGCTAATATCCATAATTCCTTATTACCAGTAAGGAACGGTAGAGGTAAACCAGCAATGCGATGTAGGGCGGAGCGTATTTTTCAAGCAGCAGAAAAATCACTTGTTCGTGCCAACGCTGTGATTTATGAGTGGCACTGGCTGCCAGTGTAGCCAAAAGACAGAAGTACATTTTTTTCTGAACTCTGTAATTACGTTGCGTAATCTCTTCAAGCATTTCCAAGTGCGTCTGATTTCGAAGATCTTTCACACATGCATTTAATGATAAACAAAGTCGCTTCTTCACAACACGAAGAAAACTTGAACCATTTGGAACTTCTACAGCAGAAAACATTAACCATTAGAAAAAAAAAATATATATATATATAAATGATGAGCCATTCCACTCTGTGAAGGTGGATGGCCAGCGAAGCTGTTTAGCAC